>NC_036457.1:0-305000 GCF_002775205.1 Xiphophorus maculatus
TTTTAAAATCAATAAACAATATTTCTATATATATTACAGGCTATGTGTGATCCAAACTGCACTCTGACGAAATTGAACTCTTCTTAATGACGATCATCCGATTGGCCAATCGTCGCTCATCATGGAGCGACCCCTGCTGGCGACACCAGAGTCCTGCAAACATGGCTCCTTCTGATTGGGTCAGCTTTTCACAGAATTGATCAGAACATCTATGCAGTATGGTGTCTCCGTTACCATGGTGACAAATGTCAGCTCTGCAAGAACGTCTCAACGGTGCATGGACCAGTCAAAACGTCAGGCAGGGAGAACACATTAGAACCAGTCTGAGTGGAGCTGGCGAAAGGTTAAACATCATGAAACTAGGAGCAGAACCTGAAACAGAACCCAAAGCAGAATCTGGAATAAAACCTGGAACAGAACCTCAGAACCTATTGGAACTTCTTCATCGTGCCTGAACAACCAGAGACCAGATGAAGAACCAGACAGGTCCAACTGATAACTTTAGGAGCAACTTTATTTCAGATGTATGGTGCATCAGAACCAACTTCTCCTGGTACCAGGTAACAACTGAGCCGGGCCGGGTGGGATCACAGCTTTCATGGTTGCACAGAAAGAAGGAAAGAAAAGGAATATTTAATCGCTGAAGCAAAAAGAGCAACAGCTCTTTAAGGTTTAAACCTAAATGTGGTTTTGTTAATTTAAGTTAAGTCTGTACACTAGCATAGTATAAAGTCATCAATTTGGCATACTGACGACGGTAGCTATTCTTGAAGATAGCTTAAGAAGATGCATTCATATCTTTGAAGCTAACGTTTTCTGTTTCTTTACTTCGTCAGTCCACAACTGACTTTCCGGTAACTGTAGTTAATATCGAAGGATTAAGTGGTAAGTTTATTTGCTGTAATGACACATGTTCAGTCTACCACAAAATCGTGGTGTAATAACTTGTGAGTAGTTCGTAGATGCTGCATCTCGCTCCCAAATCACTGCGACACCAAAATAATACCTCTAAGCCTATGTATATATTTTTTTTAAAGTTAAACTAAAATATGTCATGGCATTTTATGTCACATTCTCTCTGTCTCTCTGTGTGTGTCTCTCTCTCATTTATTAATATTAAATTCTAAATAATTTATGTAACTGCACCCCAAGCAAAGAAATGTAAATAGGCTATATATATATTGTTGTTGCGCAACACCCCCCCCCTCCTTTCTGTCTCTACTCTCTCACTCTCTGCTTCCTCTTCTGAGAGGGGAGATGTGCTACCAGCTCTCCATCTAACGGGTTAATTGAGTTTCCTAAATCTGCCGGGATTTACCCTGTCCAGAACTGAAGTAAACTCTGTTTAAGCTGGTTTCGAGAAACGATTCGCCTGGTTTCTGACGGCCAACATCCAGGTGTCCCACCCTTCTTCCCCCTGTGAATTAGCCAGACTGAGCAGCCTACAGCCAACTAGTTTCACAGAGCACACCTGTTAACGGTCGCTCGTTCTCTATTTTACAACTTGCATTTGTTATTGAACCAGGTAGGTTTTAGTGACTCGGGCGAGTCCCAAGGATGTTGTTTTAAATTTGGGCTACCAGCAACTTAAAAACATTTTAAACTTTTTCCTCTCCAGAATCAAACATCACAGCTATTTTACAACCATCAAAGAACTTTAAGGTGACTCATTAACTGAATGTCCACAACATCTTTTAGATTTTCTTTATGCTAAATATTTTATTAGTAAGGCATTTTTGCAAGGGTCAGTACAGCTTAATTCAGTAGCAGAAATAATCAAATAAGTAAAATCAATCATCTAGTCTATCTTTCCCTACTGCTGACACTGAGAACTAAAAAAGGAAACCTTTGAGAGAGACGGACGGAGTTTGGTGTTTCGAACCCCAGACCTGGCACGATGATGAAGAAGGTGCTGCAGCAGGAGGAAGACGCCGATCGATGAAGGCCAGGATCTCCGCAGGTCTGATGATGAAGAAGGTGTTGCAGCAGGAGGAAGACGCCGATCGATGAAGGCCAGGATCTCCGCAGGTCTGATGATGAAGAAGGTGTTGCAGCAGGAGGAAGATGTTGATCGGCGAAGGCAGGAATCTCTGTAGGTCTGATGAGCTTCTTCTCCGCATGGATGGTGAGGTCACACAGGACTTGGTGCTGGCAGGAAAAAAGGCACCAGTTCTTCTTCTTTGTCTTTGCCTTTGTCTTCATCTTTGTCTTTGGGGTCTGAACCCAGCCGATGAGAGAAGTGCGATTTGAAGCCACAGGTTGTAGGGCTGACGGGTTGGTCCCCATGGCCGGACAGTCTTCGGCTCCGTGGCCCCGGCTCTTCTTCAGCTGCAGAGTTCTTTGTCCATCTCTTGGCTCGAAGCTGCCCGGAGGATCCAACGAACGGTTCCTCTTTTGCACTCACCTTTTATAGGGTTTCTTTGGCTAGCACTGTTGCTGGGCTTGTTTCATTGGCTGTCTGCTTAGACAGATGATCTCATATCCATCACTGTCTTACAGACCTTATGTCCTGATGTCTGTGCTAATGTCTCAGGGTTGCTCAACCTCCTATGTCCGTTGCCTGCACAACCTTTCACCTACTCTCTAAATAAGGCGTTGATCATCTCTGCTCTCCTGTTAGTTCCTTGCCTTTCACCTTTCACCTACTCTCTACCTCCAACATATCAGTGATGTTTAATTGCAGTTACACCTTTTTACACCATTTCAAGTTCAATGTCAAAATCACATTTATCACATTTATTTTCTTTAGCTTCTCTGATTTAGCATTCATTTATAATTTTATAACCATAACTTATATCACATTTATTTTCTTCAGCTTCTCTGATCTATCATTCATTTATAATTTTATAACCATAACTTATATCACATTTATTTTCTTTAGCTTCTCTGATTTAGCATTCATTTATAATTTTATAACCATAACTTATATCACATTTATTTTCTTTAGCTTCTCTGATCTATCATTCATTTATAATTTTATAACCATAACTTATATCACATTTATTTTCTTTAGCTTCTCTGATTTAGCATTCATTTATAATTTTATAACCATAACTTATATCACATTTATTTTCTTCAGCTTCTCTGATCTATCATTCATTTATGATTTTATAACCATAACTTATTAGTTACTCTTATTATGATCTTAATGTGAGTTATTACAGATGTTTTTCTGAAAAGAAACCAAGAATAATCCATGATTCTAATTATTTAATACTAAAGTTACAGTTACTTGTTTTTCTTGTAAGTGTTCCCACAAATATAAGTGTAAATATTATTACAAGTAAACCAATATTAATATAAGTATTTCACTTTGAATCTTATCAAATTACTCAAAATGTTTTAGATTTCATTCTTTAAAACTTTCATGTTTTAAAATAAGGAATAGTCTCAGCTATTTTTATAAATCTGCAGGCTGGAAACTTCCTCTTTTTCCAGGAAACCTGCTTTTCCTGTTTCATGACTCTCTCTGACTGACTATGATTTCTTATGATTAGATAGAAAAAAGTAGAATTAAAGCAAAGTTTGCTTTAGACAAAAACAACACACACAACCAGATTTATTTTATTGACACCTAAGTCTACTGTTGGGCCTAGATGTCACTTGAGTGATTCATTTTAAAGATAACTTTATTTATTATTACTGTTAAACTAAAATCTCCAGCATGGGGAAGTGGGATGAGCTCGGATTTTCTTGACAATATATATATATATATATATATATATATATATATATATATATATATATATATATATATATATATATATATATACATATACTGTTCAAAAAAATAAAGGGAACACTTAAACAACACAATATAACTCCAAGTAAATCAAACTTATGTGAAATCAAACTGTCCACTTAGGAAGCAACACTGATTGACAATCAATTTCACCTGCTGTTGTGCAAATGGAACTTTGTAGTATTCAATGAGAATATTTCTTTCATTCAGATCTAGGATGTGTTATTTGAGTGTTCCCTTTATTTTTTTTGAGCAATGTATATATATATATATATATATATATATATATATATATATATATATATAAACAAAATGGTAATGGCGAACCAACCAGACATTGTCGTAGTGGATAAACAACAGAGGAAAGCTGTTGTGGTAGATGTAGCAATACCAAGCGACTGCAACATCAGGAAAAAGGAGCACGAGAAACTAGAGAAATACCAGGGCCTCAGGGAGGAACTGGAGAGGGCCTGGAAGGTGAAGACCACAGTGGTGCCTGTGGTCATCGGGGCCCTCGGGGCAGTCACCCCCAAACTGGACCAATGGCTACAACAGATCCCAGGAACAACATCAGACATCTCAGTCCAGAAATGTGCAGTCCTTGGCACAGCCAAGATACTGCGCAGAACCCTCAAGCTCCCAGGCCTCTGGTAGAGGACCCGAGCTCAGAGGATAAGAACCACCCGCGGTGGGTGAGAAGGGAATTTTTATATATATATATATATATATATATATATATATATATATATATATATATATATATATATATATGTATGTATGTCTGCAAATCTTTTTTATTGATTTAATCAGTAAGTTCAAGTAACCATCAAAACCAAATGTGCTTGCTTTTGTACAGTGCAGGTTGTTTCAGAAAGACAGAAGACTTGATGGTGTGGAGCACCTGCAGTTTCACTGGCCTTGTCTGATCACACAAGAGGTATATGTGAGTTCTCTGCCATAGCGTGTTTCTCCAGTTCTCTATTGAAAGACCTCTATGCTTCACAGATGGCTTAATTTTCTGCTAAAGATTAGCAGTAGAAAATTTATTGTTACTACCAATAAATACTTTCTTATCTTTTCTGTGAATTTAAAGAGGTTTCTCAAGATGTGTCCATTTTAAAAGTAAAACTACTGTATATGCATACATTTGTCTGTACACTAGCATAGTATAAAGTCATCAATTTGGCATGAAATTGTCGGGAACTGGGGTTTTGTCCCTTTTTGTGGGTTCTGTTTTTTCTTTTTTGTTTCCACTTTTGCTACTCACCTTCCGTCCATTAGATGGCGCCAGACCCACCTTTTTCCGGAGAGGTGCGTCATCACCTTCCACACCAGTACTCAATCAGCTCATCAGTCCTGGAGTACAAGAGGGCCGCGCTACCAATACTTCGACGCTGGAGTGTTAGCCTTCCATGGTGCTCTGAGCCCCGACGTGAGCAATCTAAGATTCTTTCCTTGAAAGACCTTGGAGTAATTCCACATTGTCCTTCTTTGTTTTCAGCATCTCCAGTTTCCTCCGGCGAACAGAATTACTTCTCGTCAGTCCTCCTTCACGCCCGAGCCCACCTGTTCGCCCTCCACCGCTTCCTCACGTCAATACCCGGATCCTCCTCCGCCAAGACCCTGGATCACCTGGAACCACACCAAGAGTGAGACTTCGGACCTCCCGAGTAAACCCCCAGACAAGTTTCCCTTCTCTCCAAGTAAGATAGAGCCATTACTACTACCAACATCCCCGTTTCCGATTACCGTGAACTCACCACCTCCCTTGCCGTTTTTTCCTTAGTGTACCGATTGTTTCCTGAGCCATACCCCCCGGATTTGGACCGTTTTCCACCTATCATTTATTTTCCAATAAACTGCCTTTACTGATTTTGTCTCTCCTGTGTAGTGTTCTGCATGTGGGCAAAACAAATTGAACCTAACATGACAGAAATAACTGTGGTAATAGTTATTATAAAACAAAAGTTTAAAAGATGCTAAATATTTTCTGTGAAAGAATTTATTTGTGACGTTGAAATAGTTTGAGTTTAGCCTTAGTAAAATAATTTGAAAAAAAACCATAGTGCTTAAAGACATTATGAATGTCCCAGTCCAGGGTCTTTCTGAATGGAGTTTGCATGTTCTCTCTGTGCATGGTGGATTCTCTCTGGGTACTATGGCTTCCTCCCACAGTCCTAAAACATGACTGTCAGGTTAATTGGTCTCTCTAAATTCTCCTTAGGTGTGAGTGTGTGTGTGCCTGGTTGTTTGTCCTGTATGTCTCTGTGTTGCCCTGCGACAGACTGGCAACCTGTCCAGGTGACCCCGCCTCTCGCTCGGAACGTTAGCTGGAGAGGCAGCAGCTCCTCCTGACCTCATTAGGGACAAGGGTGGTAGAAGATGGATGGATGGCATCATGAATGACTATATTATGACTAGTTTTTTAGGTAAAATTATAATTTGTAGTATGACTTGCTTTACATTTTATTGGAAACATATGATGATGGTCTTGTGTATCTTCTCTTCCAGTGTATAATCACAGAATGGATGACCTGAGTGATTTCCTGAGACAAAGGAATATTCCAGAGGAAACTATCGAGACCATGCTGAGAGAGAAGGTACTAAATCAGTATTTCAAAAACTACAGTTTTTTTTAAAAGCATGTGTCTAGCAATGTTTTCTAATTTAATTAAAATAATTTGCATGCAATTCTAGTTCCATTTTTGTGGTTTTAAAGAAATTATTTTTTATTGTCCTTGTTTAGATTGATACCAACGTCATCCAGCTCATGACAAATGAAGAGCTAAAGAATTATTTGCCATCATATGGAGACCACATAGCCCTATCAGGATACTGTAAAAGGGAAGAAAATGGCCCCCCAAGCAGTCTCAAATCAAAACTTTTTGAGCGCCTGAAATCAAAGCTGGGTAAAAGAAAAACTGCTCATGAAGATGGCTGTGGTATGGAAAAAGAAGAGCAATCTGAAACAACTATAAAGAAGAATGCTCTGAAGTCGAAGAGAAAAATAGAAATAGGCTGGCTGCTTTATGATGAAGAACAACAGGCTTTTAAACAAGTAAGAGCAAGAAGAGGTGGTGGAACAAAGAAGGTCGATGTATCAAAGGATGCTAAAAAAAAGTGAGATAATCCAGATGGCTATTGGCCTCTTCTTTCCAAATGGAAGAAATAGAGAAGGGTCCATAGCAGATTTTGAAATGAATCTAAAAGATTATCAGGAAGTGGCAACTGATGACAAAATCACTGTTGGACAAATGTTTCATGTTACAAAACTGACTGTTCTCAGGTTTTACCTGACCACCCATAAAAAGAAAGCTAACCAGTCAGTCAGTGAAGATGAAGTTTTGTCTTCATCATGTTTTCAGGATCAAGACAGTTCTCTGAGTCAGCCCTCCTCTTCATCTGCTGTAAATGTTGCAGTGACCAGCCAATCTACAATATCCACAGAAGTAACTTCTGACTTCCTATTTGTTGGAAACATAACAAATCATGAGAATATTAACTTTTCACTTCATTCTACAGAGCTTAGGGAAGAGGATTTGGATAGCAGTAACATAGTATTTCTAGGACCGTTTTCTGACAGTGAGCCACAGATTTTGGATGATACTTTGCCAATATCCCCTCAATCCACATCATCTTCCAAGGCAGTGAAGAAGATACTGATAGTTCACAGAGGACAGGTACTTCCTGAGCTCATAGCACATTTCTGTGATGACGGACTTTTAGATAGAGATTTCAAAATCCAGCTTGTACTGCCAGATGGAACACCTGAGATGGGTTATGATGACGGAGGAGTCGTTAGAGACTGTCTTTCTGAATTCTGGAAAGAATTCTATGACCAGTGTACTATAGGAAACACTTATAAAGTGCCTTTTCTGAGACATGATTATGGACAGCAGCAGTGGGAGAGTGTAGTAATTGTTTTTGGATGGACAAGAGAGAAATATATTCCTATGAAGATTGCACCTATCATACTAGAGCAAGCAGCCTTTGGACAGGTTAAAAGTGAGGTGGTGGAGAATTTCCTTAAGTGCATGTCTGAATCTGAGCGCTTTGTGTTTCAGTCATGGCAGTCAGACTTCAGCAGTGTTGACAAAGAGGAATTGATAGAGATTCTTGATAACCACAGTTGCAGACGAATGCCCACTGCCAGCAATGTAAACAAAATCCTCCAGGAGCTTGCACACAAAACACTTGTCCAAGAGCCTGCTTACGTTATTGTACAGTGGGCCAAAACACTCAGTATCATCGGGAACAGCTTCCAGGACCTTTCTTCAGTGTATGAAAACTTGCAACCAAATGCAAGAAAAGTTTTGAAGTCCATTGTCTTTCCTGAGGAAATGAATGTCCATCAGAAGGACATTCAAAAGTACGTTAGCACGTATATCAGGAATGCAGATTTGCAGCATCTGGCCTTGTTTCTAAGGTTCTGCACAGGTTCAGACCTGTTCCTGGATTAGAAAATTCTTATTGATTTCACAAAGATTCAAAGGTTTCTCAGAAGACCAGTGGCTCACACATGTGGCTGTGTCCTTGAGCTGTCAATCTATTATGATAGCTATCCAGATTTCAGTGCTGAAATGAACAAGGTTTTGGAGTCTAATGTATGGGTCATGGACATTATTTAGTTTTGAAAGTGGTGGAGGTAGAGGGTGGAGTTCCACAGTTGTGGAACTCAGAAAAAAAGGAATTAAGGTGGCTATTTAAAGTAACAAGTTGCCTATCAAGATCTAAGTAGATGTTTTAAGGATTTTCCCCAAAATTTCCTTGTGAGGGTTTAAGATTTTAGAGATAACATTTTACCTGAGTAATTCCCAAACTTTCTCCAGATGTAATAAAAAGGGATCAACTGTTTGTGATAGGTACATGTTGGTTTGTGCAGCACAGCTGTTGGTTTGTTTAATACGGAGCCCTCTAGGGGACATGGGGAATTTTTTTACTTTTGCGTTACCTCGCAATACTTTTGCGTTCCCTCGCAATACTGTACTGGTCAGTTATGCAGCATAATTGAATACTGCAAGCCTTTCTTACGGTGGGCGCCGTATTTTCTGCTTTAATATAAGGTTATGTGAGGTTTTTCCATGAATGTTAGTATCTTTTTGTGAAATATCTGAAGTTTTATATCTTTCTTTAGGATAGAAATGCACCACAAACCTACGATATAAACAGAAACCTTCTGTAAGTAGGAAAGAAATAAAAATACATCCTAATTTGGACTATTTCTGAGTTATTATCGCGGGTAATAAATCATCTGACAGTTTTGATTGTGTCTCTGTTGTGTTCATAGTCTGAATGGTTTAAACAGCTGCTTTCAGTGCCGCTCCATCTTAGCCTTAACAGACATAAACATGCAGGAAAAAATAAATCGATTTTCAATAAGTGTTTTGCACCAAACAGTTTTTACTGTTAACAAGTTTTTATTATTAAAACCACGACAGACTAATTATGGTAAAGGGCAGCACTGGGTTAACTCGGGGAATCGCATCTGTCCTTGTATCAATCAACTCCAAACTTCTTCTTTATTCTGTCACAATTATTTTGATGATCAGGCTCCAAACTTTGCAAGGACTGACCGCCCCGCTCACCGCTTCCTAATACACACAAAGCCAGCATCCTTCCCATTCAGACCTGGTGACGTCACGCCCACGTCGACACACCTAAGTGTCAAAGCCTCCTGCTCCTGTCATATCAATAATTACTTATTTCATTCATATGGCTGTTAAAGAGACTCAGTGAAAACGTGTTTATTATTATTAACTGTTTGGTGCAAAACACTGATTGAAAATCGATTCATTTTTTCCTGCATGTTTATGTCTGTTAAGGCTGAGATGGAGCTGAAAGCAGCTCTTTAAACCATTCAGACTAGAACAACAGAGACACAATCAAAACTGTCAGATGATTTATTACCCGCGATAATAACTCAGAAATAGTCCAAATTAGGATGTATTTTCATTTCTTTCCTACTTACAGAAAGTTTCTGTTTATATCGTAGGTTTGTGGCGCCTTTCTATCCTAAAGAAAGATATAAAACTTCAGATATTTCACAAAAAGATTCTAACATTCATGGAAAAACCTCACATAACCTTATATTAAAGCAGAAAGTACGGCGCCCACCGTAAGAAAGGCTACAGGATTCAATTATGCTGCATAACTGACCAGTACAGTATTGCGAGGGAACGCAAAAGTTTTGCGAGGGAACGCAAAAGTATTGCGAGGTAACGCAAAAGAAAAAAAATTCCCCATGTCCCCTAGAGGGCTCCGTAGTTTAAGGGTAGGTTGTCAAAACTCAACAAGGGAGATATTCTACCACACATGCACAAGTTCTGCATATCTGTTAACTGTCAGGGGAGCAGTCAAAATTCTATCTCTGGAAAGCCATGACGCCAGACAACAAAATGTAGCTGACTTTTGTTATGCCATAATTAACATGTTAATTGTTAGCTGACATAATAAATCATAAGAGGTAAAGTGAAAATTACTGTAGGAAGTATTTAGAAGTTCACAGCCAAAATAAACAAAAATAGGAACTGTTTATTGTTATTGTATTGTCAAGAAAATCCGAGCTCATCCCACTTCCCCATGCTGGAGATTTTAGTTTAACAGTAATAATAAATAAAGTTATCTTTAAAATGAATCACTCAAGTGACATCAAGGCCCAACAGTAGACTTAAGTGTCAATAAAGTTAGTTTAACAGTAATAATAAATAAAGTTATCTTTAAAATGAATCACTCAAGTGACATCAAGGCCCAACAGTAGACTTAAGTGTCAATAAAGTTAGTTTAACAGTTATAATAAATAAAGTTATCTTTAAAATGAATCACTCAAGTGACATCAAGGCCCAACAGTAGACTTAAGTGTCAATAAAATAAATCTAGTTGTGTGTGTTGTTTTTGTCTCATGCAAACTTTGCTTTAATTCTTTTTTCTATCTAATCATAAGAAATCATAGTCAGTCAGAGAGTCATTAAACAGGGAAAGCAGGTTTCCTGGAAAAAGAGGAAGTAAGTTCCAGCCTGCAGATTTATAAAAATAGCTGAGACTATTCCTTATTTTAAAGTATGAAAGTTTTAAAGAATGTAATCTAAACATTTTGGTAATTTGATAAGATTCAAAGTAAAATACTTATATTAATATTGGTTTACTTGTAATAATATTTACACGTACATTTGTGGGAACACTTACAAGAAAAACAAGTAACTGTAGCTTTGGCATCAAATAATTAGAATCATGTATTATTCTTGGTTTCTTTTCAGAAAAACATCTGTAATAACTCACATTAGGATTATAATAAGTATAATTAATAAGTTATGGTTATAAAATCATAAATGAATGATAAATCAGAGAAGCTGAAGAAAATAAATGTGATATAAGTTATGGTTATAAAATTATAAATGAATGCTAAATCAGAGAAGCTAAAGGAAATAAATGTGATATAAATGTGATTTTGACATTGAACTTGAAATGGTGTAAAAGGTGTAACTGCAATTAAACATCACTGATATGTTGGAGGTAGATGGTAGGTGAAAGGTGAAAGGAAGGGAAAAAGGGGAACTAACAGGAGAGCAGAGATGATCAACGCCTTATTTAGAGAAAAGGTGAAAGGCAACAGACACAGGAGGTTGAGCAACCCCGAGACATTAGCACAGACATTAGGACATAATGTCTGTAAGACAGTGATGGATATGAGATCATCTGTCTAAGCAGACAGCCAATGAAAACGCCCCAAAAGGGTGGATAAACCCTATAAAAGGTGGGTGCAAAAGAGGAACCTTTCGTTGGATCCTCCGGGCAGCTGCGAGCCAAGATCGAGATGGACAAAGAACTCTGCAGCTGAAGAAGAGCCGGGGCCACGGAGCCGAAGACTGTCCGGCCATGGGGACCAACCCGTCAGCCCCACAACCTGTGGCTTCAAATCGCACTTCTCTCATCAGCTGGGTTCAGACCCCAAAGACAAAGATGAAGACAAAGGCAAAGACAAAGAAGAAGAACTGGTGCCTTTTTTCCTGCCAGCACCAAGTCCTGTGTGACCTCACCATCCATGCGGAGAAGAAGCTCATCAGACCTACAGAGATTCCTGCCTTCGCCGATCAACATCTTCCTCCTGCTGCAACATCTTCATCATCATCAAGCCAGGTCTGGGGTTCGAAACGTCAAACTCCGTCCGTCTCTCTCAAAGGTTCCCTTTTTTAGTTCTCAGTATCAGCAGTAGGGAAAGATAGACTAGATGATTGATTTTACTTATTTGATTATTTCTGCTACTGAATTAAGCTGTACTGACCCTTGCAAAACTGCCTTACTAATAAAATATTTAGCATAAAGAAAATCTAAAAGATGTTGTGGACATTCAGTTAATGAGTCACCTTAAAGTTCTTTGATGGTTGTAAAATAGCTGTGATGTTTGATTCTGGAGAGGAAGAAGAGGAAAATGTTTTTAGGTTGCTGGTAGCCCAAATTTAAAACGTCATCCTTGGGACTCGCCCGAGTCACTAAAACCTACCTGGTTCAATAACAAATGCAAGTTGTAAAATAGAGAACGAGCGACCGTTAACAGGTGTGCTCTGTGAAACTAGTTGGCTGTAGGCTGCTCAGTCTGGCTAATTCACAGGGGGAAGAAGGGTGAGACACCTGGATGTAGGCCGTCAGAAAACCAGGCGAATCGCTTCTCGAAACCAGCTTAAACAGAGTTTACTTCAGTTCTGGACAGGGTAAATCCCAGCAGATTTAGGAAACTCAATTAACCCGTTAGAAGGAGAGCTGGTAGCACATCTCCCCTCTCAGAAGAGGAAGCAGAGAGTGAGAGAGTAGAGACAGAAAGGAGGGGGGGGGGGTGTTGCGCAACAACAGTATCTTTTTATGACACACAACTATGTTGACAGTTGTACTTGTTACATTGCATTCATATTCATAATAAAATCGTTTTCTAATTTCTTTTTTGCACATTGGATTTCTTTTGTGGAAGGTTATAAAAAGAGTCTTCTTTTTTGTTTCACTGGACACAACTTGGTAAATTCCTTTTATTAAATGCACTATACACCAAGGCAAATTTTTTTAAGCACTTGTGATTTATTTTTGGGGATGTCAAAGTAAGGGATTGTTCTTTGTTGACAGAATACAAAATAAATACATTTTGAATAAAGTTTAGAGCCTGTTTATGATTTGCTGTTGCACTGTAAATAAATTGATTGGCCATAATACTGAAAAACATGTACAGTACAGACCAAAGGTTTGGACACACCTTCTCATTGAATTCAATGAGAAAGTGTATCCAAACTTTTGGTCTGTACTGTATATGTCAAGAGTAAGGACAACATTTGTACTCTTATCAAATTAATACCAACTGCAAACAATAGCATATTGGTTATCTGTTACTAATAACATGATTAAAACATTGCTTGTACATGTAACACTCCTGTCCATTCATCAACAGTTTCCTTGAACAAGTAAGGCTAAGAAAACAGAGCCTGCAAATGTTGGTACTATTTAGTACTGTTTTGAACAGGAGGCTAGTATTTTCCATTTAATAAATAAGATTAAACACATAGAAATGAATAAATTGACCTTGACCACAACATTGAAGGAAACTAAAATGTATAGTCTTTTTAGGTAAACCATGGAAACAAATTGTAACTCATTCATGCATTTTAGTTTTACAATCAGTCTTTACACAGGACATATAGACATAATATCTGACTTGTTAGATGTTTTGTGGACCTGGGTGACTTAGAGAAACTATTCGCTCAGCCCATCACTGATCATTTGACGGAGTCTTACATAAAGATTAATAATTTCATACACATCATCTGTCATTACCAGTCTGTGCTCAGTCATGAGTTCAGTACATAAGTGAAATACATCGACATCACAGGGAAAGTCCTTGAAACAACATTCTTCTATACATATTTCCAGCTTTGTTAGATTAGCAGACTGTAAAAAGTTTGGAACCCCATACAGGTTGAGAACACCATGCATTAATGTGGGACGACCAGGAGGAGCCCGAGGATTATTTGTAGATCGTATACGATGGTCATTCCATGTATGGACAACTTGATCCAGCTCCACCTGTTTGATAAAAAAAAAAACGGGAAAAAAATAAGAAAATAGTTGTTAGAAAACAAATTCATGCTTTTGTATTATTTGTAACTTATTTCAAATTTGTGTGCTGAAAGCAAGAAGTAAATTTATAATACCTGTATTGTTTGTAGGAAGCAAAACTGGATCAGTGATTTGTCCAGAAAGCTGTCAACAAAATAGCCATCGGCTTTAAGCTGGTCGAAATGGTCCATCCAAAACTGGGCACATTCACTTCTTAAAGTGCACCACCATCGCTCTATCCTTTGATTTCTTGTACTCGGACCGAGAATAACAGATTCAAAACCATTTTCATTCTCGGTGTTGTGCAGAAATCTTTGCATTGCTGCCACATAAGTGTTCTCTGTGCCATGATCCATTCGTATCTTTTGTGGAAATCCATTATACTCCATCACAGCATCAATGAAATAGCCAGCAATAATGTGAGGGTCACTATTAGTCTTATTAGCTTCTAGCCAGATCATTTTCCTCAAAAAGCCATCTATGCATCCATTAATACATATCCCATAAGGCTTTAATTTGTCGTACCCATTGATGTGCCAGACATAGTTTGGTCCCCGACTGACATATAAGCGTCGTCTCAAGCGATTTTGTGCACGCAGGTCAACCCCGTTGGGATCCAATAGGCGCATCAAAAGACGTACTGTTTCCCTGTCTGTGACTATGCCAGCCATCCAACATTTCTGGTGCATCCACCTGTAGCCGTGCTGTCTCCCAGATCCATTTAGTTGTTGCTCAATAAAAGAGGCCACTTCTGCAACATCTGTCTTATTTTTTCTACGCCAAAGGCGCTTCTTTTACAGTCTTCTCTCCAGCGTCCGGAGACTTAATTTAACATTATGGGTTTCTTCCAAAACTCGCAAGATTTCAAGATTAGTAAAACCACTTCTGAAGTATTGCTCAATGATATTATCAATATCCATTTCTTTCTATCAAGTTGAGCATATCTCAAGCTATAGGGCCAACTCAAGTTATCTCATTATAATGAGATAGTATCTCATTATTTTGAGATAGTATCTCATTATAATGAGATACTATCTCAAAATAATGAGATACTATCTCATTATAATGAGATAATTTTTTTTTTTTTTACAGAGTGGCGGAAACGGGCTTCCATATGAAACAGCCAGATTAGATCACTGAGGATCTGCAGTAATTATTTTGAGCGAAGTTGTTATTAAAAACCATACGGGCAGTTTAATGGATTCTGCTAACTAGGTTAAACCCTTTTCAGCTGAAAGACTCATTCTGTCTGATTTTCATTTGAAATGTTTTTTATAATGGACATATTGGGAAGACTGCAACTGGCTAGCTGTAGTGCAGTATGTGTTAATGTTTCTGCAGTTTCAAATTGTCAAATTTAATAAACATGAAACTTTCCAATAATGTAAACAGCAGCTTAATTTCCTCTTAAATTTAGTAGCAATTATCTCTATGACATACTGTTGCATCTTGTATACGTTGAGTAAATTTACCTAATTAGGTACTTTCGAAGCTGGATATCGATTAGTCATTAAGAGTTAGCATCATTAGCTGCGTTTCTATTAAGAATTATCATCATTAGCTGTGTCTCTATTAAGAATTAGCATCATTAGCTTTGTTTATATTACAAAATGTGCCCAAAAACATTGTCAATATTCCTCTAAAGTTGAAAAAACACAATTTCCCAGTTGTGGTGTTTCCATTAAATACAAACTAAAATAAAATCATAGGTGAATAACGATAAGTAATTAAAAAACATGATCCTCCAACTATTTCCTGTTGTCTTCTTCGTGGTTTGAACAGCATCCGGCTGTTGATCATGTGACTCGCGATGCGAAAAACGTGTTTCCATTGCTGTTTTGCTAAATAAACTGCCTTTGATAACAATCCCATCCAAGGGCCAAAACATTTTTAGCGAAAAACAAGATTGTTTTTCAGAATTTGCGTGTCTTCATTAAGTGAATTTATTACAATAAGTCAAATTGCGCAATTATATGGTCAATGGAAACGCAGCTACAGTGAGCAGCTTCTAATGCTATTTATTTACAAAACATATTACGTTACTACTGACATTAAATTTAATGCTGATGTGTGATTTTCTGTATTTTACTACTTCATTGTGCTTCCTATTTTGTATTCTCTCTTACTTTATGTTTAGCATTTTAGCCAGCACTTATTATTTTTAAATTGCTTTATGACTTTCTTGTGTTTTTATGGTGTCAACACTTTGAAACAGCTTGTTGTTAAAATGTTCTATACAAATAAAACTTTATTTAGATTTTTTTTTATTTTGACATAAATAAAGTTTACTTGGCTTAGCTAAGAAAAATGCAACAAGACTCAAGTGAAGTCTGTAAATCAAACTTATCTTTATTTTTGGGCCACATCATGAATGTCCTCAAAGTGTTGGTTGTGGCAGAAATTATTAATAAATTATTCTTAAAGCTAACACTGACAAAGTTAAAAGACTTAAAATATTGTAGCCCTCTAAATTTGTAGCAAATTTAATCAAATTTTGATTAAATTTGGATGCTAAATTTAATATTTAGCATTCAAGGAATTTCTACAAGCAAAAACAAATTAAATTTGACTGGTAAAATAATATTAATATATATATTTCTGTGTCTCTCTTGGTTCTGGAGGGCCACAGAAATAGCTTTGGCGGGCTGGTTTTGACACATGGTGTAAATGCTTCAAATCTCTTTTGTCCAGGATATTTTTGCTACCTACCAACCTTTTTATATTTTAATTTTAGAGTAATTCAGGTCTAAAACAACCTCTCTTGTAACATATTATTAAGAAATATTTTTGTGTCAAGTGCTGAATAGCAAAGATTTGATTCAAACCACAGCAGATGGAAGCACGAATCTTTAAAAATGTCTTTTATGTTCACATGACTTAATTATGTAGAGTAAGTTTATTCTTGTGCTACATAATATGTTTTTGTACATCTTGTAAGGTGTAATAAATCACTATTTTTGTAAATTAGCCATGCATGTTGTCACTTTAGTGGTTTAATCCTGTAAAGTGGGACATTTAGCCTTCAGCAAACCGGTTTTAAATCTGTTTACATCCTTGTCCAGGTGCCGTATTTCACCTGAGTAACCACATCAGTGTCTTCTGCTGACAACAAAAAGAAATGAGGATCTAAAACTGGGATGACCAAAAACAACACAGTGTTTTATTTGTTTGTTGGTTTAAAGCCACGTGGAGATAAAAAAAAATGAAGGTGATTCATTCCAGAAAAAGGGTTTAAATTGTAAATGTTTTCAAACACAAACCTCCCACTTTTACATAAAATGTTAATTTTGAATAAAACTTCAACCAGTCCTGTTGCAGTAATGAGTGCCTAGCATATCTCTAATCAGTGATTCACCTCAGGTCTCCTGCTCTGACCTTGGTGAGGTAATTTATCCAGCCAACTACTCATCCATGTCTTCTGATAATTATCAGAGTGCTGCTGGAGTCCAACTGTGACAGCTTCAGTCCAGTTCAAACAAAGCTTGGCTGCAAGGAAACGACTTAAATAAAACAATCACAGTACCAAATCGCAAAAAATAATAGGAAAAAATGAAAATAAGTTATGTACAAATATGAGTCTTATGAAGATAGCTTTCCATATGATGAAGCATAATTTGTGCTTCACCATATTGTAAAAAGAGTAAGAAGATGGCAAATAAAAGTCTGATAAAAGCGTTATTTTGTATTACCTCAAGTCTACAACTCGTATAAGGGCTAATCAGTTCATCCTCATCCAACATCTAGGTCAATTTGTAATCAGTGGCATGGTTCTAAATTTATGCCTGCTCCATTTCCATTTTAGACTCTTCTTCCATCAAAATATATCCAAATGAGAGTAAGTGTTATGCTACCAAGGGGTTTAGATTCACAGATTATGGTTTGTTAACTTCACTTCATTTTCACCAAATCTTAATATGATTTTCCACACTGTTTAAATTTCTTCATGAACTTTCTTACGCGCAGATGTTTACTTTACATTGTTTGATCAAAGGTGTGAAGTCTAAATATACACACATTTGAGTCAAGACATGCTACTTCATACCGGAAATAAACATTTTTGATTAATTAAAACCATTTGAGAGAAATTGTTTAAGAACAATCTTATAAAGTGTAAATGATTTCATGCCTTATTATGGCAAACAGAAATAATCTCTGACCATTTATTTTTATTTTGACTGTCGCTTTTGTATTTTACTACAAATTTACAGTTATATCAGAGCTAAAGTAGCTATGGACTCCTTGCAGCGTGACGTCATGCGCAAGACTCCGCCCCCATCTCCACGTTGGAGGGCAAAAAGCTGCTGGCTGACAATGACTACAATTGGTTTAATATTTCAGAAAGAACATCTAATTATCTCAGTATATATGCAGTAGAATTATGTGCTATATTAATAGCTTTAGAATGGGTGGAGGATACTAATATAAATAAAATAATAGTTTGTAGTGATTCATTATCTGCATTGTTGAGTATTGAAAAGGGATTTACAACTAATCATCAAAATATATTATATGAGATTATGGCTGTTCATCATAAAATTTGTGAACAAAATAAAAATGTAATATTATTTTGGACTCCTGCTCATGTGGGCATTTTGGGTAATGGAAGAGCAGATAAGTTGGCTAAGGAGGCTATTAAGAAAGAAGATATTGATATGCCAGTAAAGTTATCTAAATCTGAAGGCAAAAGTATAGTTTGGAGAGAAAGCAAGAAGATATGGAAAAATGGAGCCTTGGCGAAAATTCAAACTGGGAGACTCGACCAGCTTCACCACATCATCTAATCACTACGCCCGACCGCAGCCAATCCGGACCGGAGCTTCACGCCGCTCCAGCCAATCGTCGTCCAAAGACACCTTCAAAAGTCCGAGCTACCCTGGGGTCTTCCTGCTCGTCAGCCGTGCTTCGAACCTACGTGAACGCTTCTCCTACCTCTCCGTCATTCAGTCAACAAGTTTCAGCTGCCTTCCGTCCGCCCAGATCCAGGCAGTATCCCTCACCGGCCGGCTGCGCTCCTGTCGACTCCCCGCCACTCCTCACCAATCTAACCGCCCTCATCACGCCTTCCTTCGGCCTCCATCGGCGACGACGAGCCGGAATTTTCCGTCCTCCCCTCGTTGACGTCGCAGTCTTCCGCTATCTGCCCGGTTCCCCGCTCCGGCTCACCATAGGCTGCTGCGGCTCATTGGCGCTGTCCCCCGCAGCAAGCGCTGGTTGTCTCCACGATCCGCCGTGGCTGCACCGACGCACGTCGGCTCTTCCTGCTCGTCCCACCATGGACTCGATCCGTTGCCCGATCGTCTCTCCCAGTTCACCTACGAGAGGACGTCGCATCAGACCGCTACGCTCACCTCCACCTATCTCGGCTCGCAGCTGGCTTGTCAGCCTCATCAACCCGCAGCTTCATCTGCGCCCATTGGGCGTCGTCTAGGTAAGACGTACCTGCTCCTGACTCGTTCATTCTCCCTTCGCTTTAGTCTCTGTCAGCGTACCAGTGCCTTTAACTCACGTTTACCACGCCTCCTATCGCCGGTCAGTCTTGGCATTTCCAGGGTCGCGACTAGCTCGTTCCGTTAGTTCCCCGCTCAGGCCGCTGTAGCCCTCTCTTCCCTCTGTTGCTAAGCTCGCTCCAAATTCTGTCAGTAGTTCCAGTTTGCATTTCAGCTCATTCTGGCCTCCGCCCCAGCTGCCGCTGGTCTCCTAATCGCAGCACCATTTTCTTTAAGCTTTTCACGACTAGTAGAGGGGATCCGCCTAAAGTTCCATATAAAACGCACCTGAAAACAAACGGAGTTATGGGCAATCTTTTATTTACAATTTCTCTTTCTGGGAAAAAAAAAAAAAAAAAAAAAGCTGTGCTGCCCCTTCTACTCCAGATCCATGCAAGCAGCCCATCCACACAGATGGCAGAGCGTCCGAGTGCTGCAGCTCCAAAATGGTGCAGTCATCAGGTGTCTGAAAGAGAAAATACCTTAACCATGGACCCAGCAGGTAGATTACCCGAGAGCAGAGACGCAGCCTACCTAGATCCGCGCTTATATCTGGTGAACCAGGTGGAAGCGTAACAACGCTGCAGGAACACACGAATGGCTTCATTAGTAGGTCCAGCATCCACAACAACCGCAATCCCAGCCATTGACCGTAGATGGCTTGACGATCTCAGTTGTGCAATCAGGAACACAAGCCACCCAGGCAGCCGACATACACGGGGAGAAACAGTCATGCACACACACCTTAGCAGCACCATCAATAACGGGGCCGCTCCTGGTGCACAAAGCGGGGAGGATGGTTCTCCTTCCCCCTCAGTCGGGCCAATGTCTCACCCCGAGTAGTCTGATCATCAGAAGCCGCTCGTAGGCTCTCTAATTTTGCAGCTTCATTGCAGCCAGACCGGATCTCATCTGCGTACTTTCCAGTCGTCAATCTTAACCTCCACCCTCGAACAGTCAGCTTCACCTGCACAGCGATACGAACTTCACGAGTCCTCTTTCAAGTGATTCATAGTTCACATCGCCGCTCGCTCTGACAGCTTTCTTTCCTCGTCATCCATTGGTTCCGACCCATATCAAGGAGGCATACACACAGTTGGTACGCAGACATGCGCGCTAGGTGATCAGCGTCATCTGTACAGCCGTCAGTTCGATACATGCGACGGGATAAAACCAGCCAATGTTCTTCTGGTAAATGGATGGTCAGTAATTACCGCTGGAGCTAGTCGTAGCCGACCACAAAGCTCGCTCGTATAAAACAAGCCTCCCGTTCCCCGATAATCCGACTGCTTACCACCAAGCCGGACAGTCGCTGGCAATATGGCTCACGAAGATCTAACTTCCCTGTTATGTGGCCGATTACCTAAAAGCGTTTCGGTAATCCCTTTCTGTTGGTCGCTACCAGCCGTTGGAGCAGGACGTATGGCGATCCTCATTGGCAGGAAACTAACCTCCGGCCCGACGTCGACTCTCGGTCTCGTGTCCGTGCTGTAGTCTACCGCGCAGTAGGAATCCTGACTTGTTCTACCCTTTTCCTTGCGTTCTCTAAAGAGCTTTTGGGGGATTTACAGGCCCCTATTATTTAGCGATCCAACTTCGTCTCATTGCCCCAGCATAAGATAAAAACACTCCAGGATTTCGAGAATTACATCCACGCATTCATCCGTAGTTGCATTAATTAATTAATTAGTTAAGCAGGATTCGTATATCCGTACAACTTAATCATATTACAGCAGATCACAGGCAGCCAGTCTGTCCCTCCAGGTCCAGTTATAACTCCCACATCTGCCTCCGTGCAAAGCATTCTTACAGCTTCCCTTCTTCAGTTCTTTCCTACATCCGCAGTCTGCTCGCTGGAAGCAACTTTCACGCTAAGCTTTAGCAACCTACCACATCATCTAGTCTAGTCTGGTCATCTAGTCTAGTCGAACCCCGCTGTGAATTTCTTCTCAAGGGATTTCTAAGCATAGCTCCTCTAATCCTGATAGCTGGAAACCCATCTCATTCCCATCACTTGGGAATCTTATCACTGCACACCAATCCGGCGCCTTCGTCCCCTACATCAGAGCTCCACTCATGCGCTTTCCTCCTAGCCTTCTATGGATTTCAGTTACGGAGTGAGTTCACACTGCATCTAAAGTATTCAATCAGTTAGAGACTATCTAACTCGATACTAAATTCTTCCCTGACCACTACAACCGCTGCCCGTTTCATCTGCCACCTCAGACTGATCTCAGCTGAGATCCTCCCCCTCGCCACTTCTCGGGCCATTCTTTTAGAATAGGCGTTGCCACATCACCATCGTCAGGCGTCCCTTCAGCTTCTCTCCTTCAGCTCGGCCGCTGGTCATCCCCGGCCTTCTCATCCTATATCCTACCAAATCTTTCAGCTGTGCTCGAAGCTCCACATGCAATGTCTGCAGGTGAGCATCTCTCCAAATTACTGGTGGTGGAGCCCTAGTCACCGTAAATAGCTACTTAATGGTGAAATTCTTCTTTTTGTTCATTGGTCCCACAGTGACACTTAGTGGTTGATTTGTGCTTTATTTTGAAGAGCGGTAGATTTCTTCCTTGCGTATTTTGTGTTAGGCACTTCCTGTTTCGCTAACCACGCAGAGTCAGCGTTAGAGCCTGAAGAAAAAGAAAATTTGTAAAATAGTGCTCTTGGAAAGCAGAATGAGGTAGGAATGTGCGCAATTGTGTTTCGTGAACATTCATGTTTTATTTATACATTATGTATCCTTTATTTATGCTACAGTTTTCACGGTGTCTGACAAGAAAGGTCAAGATTAAACTGCACCCGTTCGGAACTCCCTGCATCTGGCTGTTCATTCCAAGAGGCCGCTACAGTCACCTCTAACATTTATTTCACACCTAGGGAAGCTAGCAGGGCCCAACAGGCCCTCAGCCCTGCCGGCTTGGCCTCGCAGTCCATCACGCTGCTTCGCCATCAGTCCCGCCAGCGTGCGGGCCCTATCGCCTATCAGTCTCGTCAGACTGCAGGCCCTGACTGACGCCTATCAGTTCGGCAGACTGCAGGCCCCGACCCACGCCTATCAGTCTCGTCAGGCTGCAGGCCCGACTGACGCCTATCAGTTTCGGCAGACTGCAGGCCCTACCGACGCCTATCAATCTTGTCAGACTGCAGGCCCTACCGACGCCTATCAGTCCCGTCAGACTGCAGGCCCTACCGACGCCTATCAGTCCTGTCAGATTGCAGGCCCGACCGACGCCTATCAGTCTCGCCAAGCTGCAGGCCCTACCGTCGCCTATCAGTCCCGTCGACTGCAGGCCCCGACTGACGCCTATCAGTCTCGCCGAGCTGCAGGCCCCAACCGACGCCTATCAGTCTCGCCAGACTGCAGGCCCCAACCGACGCCTATCAGTCTCGCCAGACTGCAGGCCCCAACCGACGCCTATCAGTCTCGCCAGACTGCAGGCCCAACCGACGCCTATCAGTCTTGTCAGACTGCAGGCCCAACCGACGCCTATCAGTCTTGTCAGACTGCAGGCCCAACCGACGCCTATCAGTCTTGTCAGACTGCAGGCCCAACCGGCGCCTATCAGTCTTGTCAGACTGCAGGCCCAACCGGCGCCTATCAGTCTTGTCAGACTGCAGGCCCAACCGGCGCCTATCAGTCTTGTCAGACTGCAGGCCCAACCGGCGCCTATCAGTCTTGTCAGACTGCAGGCCCAACCGGCGCCTATCAGTCTTGTCAGACTGCAGGCCCCAACCGACGCCTATCAGTCTTGTCAGACTGCAGGCCCCAACCGACGCCTATCAGTCTTGTCAGACTGCAGGCCCCAACCGACGCCTATCAGTCTTGTCAGACTGCAGGCCCCAACCGACGCCTATCAGTCTTGTCAGACTGCAGGCCCCAACCGACGCCTATCAGTCTTGTCAGACTGCAGGCCCCAACCGACGCCTATCAGTCTTGTCAGACTGCAGGCCCCAACCGACGCCTATCAGTCTCGTCAGACTGCAGGCCCCAACCAACGTGGTGCGCCTATCAGTCATCCGACTGCAGGCCAGCCAGGCCTCGGCCCGGCTCCCTCTTTTGGGGGGAAGACTATCCCGAGCTCGCCGAGCAGACCGCCTGCTCACGGCGATCCTCGGCTCACGGTCTTCTGCCGGGTCCGAGCGCCAAAGAAATTGTACCATTAAATCTTTTTAACTGCTATTTTCTTCTCTGTGTGAGTCTCTCCAGATTGAAATGGAGCCTTGGCGAAAATTCAAACTGGGAGACTCGACCAGCTTCACCACATCATCTAATCACTACGCCCGACCGCAGCCAATCCGGACCGGAGCTTCACGCCGCTCCAGCCAATCGTCGTCCAAAGACACCTTCAAAAGTCCGAGCTACCCTGGGGTCTTCCTGCTCGTCAGCCGTGCTTCGACCCACCTCCTCCCCTTCTCCACCTTCACCATGAGGGTCGTCGTCCAGGATCCCTTGTGCTCTTCCTCTCCAAGCTCCACTCCACCACCAGTTTCGGTCCCGGGGGGAAGACTATCCCGAGCTCGCCGAGCAGACCGCCTGCTCACGGCGATCCTCGGCTCACGGTCTTCTGCCGGGTCCGAGCGCCAAAGAAATTGTACCATTAAATCTTTTTAACTGCTATTTTCTTCTCTGTGTGAGTCTCTCCAGATTGAATTAGGTGGGATAATGAAATAAATGGAAGGTATTTATATAGGATATAAAATACAGTTGATGTAGTTAGGATTAGAGGAATAAACAGGAGGGAGGAGATAATTATAAATAGAATAAGAACCGGTCACAGTTTTTTTTAATGGAACTCTTTTTAAGATGGGGAAACATCTTACTGATTTATGTAGTTGGTGTGATGCTGTAGAAACGATGGAACATGTTTTTATTAGTTGTAGAAAATATGTAAATCAAAGAAAATTATTAAAAACAGAATTAGGTTTTAATAGGGAAGTTAAATTTGAGAATGTGGTTGATCAGTTAAATAGTATTGAGGGGAAAAAGAAGATTTTTCGTTTTAAAAAAAATACTGGGATCATTATGAGAATTTGAGGTATAGATATTAGGATCCAATAGATGGCAATAGTGCAACAATAATGGATGCAAATCTAAAGAAGAAGAAGACTACCATTGGTTTTAGCTGATAAGTTGTCAATATAAAGTGCTGAATCTTAAATGTATGCCTGCTGTGTAAAAGAAAAAGATGACATTGTGCTTTGACAACAAGATAACAAGGTCAGGAAAAAAATTTAATTAAGAAAAAAATAGCGAGAGATGAAAGTAGTTCAGTTATTCTCGCTTGACTTTGACAACTGTAACATATAGATGTGATGTAAAATTTTCTGTGTTTCGGTTCAGTTACAAAATAAAAAAAGGCAGACTTACAGATCCTCAGTAGAGCAGGTGTTTAAATTAGCTAATCAACCGCATTGTTAGCTTAGCTAACAGTAGCGGTAGCTAATCTACCACAGCAATCACTTATTAATAATTGTAAAATAAACATCAAGCCTAAAACCATAAAACTGTAAGAATGTTCTGTACTTTATGTGGGAAATGTTTGAGAGCTTTTTAGTGTTGAGTCCTGAAACACAAAGTTGTTTTGTTGTCAGTTGCTATGACAACGAGTCTGCGTGTAGCGTAGCCAAAACAGTCAAACAGAGAGCAAGAGAAAAAAAACTAAATTAATAATGCCTGCAGCTCATGGTTTCATTTTGTTTTACCGCAGCAGTGCGGCTATGGAGGCCATGTTAAAAAGAAATCATGGTCTTACCCTCCAGCGTTGTGCGTCTGCGCCAGATTTCCGGATGTAAACATGCAGGAGTTCCATATAATGGACCTTACCAGAGGGGCCGCTTTTCATTGGCTGATGCCCATTCTACGTGGTCACGTGCGCGGCCGTCTCACAAACACACTTAGCTTCCCATTAGCTAAGTACAGCATAATGGCAGAACTGATACAACTTGTACACCTTGAAGCCTGTCTGCTACACAGTCTTATGTTAGCTAAACTGATCAATATGCAATGTGTTTGTATCTGACATACACTAAAGATGTTATTTTAGCAGAAAAGGCTTTGGACTAAACTGTTACTCGTGTTAGCCACGTTAGCACCAAGAACAGCTAGTCAATCAACCATCACTGTGTTCAGGGAAGCGCTGATTAATAATCGAGAAATAAATATCAAGCCTGGAAACTTGATATCGTAACGGACTGAATGTTTTGTTTTTAACTAATCTTTGCTTGTCTTGCAGGGCGCAGGCGGTTGCCACGGTAACAGGTGTGCTTAAACTACAAAGAGAGAGAGAGAGTAAAAAGGTAGGAGTGGTTTTGAGTTGATCACCTGTTCAGGTTATTTTACCTTTGTTTCCCTTTGCTGTGGCTCATTACAGCCGCTGTAGTTTCTAAACATTGGACTAATTACCTCGTTCGTTTGTGAGTTTACGTCATTCACAACAAACATCAAATAGAACAAATACATTTCATAAAATTTTAACAAACAAATGGCTTCTACCGCGATAATTATGTGAAATTAAATTAATTATATCCCAACTTCAGAAGATTTGCCTTTACCTTTACAGAGCTCTTTGGTTCCTCCTATCAGGCTGTAGCTTCTCATATTGAGGTCAAAGTTCAGATCTACCATAACTGACTGACACCTGCTGGCCTCAGGTTTGCAACCAGCTTGTGACTGAGAAACCAGTAACCTCCTCCCAGATGATGACATGAACTTGTTAGTTCCTCTGTCCATTGTAGTAGCTGATATATTGTGAAAATCCGGTAGAAATGATGGGTTAGGTTAGGGTTAGGGGTTAGGGGTTAGGCTAACCCTAACCCACTAATCGAGTCATGTTTACATAGAAACAACGCGCTGCGAGACTTTGTGAGACTTGCAGTCAAGTGGGTCATTTTGTGGGCAGAGCTTGGTAAGGTCCATTAGAATATTTGTGGCTAAACAGAAACGATGTCTCCTCACAGTTGTTACCACCGTGTCCATCACCCCTACCTCTAATACACTGACCTGTACTGCAGGTCCTCTGTAAATGAGTATATGCTGTTCTGGGGGCTTTAGTGCGCGTCATTATTGGTCTTCCCTGGCGGATAATTAGCTCTGCTGGCATGCGTTCCCAGAGGGGTGGACGTGGGAGGTCCACGTCCACCCCTCACATCTATTTCTCCAACACACATGTAAGGACTGTGTGTTGCCACATTTTCTCATCCTATAGGTAAAACACAACGGCTCTGACTTGTTAAAATAGGATTTTGCTCAGTGGGAGACCCGGAGAGTCAAACTTCAAAGATAGGGACAACGATACAGACCTTCCACTCGCAAAAGATTTTATTTAGTATTTTTGGGGTCATATAACTGTACATCCACACATAAAACATCAATAAATGACATAGTTCTTATACAAAAATAAGGATAGTTACTTTGAACCTATCTGTTTGTTATTTGTTTTGTTTTCTTTATTTAATTCTTTAACCGTTTAAAATGAATAATTAACTTATTGCCATTGTATAAATACCATATAATGTACGTACATAATCTTAGTTATATAGTACACAAATATTTAAAACTAATTATGATAATCAAAATACAATTGATGTAGTAAGGATCAACTTATGACTTAAATTATTATTAAGTCATAAGTTATTAAGTCGACGATAATTACTAAATAATAACAATTATTGTTTAATAATAATTGTTATTATTGTTAAATAATAACAATCTACTAATAATGGTTATAGTAACACAGAAGGAATGAAAAAATAAGACATGGTTCTTTCATTGGGGTTTGTTGATAAAATCTTATTGTGAAGAAAAGATTTCAAAGTTAACCGTATTTTTTGTAAGTTTATCAACAGGATTATTTTACTTTTCAATGATTATCCATAATAAGACCAACAACCGTCACAGAAACTTGCTATCATCCAGACTTTGTAACATATCAAGTGCTGACCTCCATTTTGGTTCATATCTTTAAGGTAGATTACTTCACTGTAACTTCCTGCTGAGTTTGAGTTATTTCAAACATCTTTAGTCACCTTAGCATTCACTTTCCGTCAGCCTGAAACCCCCTCAGGTCTGTTTGTTTCTGCAGAAGACTAACATGTACCAGGAAACCCACTGAACCCTGAGCATTGTGGCTGAGGTGCCTATTCTCTTGTACAATAATGATGACAAAACAGGAATACTGACCTTGAACACATCCTGGGGCATGCAAGCCACAGGAGAGGAAAACAATAACAGCTTTTTCTAAAAATACAAAATGGAAGGTTTTCAACTTTCACGGAAAGCCAGTGATGTGAAAAAACTGCTGGCTTGTTGAAATCAACATTTGGTTTTTAAATTGAATATATTTGAACACAAGAACGCCCTGCAGTGGATCAGTTAATAACTCCGTTCTGTCACCGTCACTCCTTTAAGGCTTCGGTCACACTGCAGTCTGAAGTGACCCAATTACGATTTTTTTTTTTGTGTGTGTTAATGCGACCTGTATCTGATCTTTTCATAACAGTCTGAACAACAGAGATCGTATTTTTTTCCCCAAATGCAAACCAGGATACTTGGATATCCGATATGTATCCGATCTTTTCAAATGTGATCTGGATCTGAACAGTTAGGTCGCGTTCATACGACTTGAACGTCACTGATAGGCTACTCGACAAACGTCACTATTCTGTGTCCTGATACGCATAAGCCGGAAGAAAAACAACAACCATGGCGGACAGTAATGAGGGTTTCGTTGTTACTGTGCTGCCTCCGGTCGGCCAACAACTTTAAAATCGTAAAATATGCTCCACCGTTAGCATCCATGTTTACTTCTGCAAACATTGATTTCTTCTTCTTCCGGTTTTTGGGATGGTTGGCAAAACACTGAGCACGCTCTCTACGTGTGACGCTATTGCGCCCCCTACTGCGCATGCGGGGCACTTTCAGGTTGTTTGCAGTTCACACTGGAGATCACACACACCTCTGTAACAAATGAACAGCCCACTGCACTGAACCCCATTGAAAACTTGCTGTTTTGCTGTTTTTTCCACCAAACATTGATTCCTGAACTCTGCCTGAGTTCAGGAATCAACTCAGGAATTCCTGAACAATACTAAACATTAGTATTGTTGTATCTAAATTAATATGAACTTGTTTTCTTTGCGTTATTTTAGGTTGGAAAGCACTGCATCTTTCTCATTATTTTGACCATTTCTCATTTTCTGCAAATAAATACAAAATGTTTGCTTGTAATTTCAGAGACATGTTGCCAGTAGTTCATAGAATTAAAGAACAATGTTCATTTTAATCAAACATACACTTATGAAAAGTAAAATCAAAGAAACTGAGCATTTTAAGTTGTCTCTTAATCTGTTCCAGAGCTGTATTTGGAAGTGTGAGCGACCACGCAAAAAAAAATCGGGATTCCACAAAAAATTGGATTTGGGTCACTTCAGGCTGCAGTGTCGTCACTATGGCTTCTCAGTCACCTCCCAACACACCTCAAAGACGTAAAGTGCACATCTCTGTGCAATCTTATCAAGCACCCTGTGGATGTGGGGTGCTATTTTGAAATCCAAGCGCTGGTGGCGGGATTTAGGACTTAGGAGCGTCTCCTGGACAAGACCCAAGGCGGCTGAGCATCCAGACTGCTGGGTGGGTGGAAAGCGGCCACCTTGACCCACACCCCAGGCCCGATAACAGAGACGCAGCTGCCACCTTGGTTAAGTGCATTCCCCAAAGCCCAGGCCTATATCCCTGCTTGACCCTGACTGATAAACTTTGCTATGGATAGACAACAGCCTACGATTTCACCTCTAAAACTAGCTGTATGGGTTTTACGGCACTAATGTGTTCTGGGATCAGAAGATTCAGATTGGATCTCTGTCAAGTATGATAATGTAGGGAAATACAGCATGCTTGATAAGCCTTACACTTCAAGTATTAAGCTGGAATTTCCTGTAAATTGAGAAAATTCTAAAATATTTTGTGGTAAATTTCTTCTATGTAGTGGTAAAACTAAATAGAAGTATGCAGTATGTAACTTTTATTAAATATGTATATATGCATATTTATATATGTATATTTTAATATATCTGTTTAAACTGTCACTGTGTATTGAGATAATCTGTGAAAAAAATGAAACCCCTCTGTTTTCTCTTAGTGCCTAAATAGAAACAGTGAATCAGAACCAGGAGAAGAGTCTTATTGCTGTCAATCATGCTCATTTGTGTGCTGCTGTTCCTCATCAGCAGATCCTATTGTGAATGATAAAACTAGTTAGCATGACCACTGATGTTGGCAGATAAACGGTTTTCCTGTAATGTGAAGTTGTTTCTTTGCCATTAGCACATTTAACAGCGTGCTCATGAGATTGATTGACAGCGCTAAGACCCGCCTCCTGCCTCTGACTGATTGGTTTTGATCGGGACGGTACATTTCTTCAAACTGTATGGGGCCAAACTGCTGTTGGGGGCCACACAAACTCAGTCCAAGGGCCGCAAATGGCCCCTGGGCCACACTTTGGACACCTCTGGGGTAGAGTACCCAGAAATTGTACTCAAGTAAAAGTAGCGATACTTTATAATAAAGTTACTACAATGCAGTAAAAGTAAATTTTTGGCAAAAAGTTACTCAAGTAAATGTAACTAGTTACTACTCTGAGGTTTCACACATGTATTTTTTTAATTAGTACAACAACTTTAATTGTAGATATTCTTTTAGCTTTTGTGTTGATAGTAAACACAAACAATTGACAGTATCTTTAAAGAAAACATGTAAAAACATTAGTTTCTAATGTTCATTTTTAGGTTTTTAACTTTAAAAGCATTTAAAATCATTTTAAAGTTACAATAATTTAGGCTATTGAATAAATAGAAACTTTGAGGACAGACAAAAATATAGATATAGAGCAGGGGTGGGCACTCCTGGTCCTCGAGGGCCGGTGTCCTGCAACTCTTAGATGTCTCCCTGGTCCAACACACCTGAATCCAACAGCTGAATCTCCTCCTAAGTGCAGTCAAGTTCTCCAGAGTCCTGTTAACGACCTCATTATTTGACTCAGGTGTGTTGAAGTAGAGATGCATCTAAAAGTTGCAGGACACCGGCCCTCGAGGACCAGGAGTGCCCACCCCTGATATAGAGGGTTCTAGAGTTTGCCGTTGGACGAATCCCATGGACGTCTGCGCTGCATCGTATGAGTGGAAGCACTAATTGGTTCTGACCGCTATGGACCCTCCGTCCGTATGAACAGGATTAGCACGTTACGGGCGCCACGGTTTCTCACTGAGGGCTGATAAGACTCATGGAAAAACCTCTTTGTAGGTGATGTTCACATGAGGCAGAGGGTGGCAAATAGAAATTATTTTCCGTCTTAAATCGTCTTCATTTCCAAAGTTTTTCCGATGTTCCAGCAGATTCGAGTCGGAGAATTTGTCACCAAGCAGTAAAACTATTGTTGTTGTCCATTGCTTTAGTATTGCTGTACACTGTAAAACAGTTGAGCTGCATTTAGTTGTGTCTAATAGTTTAGTTTTAGATTTTGAACCTAAATGTGAGTTTGTGAAAGATAAACTTACAGCAGTAAGTTGTGTTAACTTCTTATTCATTTTGTTAAATCTCCAAGAGTTGAATAAACTAGAGTTTTTAGGTTAGCACTTAAAAACTGAAAGAATAGTTCCCCAAGAGTGGGAACTATTTCCCAGAATGCTTAGCGGCATGTTTTTATATTCTGAGAAGTGTGTTACATTGATGTAACTCTTGTGTTTTATTTTAAATAAATGTTTATTTTAATGTTTGAGGGTAATGTCCTGTTCACACTAAATGTTTTTCAGAAGAATTTAATAAAATTCATTATCAGATCAGAAATTTTGTTCATGCAATTTATTACAAAAATGTTAATTATTCATAAGTAAAATAAGTAGTTATTTTAACATGATATTGTGAGTAAAATAACAGAGAAATGTGTCTCTTTAACTGGGTGAGGGCAGTTTTTTGTTGCATATTGTGAAATAATTATTTGGTTTAAATTGCAGCATCAAGTTAAAACTCACAAATCAAGTTTGATGAACTTTAAAGAAATTGTTTAGACAACTTGTCTCTTGTTAAATCAACTTCATGAACAAGTTAGAACCAAAACAATTTTCTCGTTGACTTGCTACCTTGAAAGTGACATTTTCAAGGCAGCAGGTGGACTTTCATTTTTAAGTTAAACCACCTTCAAATGTTTTACAGTGTAGGCAAAATGATAAAAATATATTTTCTAGCAAGTAAAATGATCATTGTATCTGGAAAGATTACTGATTTCAGTAGGAGTAGTGATGAGGAACTGAAAAGAAAATCATAAGAATGATGTGTGAAGGAAAACCTAACAGTTCATATTATCCTCCCAAGATGGACGCTTTTCAGCAAGGAAAGATAAGACAGTCGGAGTTGATAGGAAGAAAGACGCTGCAGAACACAAGCATTGACTTTTCAGATTTATTTTAAAGAAATCAAAGTTATCAGACTTATACATCACTTTTATGTTGGTTTATGATGCAAAATACAATATAGGTCTGGAAAAAATTCAGAGATCACTTAAAATGATCAGTTTCTCTTGATTTTACTTTTTATAGTTATAGTTTATAGTTATATATTTGAGTAAAATGAACATTGTTCTTTTATTCTATGGACTACTGACAACATGTCTCTGAAATTCAAAGCAAAAAATTTTGTATTTATTAACAGGAAATGAGAAAAGGTCAAAATAACAAAAAAAAGATGCAGTTATTTCAAACCTCAAATAATGCAAAGAAAACACGTTCATATTCATTTAGAAACAACAATACTGATGATTTAACTCAGGAAGAGTTCAGAAATCAATAATTGGTGGAAAAACCAGTAGGTTGTCCATGGGTTCAGTGCAGTGGACTCTTCGTTTTTTTACAGAGCTGTAGGCTATGTTTGAAACAAGAATTTAAATTCTTGTTTACTTTTACATGACATATTTTGTCATGTAAAGGCAAAATATGTCATGTAAATTAAATTTAAGATAAATCGGAATGTGATTTTATTCTATTATTATTATTTTTTTTGCCTAAAACATCTTTTGTTTCAAAAGATATTATATTTATTTTTATTTTATTTTGTTTGCCAATGTAATTTTTGGAAAAACTGACTTTAGGCCATTATTCCAGAAAGGTGACGATATGGAAAAGTTCAGGAAAGCTTATATTACTTTTTCACAAAACAAACAAAAGAACAATCTTCATCAGAACCTTCAGAGTTGTTTCTGACAAATCCATGCCTGATTTGAGAATGGCGATTGTTCGTCTCCGCTCAGGTATTTATAACTTCTTGTTGTTTCATCTGCCTTTCGGTCTGCTGCCGTTTCTTTGTGTTTCCTTCAGAGTGTGCCAGCAAACCAGAGGAGGCGACCTGCAGCACAATGCTTCAACTCAACGGTCCCTCCCGTCTTATCGTGCCCTGCAGCTTGCCCGGATTGGCTGATATAGATTGAGCGGAGAGACGCCGGTTCCTCCTTTGGGTCTGCACATTGTTTGGTCTTGGCCTTTATTTATTTCGATGTAAATCAGTTTGTGAAAGTGTTACGTCCTGTCCTTGTGCAGTGGGCGGCGGACTGGGCTGGTACCCATTGGTCGTTTGCTGGAGGAAGTCCACCCCATTGAGATTGGAGTTTCTGAAGATTGTTTTCCAGGCTGTTATTGATATGAGAGAATGAGATCATGTAGCCTCACCCGTAAGGTTGGGTTTGTGAGAAACAAGTCCCACACCCAACTCTTATTCATTATTTAACACCGGGGAGACAGAAACTATGTTCAAGTTTCATCTAACGAGAGATTTTGATTTGAGGGGTCAGTGAAATGTCACGGAAGAGATTTCAATTTGTTAAATCACAGCAGCTTGTTATCTAATTTCATCAAGAAGACCTGAGTTTTAAGTTTTAAGATCCCTCTAATGTTAAAAAGGACACTTAACCCAACATTTAATACCACTGAGCACGTTGTTTTCCTTATAAACTTATTCATCTGGCTGGTGTTTCGGGCTCTGAATTGTTCGTCCTCTTCAGACTTTTTTTTTAGTAAAATTTAATAGGTACATTTCTGTGAAAGCTATTTTTAACCCCTGGAGTTCCACAAGGCTAATTTCTTAGCCTTGTAATGAGCTAAGTATAAAAGAATAAAAATATTCTTTTTAAAACAAAAAAGAATATTTTTGTTTTATATTCTTTAACTAACAGATGTTTTTCAGTCTTTTAATAATATCTTTAAACATTTTTTATTCAAATTACATTCAGTTGTATGCAGTTTGGTAAAAGTCAAAAGATTTGCAGGTTGATACTAAAATTCTTTTAACAAAACAGAAATGATTGGAAGAACTTAACCTTTCACCTTCAATTTATCATGTAAAATATTCATGAGAAGTATATTTTTAAATATTGGACTTTGTTATCAAATATCTCATTTTTTGTGCTTTTGTTTTATTATTATTATTATTATTATTATTATTATTATTATTATTTATTTGACATGTTGTTTGTGCCTGATGTGACTCCTGTCTGGAGACAAAACCTCTCCTTAAGGACATTTAAGTTTTATTTTACCTTCACTTGCACATACCAGTAACACTAGAAATACTGTGGTCCATAAATAGCACAAAGGCCGTCTGGGACTGTTTGTCATTGTTGTGCTTGTTTCATTTGACCTGTAAACACACTTCTGCTTTGGGAATACACCGAAGCACAATGGTGACATGCAGCAACTCTCAACTGTTTGTTTGCTGGCTGTCATTTCTACAGGTAAACAAGTGCATTGTAAACACACATTTAACATGTTTTCTTTTTTCTTTTTCGTAAACAAGATATGTTGTTTACAAATTAAGTGGCATGCTTTGATTATGTCCCTTTCTCAAACATAATTACAGATACTTCCTCTGCAGACAATTTTAGTAAGACATGGAAAAACCTAACAGCAATTTGCCCTGTTTTATAACTATAAATATTTATTTTTACACTAAATCAACACATAATAAACCCAACTGTGGTAAAAATATATATATATATTTAACTGGCCATTTTTTAGACTTTTATGCACATTAAATTTCCATTCACCACAGAAAAAGAATTGTGATTTTAATCTCAGAATTCTGAGAAAAAAGACAGAATAAAAAAGTCAAAATTTTGAATTAGAATCACCAGTGTTTCCATACAGACATTTTACATACAAAGACAAAGAACATTTAGTGCAAACTGAATTATGTCTCTGCACAAAAAAAAGGGATTTTTCAATTAACGTAGAAAATGAAGAAAACTTTTGGATGTGGAGTTTTACCCACAAATAAAAGATAAAGGTGCTGTTGGCGAATTTTTTTTTTTTTTAGAAATGCTGCTATCAGGCAAACAGTTCTAAATTAAACATAACTGACCCACCAAACTGCTACAAACTGGATTAAATTATTTGTAATAATTCCACTTATTTCACACCTTTTGATCGATTATTTTGTTTTCCTCTTCTTAATAACCAATAAAACTGATTAAATACTGTCTCGCTTTCCACAATATCAACAGTAATCCAAGGACAATCTAATTGACTTGATTTAATTAGATTACTCGAATCAGAGCTCGTATGTCCTTTCCCGTATTCCGTAGGCATTCCTTCACTGTCGGTGTGCAGAGACGGCTTCGGTAAACCCCCAAATCCCGCTCCAGCTGTACATTATGGAAGAGATTAATAACGTAGAAGTCGTTCCGTGCACAGAGTCCGAATACCTGAAGCCGTTCCGGGTGCTCTACAATCAGGTGAGTTATCTGTTGTCTTGTTGGAGGATGGAGGATGCTGGAGGCTAGCCCAACCCCCCATTCATTTAGCAGCTACAGCAAAGCTAAAACAAGGAAGGCTAAAAAAACCCGACCTTAAACATCTCTGCTGATTCTCATTAAATTAAATTAAAAGGCAGGGAAAATCCGATCTCTTTTGTTCAGTCTTGCACTCGCGTTGATTCAGTTGTCACATTTTGTTTGGTTGATTTAAACTGGCGACTGTTAAGCTAACAGGCTAATTGCTAACGCTAGCCCACAGAGGGCTGTTTAATTTCCAGGCATCACGTTAACAGCAGCGCATGCTTTACATTAGTTGGTTGGATTCAGTGTTTTACGGTTTAACGCGACAGCAGACGCTGTTTTTAATGTTTTAAATGTGGATTCTGACCCAGGTGAGACTTGTTGATCTCACTTGTGAAAGTAAATCAAACTGGTTTTTGAAAACTCAAATATTTTCCACGTTTTTTCACTTGATTGACATGTATTTTGAGTGTTTACAGATCGCCTGCCTTTTGTTTTTACCCTCTTTATGTATAATAAAGCATCAATGAAGTCTGTTGTGTTAGTTTAATGCCACTGGATTACAGTAGAGTGCAGGATAATAATGAATGCTCTCACTGAAAGAAAGCCAAGTTCAAGTCTGTGTGTCCGTATGGTCTCAAACAAAGCGAGAAGAACACAAACACAGGCTGCTGTCCAGGATAAATCTATTTTTAAGTCACAAATTAAGTTAGCCAATTTTCTGCTTTTGAGCTCAGGGGATTTATCGTTTCTTTGTACCGTAGTTTAAAAATCTTGGTATTGAATTGTGGACAATGATTTATGAGAGACCATACCAAGGTATATTAAGGCTTTAAAGGGTTAAGTTTTCAAATTCCAAATAAATAAAGCATAGAATTTTGTTTTCATTCCCTTCTTGTTGCTGCTTACTGCCAGTCAGCTGGCTGAAGGAATGCTAATCTTTTGCTTTGCATGCAAGAAGAGATAAAGGAAGTAACACTAAAGTAGTTAGTAATGATGGCTAATTGGACTTGCTGAGCTCCGCTGATACTACCATCATAATTGCATAAAGTTTAACTTGTGGCTTGTAGAAATGTTCATGTGGAACATGCGCCCAAAGTGAAACAGGATTGTCCTCGCATTTGGTGTTTGGTTGGCTACACACATAAAAACCAAGTTGATTGGATCTGATTTGGAGGTGATCATCTGAAAACCTAATTTATTTAATGTGTTCACCCCATCAACAAAAAATCTGCTGAGGAAAATCTTCCTCGAGTGTGTGGTTGAGGGCAGGGCCTCCACGCCACCAGGGGCCCCCCAAGAGCACCAAACTAGCAAGATAGACAAATATACATACATTTTAAATAATATTGAATATTGCAAACTCAGTGCTATTACAAGTGGGAAAACAAATTCTGTATTGTTTTGATAAATAATAATGATTCATCTGTTCCTGTTGATGGCTGCTGCCACTGTTGGGGAAACATAAGATATTAAATTTTGTGTTATCAGCTAATGCTACTTTCAAATAGTTAAAATGAAATGGCACTCTGCCATAAATATCACTCTACATTTCAAAATCTAAATGATTTTTTTTTTACTTTGTTACTCCTGTAAGATTAAAATCAATAGTCATAATTTCACTGGCATAATGCATGCTAATTACAAATGATGCTAATGATGGTAGGTGTGTAGCTTAGGAATGATAAATCATCTGGTGCTGACATGTTGGTCTGCCCCCCCGCTCTCTCCCCAAAAAAGCTGCTTAGGGCCCCAAAAAGGCTTGGTACGGCCCTGGTTGAGGTTCAGCTGACCACCAGTTGGTTGTTGTCAACCTTCGGCAGAAAACAGCACATTTAATTATAAAGTTTTTACTTATCGTTTATATTTTTCTTCATGATGAAGCTACACAACCAATGTTGTTAAAGCTGGGTTCTGCATCTCAGAGGTAAATGAGGTTGAACCTCCGTCAAATAAATGAAACCAAGATTATTAATTGGAATTACTAATGCACCTCTGAACTTTTTAGATTGCTAAAGGTTTCTTCACCCGTTGTAAAATGGGTTAATGAAGCAGAACAAATGCAGGATGTACTATAAGCCTGGCAGGCCACCAGGCTTTACATGCGCCACCACCAGACTAAGCATTGTGTGTTTATTTTCTATAGGTTTTTTTATACACCAGGAACAGAGATGGCAAAGATCAGTTTAAGAGTCTCTTTCGTGAAATGGTTGGTTTTACAATGGCATTTCTTAAGACTTTATAGTTGTCATTTAGGGTGTTAGTAATGTCTGCAAATACTATTTGCTGGAAGAACATGCTAAGTTTTAAAAAGCGCTGTTTTAAAACCAATTTTGAGCCAACATCCAGTGTTTGTTTTACTTTTTATCTCAACCTTCATGTTTTTGGAAGGTATGATGATGTCATTGTGGGACAAACCAAAAGTTCATTGACCTGGATGTAAATGTCTCTGGTAGAGCTTTACCTTTTTCAAATATTCATGGAAAAGGAACAGGAGTATAATATTAAGTTGGTACCCTTCAGCAGGGATGATTTTTGTGTCATTGATGCACAGAGTAAAGGGTTTTTGAGGAGATATTTTGTTTGATAAGCTGTTAAAACAGAGGATATATGGGCTGAATAAGACAAGAAGACAGCAGTTGGATAACAGAGAGAAATGATGTTGGGCTCTCTTGTTCTTGCCAACGTTTCATCTTCATTGTGTTCCCATTAGAGCTCAGGAAGAGCCGTTCGGAGACAAACGCTTTTCTGTCTCCACCACAATCTTTGTATGCTCGTCGCCTGTACATCTGCAGCTGAGCCGCTGGTCGTCGACCAAATCTGCTCCCGCTTCCACGCAAACTGTGGAAGTGGGTAATGCTTTGTGCAAGAGGCTCTCTGATTCATTGACGTCTAGAGGTGTTTTGTCTCATCTCCCTCTACAAAGCAGGTGATTGTCCCTCGTTGACTCCGGGAAACCCCTTTTATCCCTCTTATCCGCACTGTCTCAGAATCACAAGTTGCTACTTAGAGCTGCATAATTGCCCTCAGTTTATTCATCATAATGATTTCAATGATTCATCTGGAAATGTTTATCTACGTAGAGGTTTTGCACAGAACTAAATCGGTATAGTGTGTCTGTTTGAGAGAACGTGATCAATTTTTAACTAAAGTGTTATATTCATACAAAAGTAGATGTTAATGAGAGACAGATTTAGTAAAAAGTATATTCTGTGATAAATATGACAGTGTATTAGGGCCATTATAAATCCACAGGGCCATTGTGGATTTAAAACAAACAGGACGTTTTCACCAAAAAACTCAAAGTTTTCTAAATAAAACAAGGACATTTCTAAGATTGAGAAGTAAAAATAATTGCTAGAAAATTTTTTTTAGATTACTCTCCGAAATTTTCTGTGGAATAACCTTAAAACATTTCTGAGTTTAAAAAGTTTAATATTTGCTAGAAAAAAAAAAATCTGAAATTTTTCAGACTAATCCCAGAAATTTTCTAGAAAAAGCAAGGGCATTTCTGAGCTTGAAAAGTAAAAAAAAAATTGTTAGAAAAAAACCCTCAAATTGTTGAGATTAATCTCAACAATATTCCGGAAAATCTTGGAATTTTCTGAGTTTAAAAAGTTAAAATTTTGCAATGAAAAAAAAACTGAAATGTTTACATTAATCTAAGAAAATTTCCATAAAAACAAGGAAATATATGATAAGTAAAAAAAAAAGTACTAGAAAAAAAACTGAAATTTTGAAATTTATCAGAAATTTTTTGAAAAGAAAAACTTGAAAATTTCAGAGTTTGAAATGTCATAATTATGCTAGAAAAAAAATCTAATTTTGATTGACATTTCCAATTTTTTTCTAGAGAATTTCTGAGGTTAATCTTAAAATTAAGTTTTTTTTCTAGCAAATGTTTTTGATTTTTCAAACTCAAATTGCCTTATTTGTTCTAGAATATCTCTGAGATGTTTTGGCGGAAACTTACTCCTCTTTCTTTAAATTATATATATACTGTGTATATATATATATATATATATATATATATATATATATATACATATATATATATATATATATACACTGTATATATGATAGCATGTCAGGGCCATGAGACAGAAGCTAAAACATGAGGGGAGACATTTAAAGTGCTGTTGTATTCGAGGACAGCATTCGAGGTTTTTCTCTGCCACAGCTGCCGTCTTACGACGCTGTCAGACACATGAGGTGTGTGTGGGTGAGTTTAAAAGAGACGGTAATTAAACTTTAAGTACCTAAAAGACCGAGCCTGTACATCCATCCCTGTAGTAGCCGTTCTCACAGGTGCCTTCTATTTCAGAGGCCGCATTATTTCCATGTAGCCTGCCTCCTCTTCCTCCGTCTCTCCCCACGGGCTAATCTCTCTGTCGTAATCCATGTCGGCCGTGGCTCTCGGTCTCCCCTGGGCTGTTCGCGCTGTTCCCGCCCCTCCTCTCTCAGCAAGTGGCCCAAGTAATGAGGGGAAACCCTGCCATCTGTGTGTTCTGCAAACCAGAGAAAGAAGAGAGGAAATGGGTTAGTTTCACCTCACACACTGCGTGGGAATAGACATGTAATCACATTTAAACCCACTGGTATATTTATTTTGAACAAACCTGAATATATCTAATTGATATTATTAGGATTGGTTAGCTGTTTCTAAATCCCGTCGACTTCACGTCTTGAAATCTCACCATGCTGAGAAACTAAACTCCCAGCTTTGTTCTGCGCATCAATGTTTGACACAAATGGCTAATTTAACTAAAACTGAAAAATGTAAGCAGGAATTATGATTATTCCAGTAACCAAAATGTTCTACTGATTTTATTTTGACGATTAATTGGATAAACAAATGGACACATTCTGCAGATTTTTAATGTAAACCTTTGTCTACAATATTAGAAATGCATTAAAATGCAAATAAGTAACTCAATTTCTTTTAAAAATTCCTTTAACTGAAACATACTGTACTTCCTACATCAACATGTGAAAAGCTATTTCTGCTTAAACTAACAACAATACAATGGAGGACTGATATGTTGGTTATTTTTTGGATTAATTGCTTAATAATTGGCTAGCTAACGGTGCTTAGTAGAAGATTGTTTTCTTTTATTATTTTACAGAATTTGAACCAGGTGAAGTTAAAACTACTTGATAACTTTTGGTTAGAACCTAATTGCAGATAAATGATTCTTTTTTTATCTTAATTGCAGAATCTATATATGTGTGTTTTGTATAGTTTGGGCTTAATTAGCATGTTCTTCCAGCAAATAGCATTTTCTTGAGTCTTTATACTCCAGTTAATCAATTACAAAATTAGTTGATGATTATTTCAATAATCAATTAATCACCATTAATGCGATTGATCATTTCATCCCTTGTCTAGATCTGTATTTTTTTGTTGTTTAAGAATAAAAAGTCACAGATGTTTTGTAAAAATCAATGTTATATGCAGTAAAATAACACTTAAAAATATAAACTATGCTATTTTTATATTGCAGTAAACACTATCAAGGGTCTGGATTTCTTATAAAGATCAGATAAATATAATATGTTTTTCACTGTTTTCATTAGTAGAAAGCCATTTTAATAAATAAAAATAATAAAACAAAGCTTCAATTTACTGCATACCAAAACAATCCACAGGATTTACTAGAAAACTGACAAACTTCATAAAAATAAGTGTTTGGATTGGATTCATCAGTTAATTAGAAAACTATTTTTTTAGCAGTGTAAACAAGGATTTGATCCATTCAAGTTGAATCTTTATTTCTGGTCATTTTTCATCACACTTTCTTTACTAACTGTTAACTTGAGTTGGTTTGGTTCCGACTGATTTGTGTTGGACTTTTTTCAGCTGCAGTCATAAAAATATATATTTGAGACAATGAAGACCTTTTGCAAACACTGACATTTGGAGCAAGTGCTTTTGCCGCTTCAATATTTCATATCTTGGCAGTTTTGATCAAGTTCTCATGATTTTTGTGTTAAAAATGTAGCAGTTTACAACTAAAAGCTGATTTCTATTGAACAAAAAAAGTGAAATTAGCTTGAATTAAGTAAATGCTGGAAAAGTAAATGACTTTTGAGTTTGACTCCTGATCCCCAAACAGCTCTAAAAATACCATTAAATTGGTGTTTAATTTTTGCATGATGGATGAAACTCCTGCTGGTGTCAATGTACCTCATGTTTTCACCATTGAAATGCATGATGGTTTTGGGTCAGAGCCATTTTGTTGTTGGGTTTCTGAGTTTTGGCTTCTTGTCTTCTGGAGGAATGGGACCATCTTGTTGACATGACAGGATTTCTAGGAGCGTAATTACGTTGGTAGAGTGTCCGTAGTTCTGCTAAGACATCAGTCTCGGCATGACGTCCTGGGATTAATGGCTGGGAGTGAGCATTCACTGCCGTCTCTGCTTGTCCTGGGTCGTCTTCTTCATGTGATTTAGTCATTGATTCCCTGTAGAAATCCGACTCTCGCCTTGTTCAGCTCGACTCGTGCCGTTTTCTCAGGTGTCGCTGAACCACCGCCTCACACCAGGTCTTGTGTTGCTGTGGTTCACTGCGTCTGACTGAGCTTGTGGGAGGAGAAGAGGTGTAGCCTAAATATGAATCAAGGTCATATTTCCTCAGGCATTGAAAATGTAGGCTAACTTACCCTTTTTATGATGGCATGCAATGTGGAAAGAGCAACATGGGCTAAATTAGTGTTGAATTTACAGGAGATACACGGTTATTATTGCATCAGATATTTAAAGGAAAACCCTTTGTGGTTTATGCTAATTGCATTTTCAAATACAAAAGTCTTTTTTTCTATGTTTGTTTTTTTAAATCTGAAAATAAATTCATAATATTCTTTAATATTAAATATTAATGGTGTAGATGAAAGATTGTACAAACACCTTCAGTCTGTTGAATGTGTTGAAGGATATCCAAAAATAGCAGCATAGTTACTTTAAATTGTATAATTATAAACCTCTGATGTAAGACTTATGTAGGTAAATTAAATATTTTACATTCAAGAATGTACTTCCTGTTAATGCTTGCTGTGTAGCAGTATGCCTTGTTTTACATGGAGAAACAACAATATCTGCTAATGATAGCTGCTAATAATGGTAATTATAGCTGCTAAAGATTCTGCTAAAAATGCTAATGATAGCTTTTAACAATGCTAAAGATAGCATTGTTAACAACCATGCTAACAAGTTAGAACTGTTAGTAACAATAGCTGCTAACAATGCTAACATTAGGATTACTTTAGCGTCCAACATTTGCTAAATTAAAGGGCTGTTTCTCTGTTTTTTGTGACTCTTTTAATAAATTATTTCCTCTCTAGTTTAAAATCTGGATTACCTGGACTGCTCAAAGTTAAAATGCAGAATGTTACGCTTTTTGGAATCTTTATTTTTTGTTTTTGAAAAGAAAAACAAATTACAATAGGCCTGAGCAGCGCTTTAGCTTTTTGCCTGAAGACAAATTTAGAAATGGGTAAGCATAATGATTTGAACATGTGGACTAGTAAAAGCCCATATTCTGAATGTCTAAGCAAATTGTAATACCGTAAATCCTAGTGTTATTAAGTTTAATGTGCTTTAATGGTATCAGAAAGTGGATACATTTACTTATAGGGCTGTGTAATTATATCGATTCTACGATATTTATAAATTTTTTGTCCGCAAGTATCGATACGTTAAACCATAGGGGTTCAAAAGCTTATACCGTCTTTTTAACATGTCTGGTTTGTGACGGCGTAGCAGCAAGACTCCGCCTCCCCCAGTCTCACTTTCTACTTGTGCTTAAAGTGCACATTATAAACTACAGTCATGGCCAAAAGTATTGAGAATGACACAAATATTATATTTTCACATGATCTGCTGCCCTCTGGTTTTCATGTGTGTATGTCAGATGTTGTCATCACATACAGAAATACAATTGCAATCATATTATGAGTAACAAAAGCTTTTAATGACAGTTAGAATGTGTTAATGCAGCAAGTCAATATTTTCAGTGTTGACCCCTCTTCTTCAGGACCTCTGCAATTCTCCGTGGGTAAGGGTTAGGGTTAACCCTACCCTACCCTAACCCTATCCTTACCCTCTCAATCACTTTCTGGACCAAATCCTGACTGATAGCAGTCCATTCTTGCACAATCAATGCATTTTGTCAGAATTCCTAGGTTTTCGTTTGTCCACCCGTCTCTTGATGATTGACCACAAGTTTTCAATGGGATTAAGATCAGGGGAGTTTCCAGGCCATGGACCCAAAATCTCTATGTTTTGTTCCCTGAGCCAGTTAGATATCACCTTTGCTTTATGGCAAGGTGCTCCATCATGCTGGAAAGGCATTGTTCATCACCAAACTGCTCTTGGACGGTTGGGAGAAGTTGCTCTCGGAGGACATTCTGGTACCATTCTTTATTCATGGCTGTGTTTTTAGGTAAGACTGTGAGAGAGCCGACTCCCTTGGCTGAGAAGCAACCCCACACATGAATGGTTTCAGGATGCTTTACAGTTGGCATGAGACAAGACTGGTGGTAGCGCTCACCTTGTCTTCTCCGAACAAGCTGTTTTCCAGATGTCCCAAACAATCGGAAAGGGGATTCATCAGAGAAAATGACTTTACCCCAGTCCTCAGCAGTCCACTCCCTGTACCTTTTGCAGAATATCGGTCTGTCCCTGATGTTTTTCATGGAGAGAAGTGGCTTCTTTGCTGCTCTCCTGGAGACCAGGCCTTGCTCCAAGAGTCTCCGCCTCACAGTGTGTGCAGATGCACTCACACCTGCCTGCTGCCATTCCTGAGCAAGCTCTGCACTGCTGGTAGCCCGATCCCGCAGCTGAAACACTTTTAAGAGACGGTCCTGGCGCTTGCTGGTCTTTCTTGGGCGCCCTGGAGCCTTTTTGGCAACAATGGAACCTCTCTCCTTGAAGTTCTTGATGATGCGATAGATTGTTGACTGAGGTGCAATCTTTCTAGCTACGATTTTCTTTCCTGTTAGGCCATTTTTGTGCAGTACAATGATGACTGCACGTGTTTCTTTCGAGGTAACCATGGTTCACAGAAGAGAAACAATGATGCCAAGCACCAGCCTCTTTTTAAAGTGTCCAGTGGTGTCATTCTTACTTAATCATGACAGATTGATCTCCAGCCCTGTCCTCATCACCACCCACACCTGTGTTAATGGAGCAATCACTGAAACAATGTTAGCTGGTCCTTTTAAGGCAGGGCTGCAATGAAGTTGAAATGTGTTTTGGGGGATAAAGTTCATTTTCTAGGCAAATATTGACTTTGCAATTTTTTGCTGTTACGCTGATCACTCTTTATAACATTCTGGAGTATATGCAAATTGCCGTTATAAAAACTGAAGAAGTAGACTTTGTAAATATTAACATTTGAATCATTCTCAAAACATTTGGCCATGACTGTACACACCAGTTTTTAAATTGTGTTAATAGGCCAAGTAAAACCGGAGTTATGCTGAAATAAGTAAACCACATTTTTCCGAATGTCAAAGAAATGTCAAAAACCGGCTTTTCCGGTTATGTGAAAGGGAATGAGCTTCCAAACGTAAAAAACAAAACGCAACATTAGATTCCTTTGTTTTTGGAAATCTCAAATTTTCAACAAATAAAGATGGGCTGTGTTTTGTTGCTATGAAACAAAGTAAAGTTGCGCAAGTAACCGTGAAGGAGAAGCGGAACGGAGCAGCAGCAAAAGCAGTGAGATCGCAAAATTAATGCAAAGTTTGGATATCAGAGTGAATAGTGGCATCCACTTCGTAATTTGTTTTTAGCTTAGTGGTTTCTGTTCTGTATATAAAGGATTATGTGAAGATTGAACGCGCAGCAGGCAGCGGCGCTCTGTTTTGAGCTGTTGAAACTTTAAGTTTTATGTCAAATCCACATGAATTAAATGACAGAAACTAATTTTCTCTCTACATCTTTGATTCATTTTGTCCAGCTGTAGACTGTTAGACTCTGTCCAATCAGAGTCAATTATTGTGTAGTTGGTGCTTTTAATCAGTTTTCAGTTAATTAAATCTAAGTCTATGGAACACAAAATGTCACTAAAATCACTCTGTCCTAATAAAATCTTTCAGAAAATCGTAAAAGTGCATTGAATAGAACAGTTTGCCAAATATCGTGATACATATCGTATCGTGATCAGAATATCGTAACATGAGATTATTGTATCGCTACACCCCTATTTACTTATATACAGTACTAATTGATGAGCTGCTTGAATTCGCAGGTAAAGTGACAAGAATTGTGAATGTAAACAACTATGATATTTAGTTTTAAGGTCAGGTGCCATCTTGGAAATCAACAGAAATAAGTGTTTACTTTCAGACTTGTGAGATGATGATGATGATGTGACCATAAACTATTAAAAAATTTCCAAACCTATTGTCACCGTCACTGCATGGCTGGAAGAGATGCGTCAAGTTTCAGTCATAAGGAATTTGTCGCTGCCAATTCCAGACATGAAAAGTTTCACTTTCCAAGGAATTTCTAATTTTATGCACAGAAAAATTTAATTAACCACACTCTGAACTTTGTCTTCCTTTTTCCACAACTTTCTATACTGTTATAGTTACTCATTGCAAACAATAAAACAAGCAGAAAAGACCACGATGAGCTGAAATCAAAAATCTTTTATTTTGCTTCATAAACTTTAATTCTTGTGTTTGTTTTTTCTTCTTTTTCACAGAATGGCACAAAGAAATCCTGGGACTTTATGCAGAGTCACGACAGGTAAAATCCAAATTTTCTCCTGTCAAATGCTCAACGTATGCTTCGGTTTGCAAAGATGAAAATCAGCAATGTTTGGGCCATTTAAATATTGTGCTGAAAACTTCACTGTCGATGCTTGTAGATCTCTAAAACGTGCTTGTTCTTTTAATTAAGAACAACCTAAAGAGCTTCACTTAAGCCACGGATGTTCAAACTTTTTATCAAAATAATAGTCAAAACTGCTTACAGGGTAAGATAATGTAAAAAAGCAAAATTAAATCAATCAAATCATTTTTTTGTAGGAAAAGGGTGTTATTTATTCCAAATCCAAAATGTAAATAGGATTTTGCATGTTTTTGGATTAAAAGAAAGACATTTTGCTCAAATTATAAAATTTATTTCCAGTTTTTATAACAGGATTTTGTTAATTTCAAAACGTTTGCTATATTTAGCCAAGTTTATTACATTACTCGTAATCTGTTGATGACAATGACAAATAAATCTTATCTTATCTTATTAGGTAAAATCTGATTTGGGTGCAGCAACGTTGGTTTTTCAGTAAAAGTCTCTGGATGAACTTGGTTCTTATTATTATAAAAGCTTGGTTATGAAAAGATGAACACTTTCCAATACAAGAAAATCACATCAGATATAAATTTACCCAAATTCTAATTTTTTAATTGCAGTTGGTGGACCGCACCCAATCACTTCCAGGGCCATAAACGGCCCCCGGGCTTCACTTTGGACACCCCGTGTTGCTCTCTGTGATCTGGAAATAAACATATCTAGAATGTTTTTCTACTACACAGTTTATAAAACAACACATTTTTAAATCCCAATTCTCTCTGAAATGCAAATTTAATAAATCTGGTATTTTTATTCGTTTATAGCGAACTCCTCCTTTAAGTCAGTGATGGTTGAATTAAAAATGGCTGCTTTCAGGGGAAGTTGCTCCTGCTTTTTGTGTGTGTTTTTACATGAAATAAAATGGCAATAAAACTCTAAACTGTAACAGAAATCTCACACTTGAGTGCCAAAGCCCCAGTTCCTCTCCTTAGTGATGCCCTTAGGTCATGCTCAGGTCATTTCTAGCCTCTTTCCTGCACTATTGACCCCAAACAGAGATTGTTGTTAAAGAAACGGCACCCCTGAGAGAAAGGCGTTAAACGTCAAACCTGCGTTTCTAACAAAAGATTTCCCCTGGCGACAGGTAGCTATTCACAAAGAGGAAATCCTGCCAGGTTGTTATAGGGTCTCCAAAAGAACCTGGGAATGTTTCTAGATTTTTGTTGAATTGGGTTGGATTTATGTTTGCAGTGCTGGAATGTCTTTCTCAAAGGAAGAAGCATTTAAAAGATGCATATTTTAAGTTTTTGTAGGGCCAAAGTCCCCAAACTGAAAGTATTCAAAGGCCACAATTTTACGTTTTGTTTTTTCTTCCATTAGAAAGTATTTCTGTCTATTTTACGTTTTCCTAAATATTTCCAGTGATTTACCTTTTTGAGAGTTTTAATTTCCATTTCTTAAGTGTCTATAAGATGCTTTCAGTAAGACTTTTCTTCAACCAAATATAATGGATTGGTGTGCCAAAGTCTGTTTTTGAGTAAAAACTTACTATAAAAAAATTCTTTGTGTCGTACTTAGGAACATATAAACATGCAACAGAAAATCTCATCCTAAAAAAAAAAAAAAGACAAAAAAGGTGTTGGGAGTGCCAAATTTGTGCCATTATTGAATTGCGAACTGGGGCCTCACAAAATTAATCCAAGGACCACAAATGGCCCCCGAGCCACACGTTGGACACCCCAGTTTTAAATGTTTTAGTTCCCCTGCAATTAAATTTCAACTTTACTCTTATTTTTCCAGAGCAACCATAACACAAGTCATACCTCTTTGTGTTTTTATAATCACTATTTCATGTATTTTTTTTTTTTAAATTATGATGTTAGGTTATTATTTAAGGAGATGTTGATTATATCTTCTTCTCCCTGCTTGTGTACTTTCATCATAAAAACCCAATTTAAGCAAATAAATGTTTAAAAAATAGTTTCCTTTATAGAATTTTACAACAATATGTGAAGCTTTAGGAGAAGAGACGACATTGCAGGACAATATTATTTACTCGCAGTCCTTGTACTGACCGTTAGGTGACACACGCGAGATTGAAAGCAAGTCACTTTGTGATGCAGGAAATATTGGAGATTTTTTTAGCTCGCAAAATGAAGCTCTTTGCAGGATAAATTAGATAAACTTGCAAATTGAAATTTTCCAAAAACTCTCCAGGCCTGCACTTGATTTCCATTTTTTGGCCTAATAAGTAAAACACACATGGGCCCATGTTCTTCCCCTGATATTGAAGAGATTCACAAAAATGCATTTTTTTTTTTAAATCAAAAAAGGTTTCTCTTTTTAAGTTGAACAAATTATTTGCTGAGTTCATAATAAGTTCAAGAACTGTACTTTGTTTAGGCCAAACTAAGCATTAAATTTGCCTAAATCATGTTTAAGATGAAGCAGAAAGTGTTTGGAAATGTTGGAGACGACATCAGAGCCCTAAGTTAATCAATAACTAATTAATTTATAAGTTATGCGACTGCACCTCCCGTTTATAAAAGTCTAAATCTGAGCTACAAAGACTTTAAAGCAACTAGATGGTCCATCTGTCTGTCACTGTCTATATTTGGCTAATCAATTAGATCAATGAGGAAATATTGATCTGAGAAATCCAATCCCAGCCCAGTCAGGGGTATAGCGTCACCATGGCAACCACCAGTGTTGCCCTTTATTCAGTCAAGGAGAAACACTGAAACTGGGATCTGAATTGTGCGTCAGGCTGCAGTTTTAACTGAAACAGGCCTGAAATTTCCGATCAGCTTCAGAAAAAAGCAGCACAATGATGTCAATAAAAAAAAAAAATCCCAATAAAATGCACTGAAGTATGTGTTTACAATGTAACAGAATATTTACATAAAAATGCATAAACATGAATATTTTTCCAAGATGTTGTGTTTTTGGAAGTTGGTTTAAGTGTTTTTCCGGCTGCTTCCCATCAGTGAGCGATATCATATGAAGAGAAAAATTTAAAAAAATACAACGTTGGTCAGAAGTGCAGGTCTCTCATGTTCTTCTGGGAAACCAGCAAAGTGGAAAAAGTTGTTTTTGTTTCTGCGCTTTCAGCGAGGTGGCAGAAAGGAAAGAAGTGATTGAGAAAGGAAGTGGAGCAGCAAGTAGCCGAGTTTCTGAAGCTGCTGGTGTGAAACCCTTTTAAAAAGGATCAAAGACTTCAAAATTATCAGCAGAGACAAAGTTTACCTTTTCTATTTTGTAAAAACTGTCCAGGCCAAAACAGAATATTGTCTAAGATCGTCAATTGTCTAACATTATTTACATTTATTTCTGTTTTCTTTATTTTCAGATCTTTGTTTATTGAGATATTTGAAACACATGGAGATGCACTGCAGAGACATAATATCCTGGTCCAGTTTCTAGTGCTCATATCTTGGTACACTTGAAATAAAACAAAACTAACTTAAAAGTAGATATTCAGCAAGAAAATTATTATTTAATTTCCCTTTGGGATAATTTTTTTTATTTTGAAATTGAATTGTAGAAATAGGAGCTCGTTTTAATTAAATAATTACATAACATTGCCGAAAAGGTTTGAGTTCCACTGGCGCCGTCACCTGGCAACACCACCCAAGCCCAGCCCGTCACCTAGCAACCCAGTTTTAGTTCCACTGGCAGATTATTTCACTTAAAACACAGCAAAACTGTCTTAAGTAAAATAATCTGGTACTTTTTCAACAATATTAAGAAATTATGGACTTAAAACAAGATTTTATGTCTTGCTAAAAATGTACTTTTAAGTTAGTTTTGTCTTATTTTAAGTGAACTAAAATATTTCCAAGTAGAAACTAGATACAGGGCGTGCCGTGGTGGCGTAGGGAATAGCGCGACCCATATTTGGAGGCCTTCAGTCCTCGACGCGGCCATCGCGGGTTCGACTCCTGGACCCGACGATATTTGCCGCATGTCTTCCCCACTCTCCTTTCCCGTCAGCCTACTGTCATATAAGGGACACTAGAGCCCACAAAAGACCCCCTGGAGGGGTAAAAAAAAAGAAACTAGATACAAACATTTGGTTAGATTTTGTGTTTTTGCAGTGAAGCGACAGACATGATGCAAACAAACCTGTAGGCAAACAGCTTTATAGTTCAGGTATTACCTGCTATACTTCATGTCTGTTTTGGGACTTTAAAACACGTCTCCACATGTTTCAGTTGGTTTAGATAAAAATGCAGATTGCCTCCTGACTGTTTCAGAGTGTCTATTCAGTCACAGCAATCCCCCACTCAGTCTTTTGTTGTCTTATCCAGACAATGTCACAAACTGCAGATCCATCTGCAGTTTGTTTCATTTAACTGACATAAGGTATATTTTTGGCGAGCAAGGAGCGCAAATGCGTTTTTCATCATCTGAAATTTAAAAATGCAAACAGAAGTTCATCATCGTCTCAGGAATTGTTGTTAGAACCCCTTCACAGCAATCTCCTGGTTTCCCTCTGAGCATGGGAAAGACGGGGCAGGGTTTCCTGCCGCCTCAGACACATCCGCTTTCCCAACGCCGACCCTAGGCTTCACATTTTCACCGACGCACGCACACACACACCGACAGACACAGCAGTGACCCTTTGACGGTTCACGTTCACCCTCGCTCTAGTTTTATTTCCATGTCCTGATCCTGGTTACGACGAGTTGAAATCCCAGCGATGTGACCTGCTGATCTCTGGGTTCCGATTCTTATTTTAGTATCGCTTTTATTTTTAGGAGTTTAGAACAGGAACACTCCAATATAAAGATAAATTTGGAAACCTTTGTCATCTGATGTAGCTTAATGACGACGTTTATAAAGTTTATTGTCTGAGCAGTGTTTTATGCAAATAGTTTTATTTTTTAATACCCGTTCTGGGATTAAATGTCACACTGGAAAACACAAAATCTTAATCTTTGGTTTATTTTCTAATGCAAATATATTGGTGCACTTGAAATCAGTCAAAGCTAACTCATAAGAAGCTTTTCAGGAAGAAGTAGGAGGTTATTTTAAGTCAATAATTTCGCTTATAACATGGGGATCTGCTACTGGAACTAGAAAAAATTTGACAATAATAAGAAATTATTGACCAAAAAGAAGTTATTACTTACTTGGACACGCCTGATGTTAAAATTTAAATTATAAAAGGAAGTTGTCATAGCTACAACTTGCTTTAAGAAAAGAAAGTAAGGTGCGATAAAATCAAGCCTGAAATCTGTTCGTTTATCATTGCATGTTGGTTTGACCTGTAAGGTTAAAAATCGTTATCCCAAAAAGAAAAAACTCAGTCTGACTTACAGATGTATAGATTTGAGCTTCTAATGTGGAAAAAGATGCAAACAAATGGATTCAACAAAAAAATAAACAAAATGTGGGAAACCTTTCTTTAAATAACATTAAAAAGTTAAAACTGCAAAGAAAAAGCCTGAAAATGCTTTCACCAGAGCTGGTTGCGAAGGGATGTCTTTCATTTGTTACAACATAAAATGCTTTAAGCTTTTATAATGAATCCATGCTTCTGAAATGAAATATTAAAGTGCTTAACAGTGACTTTTCCTGTATTTTTTTGCAGCGTATCTGTGCTGCTCTTCAACACCACCTCACACTGTTTTGTCCTCGTCAAGCAGTTCCGTCCAGGTACCTTTTATTTTTTTTGTCACTGATCTAAATTTGGACTTTTGAGCATCCGATGTGCACTTTCACTTTTAAAACGACGACACACACCTTGTCTAATCGGCTTCAGAAATCCCTGCAGCGGTTTAAATTCAAGGAGTCTGGGCCGTGATATATCCCTTCTTTTTATCCCATTTAGATAAAAATAACCACAACCCAGAACATGGTTGCATTTTTAACTTTAAATATAATACAGTTTGCTGAATTCATATTCATCAATCTCAGCATTTCTCCTGTTGTCTCCCACCTGCAGCTGTTTACATGTGTGAGTGGGAAAAGGCCAAGACGAAGACCTCTCAGGGCGCCGAAAAGACCGAAGAGGGCGACGCCTCCGAATCTCAAGAGGGCCAGTCGGCCTCGGCCGAGGAGAGCTCTCCTTCGTCCCAATGGCCCCCGGCCTCGGCGGGGGTCACCTATGAGCTCTGTGCCGGCCTGGTGGACAAACCGGATCTGTCGCTGGAGGAGATCGCCCGGCAGGAAGTGCTGGAGGAGTGTGGCTACGATATACCAGCCTCCAAGCTGAAGAGGATTACTTCGTTCAGGTTAGCACCGTTTTAGACGTTTCCTCAGAAATAAGGGTTCGGTTTGGAACCACCTGCTGGTTCTTCCGAGCTCCTCCCTTAAATCTGCTGGCCATCAAAATCGCTCTCGCATCAGAGTGAAAGACGGTGACAAGCCTAACAAATGCAACCCAGAAGGTAGAGGCCGTATGAATAAAGTGGAAAACAATTCCCCTGTTCACGGTTCAGGAGTCGCTTCCTGGTGTAAGGAGAACAGTTTCATACCCAGTAAAAATAGATTTTCCATTCTTCTGTGCGGAAAAAAGAAAGAATGGTAGCAACAACTGAATTAGACTAAGAGTTATAGACTTTAAATAACAGCTGGACTATTGTTCAAGATGCTGCAAGTGTCTCCGAATATAAAGGAAGGGAAAAAAACAATATTTAACCAATATACCAGCTATCATTAGAGCTGTTGCAAATGATCATGTTAGTAGTCGAGTCATCGTATCGATTATGCTAACAATTAATCAAATAAAACATTTCTGTACTTTCTATTTAAAGAGGATCTATTATGCAAAATTCACATTTTTGTATATTTATTGGAGTTTTTACTGCTACTAAAAACAACCCAAGAACTTAAAAAAGCAAACAAACAAACAGCCTGTTTTTGGCAATAAATTGATGTTTCTTGGCCGTTCCAAAAACCTTCAGAACGTCACAAATCAGCAGGCACTGGCGCCGTTACCGAGCAACCCCAGTGAAGCCCAGCCCGTTACCGAGCAACCCAGGCTGAGCTCCAGCACGTATAATTTGGTGCAAAAAACGTAATGAAAATGTTTTGTATCGCTCACTGAGCTTTCCTAACTTGTTCAAAGAAGAGTGATGGGTCACCTTTAAGCTAGTAAAAAAAAACATGACAGAAAAAATGCTTCTAAATAAACAGTTCAGTTCATTTCATAGCTTAAAATTCAATATGTTTATATAATGATTTTAATGTGCAAAAATAGCCGAGAAATGAAGCATTTTATTTTTAATGCTTATTGATTTTTCTTGGTGTAAGCATCTGTTTTAGTATTTGGAATATTTTTTTTTCCTAATCTGAGGGAAGTATAAAACGGGAGGAAGCACAGTGTAACGAGATAAAATATTAAAGCTAGCTGTTTTAACCTCTGAAATGAAACCCAACTAATAACTGCTGTAGCTTCTTAAAATAATAAGCAGTGTGAGTGAGTTGGAGGAAAACATCAGGGGAAACCATTCATCACTGTCAACATGTTGGCTGCCAGGATGTGAGCAGCCCCACATCTGACAGTAAAACCTGGACAGGCGTGACTGAACGCTAATGAAAATATGTTTTTGATTTGACTTGAAAACCTCCTGCAGCTCTGTTGGTGTCGTCTGGGTCCATTGTTATGTGCGGGCAGCTTCCATTGTGTAGGATGGTGTCATCTTAACCCACATGAAGCCTATAAGGGTGTTTTGTTTTGTTTTTTCTCTCTTTTTCTTTTTTCCACTTGGCAAACATGCACAAAAATGCAGCACAGCTCAGGAAATGGAAAACCCCAAACAATACTTAATGGGATTTTACTCTGTAGTTCCTTGGAAAAGTATTCATTGTTGTATTTGACTTCAATGAATTTGTCGTGATTATAACAATATTGTTGTTTTGAGAGCCTTTTCAAGCAATAGAAAGACCAACATTCTAATGCATATTTATCGTTTGAACTTTTTATATTTCCAAAATGAAGAGCAAATAAAATGGATGCCAAAGTTTTTTGTCATTTAGTCTTTGGAAGAAAGAGAGAAAAACAATCACGCATATGGAAATTAAGATCATTTTAATTCATCATGAGATTTATTACTTACTGCAACAAGCTTAATTATTAAGTTGAAAGAAAATTATGCATGAGGTTTTTTTTCTTCATAAAAATCTGAAAATTGGAGCATATCTTTGTATGTCTTGGTAAACATCCTCCTTGGTAAACATGACCAAGGAGGATGTTTGGTCATGTTTACCAGCTCAGACATCATTTTATTTATTTATTTTTTAAATAAACAATACTTTAATTTTTTTTATATTTAAAAATTTTTTAAACAATAGAATGCTTGCCTCATGATGCTGTTTTTAAAGCATTTTCCATATAAACAAACAAAAACAGTTTAATTTTAGTCTCTTCTAAGCAGAGCACCTTCTTCTACTTCTTGCACATTTTTTCTTTTTCTGATTTAATTCCTTCTTTTATGTTTTAGGACCAAGACAAAAAAATTCATTTTTCGCATAGAAAAAGTGAAGATGTATTTTCATTTTCCATATTTGTGAAAAATAATAAGAGGAAGAAAAAGTATTTGTCAGTTTCATTCTCTACTCACATTATTGTTTTTCTGTTGTGTAAATTCTGTAGAAATATTATACCAGACGGAAGAGGCTTTAATACAAATGCCCACGTTTTCATGCATAAAAAAATAAGTAGAAAAGCATTAATTCATGTTAAGTTTCTGAGGAAATGTGGAAAAGTTCAAGAGTTTTTCCAAACTACTGATTTTCAAGTTTGTTTTGTCCTCTACAGAACAAACGTGGGTTTAATAGGTTCGAAGCAGACCATGTTTTACGCCGAGGTTTCCGACGACAACTGCGTGAGCGCCGGCGGAGGCGACCCGCGCGAGGGGGAACTCATCGAGGTCGTCAAAGTCCCGCTGCACGAGGCCATGACGTTTGCCTACGACGAACGTATACCCAAATCCCTGGGCCTCATTTTTAGTTTCATCTGGTTCCATAATAACATGTCTCCCAAGTACAAGATATCCACCAATGTGTAACTAACATTAGCCACTATTTCTATTATTTACTGCATATTAAAGTCAAACACACTGGCCCGGCACACCCTCTGCTCCCTCACAGCTCATCATCCTGTGTTGCCTTTTCTGCTCATTGGTACACAAAGCAGGGTGGGCTCCTTCTTTTGTCTTTATCACTTCTTTTTTAAATTATTTTTTATGTATTTTAAATATTCTCCTACAAAGAACCAGTTTGGCGCTGGTGCAGCTTCTCTTAAATAATTTTTTAATATGCTAATTATCTATTTCTCATGTGCCATCTCTTGTTAATGGCTTCATATCACTCGTCATATTTGCCTGCACAATTAAAGGAAGGCTCTGGCGCTCTTGGATGTTTTCTATTTTACATCATTGTAGCCATTTTTTAGGTATTTTAATTAGGCCTGTCACAATAACAAATTTTTGCTGGATGATAAATCGCCCTACAAGTTATTGCGATAAACGATAATATTGTTTTTGAGACCATTTTCAGGTAATATAATGGCAAATATCATTAAGCTTTAATTTTTAATGAACATTTAACACTAGAAATGGAAGATATTTTAAATATCCAAAATAAATAAACTGAAATACTAAATAAAATTGATTTTAAAGTCTCTGTAAATAAAACTGTTCTTCAACAAAGGGATTAGTTGAGACCAGCACACCAGACTTGAGACTTTGGTCGTCCAATTTTTGGTAGAAAGAGAGATCAATAAACCATGCAAATGGAAATTATTGAGCTCATTTTAATGGCTCATGTGATTAATTGATTCATTGCTAATTGCAACAGGCCTAATTTCAACACCTTTGTAAATTAGGCATGGGCTGGTTTGTACGGAGCTCTTCAGAGGGCATGGGGAAACTTTTTTTCTTTTGCGTTTCCTTGCAAAAGGTTTTTTGTGTTCTCTACAATAATACTAATCAATTCATGCAGCATAATTGAATACTGTAAGCCTTTCTTACTGCACTTTCTGCTTTAAGCTATGTAAGGTTTTTTCATGAATGTTAATATCTCTTTGTGAGATATCTGAAGTTTTATATATTTTTGTTTAGTATAGAAATGAACCACAAACCTATAAACAGAAACTTTCCATAGGTAGGAAAGAAATAAAAATACACCTAAACTTCTTGGACTATTTCTGAGTTATTGCGGGAAACAAGTCATCTGACAGTTTTAATTGTGTCTCTATTGTGCTGGAATGGTTTTAAAGGGCCGTTTTCATGTGCAGTTCTGTCTCGATCTTACACAAACGGACGTAAACATGCAAAGTCGAGTTTCAATCAGTTTTTTTTCACCAAAGAGTTTATAATAATAAACACGTTTTCACTGAGGCTCTGTAAGAGCCGTATGAATGAAATGAGTAATTATTGATATGCCAGGAGCAGGCGGCTTTGACACCTGGGTGGTGGGTGTGTCGATGTGGGCGTGGCTGTCAACAAGTGTGAATGGGAAGGTTACTGGCCTGGTGTGTATGAGGAAGCGGGTGAGCAGGGTGGTCATAGTTTCTGTTGACCGTGTTGTAGTGCCGTTGATCGTTGGCACTTGTGCATTGTTTGGTCTGGTCAGTCCGTGTTGCAGTCCTTGTAAAGTTTGAAGCATGATTATCAAAATGGGGAAAAAGCGATAATTGTGACAGATGAGATTCCCCGAGTTAACCCAGTGCGGCCCTCTGCCACCATTTGTTGCACATTTAGGCTCTTTAAATATGTATATATTTGAAATGTTGATTGACATTCGTGACTGTATACAAAATAGACCAGCAAATATTGCAGTAAGCTTATTGCGAGGGAACGCAAAAGAAAAAGATTTCCCCATGTCCTCTGGAGGGCTCCGTAGGTTTGAGATTCCCTCCAGTTTTATGGTATCTTGTCCAAAACTGAGAGCAAAAATGTATAAAAAAATCTTACTGCTTCTATTTTGAAAAACACCAACTATTATTACAAGTTCTCAAAAAACATTGAATATTACAGTGATGTTGATTTTGATGCATAAAACAAACAAACACAACACAACTGTCCGTGTTTTTCATGACTGGAAATATTTCCAAATTTATCTTTGTTACATGTGAAGGTAAGTCAAGCGAACTGTCAGTATTTTAACAACATGTAGGGGAGGGGAAGTGTTGCGTTAGCTTAATCTCTGCTGAATAAATGGTGTAATCTTGGCATACAGTAACAATAACCGGCCCATGCCTACAGTAGAAGGCAGTTAAAAGTCACAAACATCTCAATAATGCAAAGACTCACCATTTAGAAACACATTCCCATTTATAAGTACCTAAAAAGCAACATTTTAACAATGAATTTAACCCACATTTACCCGGCATTCACCCTGAATCTGAACCGGACAGCAGATAATCACCCAGTTATGCAAAAACGTTGAGGTGTTCAGGCAAGCCATATGTAATTCCTTCGATCCCCGTCCTTTAAGCAATAGCTGTTCTACTACCCAATGCTGAAAAATAATTTATTAGCCTTGAAATTAGTGCCAGTCGAGATATAATCAACCCTCGATCACACAGGGATATCACACCCAACTTTACTCTGAGGGAACTGAAGCACAATCATGCTAGAAAATGATGTACAGCAGAACTTTTTGAATAAAAGTTATATATGTAATGTATTTTTCTTTCCTTTTTTGCTGATGACACACAGTTTAAGCTCTAATAAAATTAGGCTCATTAACGCACTCAAATCCACTCTTGGCATCTTTGTTTTAAAAGTTACCTACCCTTGCAGATCATTAGTGAGAAGAATGGATCGTTTTTCTTTTCCATAGGAACTTTAAGAAGACATTAATTAGCATTTCCAAAATGAACATTCTTCTATACACAAATTACAAGAAAAACCTCAAACTCATGAATACACGGCTAATCTCTGAACATCAGCAAATTGCCAAATCTCAGGTCCAACTATTTCAACCTTATACTTTTAACAAATCTTTGAACGTGACAATGATCAGCATGCCATTATTCATAATCCTGAAACATCCCATTTCAGCTAACTTCCAGCTTGTGTATCCGAAGACATCCAAGTGTCCTCTGTATTTTTATTAAAGGGCTGGTACTTCATTAATTATTTCATGTGTAAAAACAAAATAATTCTCACACAGAAGTGTTAAAATGATATGCAAGATCTGAAACAACGGCCATAGTGTTTGTGCAACACGGTGATGTTTGTGTAGAGCAGATAACATGTTTCCAAACGAGAAAAAAAAGCAAAATTAAGTAACTGATATGTTGTTAAATGCGGTGGCACAAGAATGCCTTGGGAGATATAAGGCTGTGTGAAGTGCAATGTTAAAAATACTTGTTAGAAATCATTTATTTGGTGATTGTGTTTCTAGGAAGTTGTACACCAAAACAAGATATAACGACTTGAGCTTAAGCCTAGTGTTGATTTTAATTCAACAATTGTAAGGTAGTTTTTTGGAATCTTTTTCTTTGGTATGTTCATTGAGTTTCAGTTTTTTAGCAACAGCTGATGCAGCATAAATTTCTCTTTTATTTATTTAAAAAGATAGCTGACTCCACACTTAATTAGAAAAGTAGACCACTAAACCCTACTTGAAAATAAAGTTTAGGCCCCATTTACACAGGATTAAGACCACTTTGGCATTTTACCGCTGCTTTCCTGGTTATCTTATCACTTTGCTACCAGCATTTGGATCATATCTGTACTGCAATCTAATTTAACAGTGTGCATAACTTCCCATTGCATGTTATCGTTTACATCTGGAAATTTGGCTCATGTGCACAACGCTGAACAGCAAAACATTTATTCTTTTATCATGCCATTGTTGGTGCGTTAGAATAAAATGAAACCTGGAGATGTAGATATTAATTTGGTGCAGTGTGCCGCAGCAAAGGGGGAAAATAATGTAGAAAAACCACTTTTTTTTCCTCTTGCCGTTGCAACCGACAACAGCGCCACCTTATGTTTCAGAATTGAACACCAAAAAACACTCAAACATTTCTCACAGACAGAATACAACGTTCAGTCTGTAAGAGTTTTATGTTTTTATTGTGATCTGTCACCTTTTTTTATTTTGTAACTGAGCCAAAACACACCGATATCCTACGTCACATCTACATGATCGTTAGTCAAGCTAGTATAACTGAACTACTTCCCTCTCCTTCGCTCATTTTTTTGGGTTTAAAACGTTTTCCTAACATTATCTAGTTGTTGTAATGTTGACAATTAGTAGCAAAGCACTGCGTCCCTTTTTCTCTTATATATCAGGCGTATGTTTGAGATTTAGCGCTTTATATTGACAACGTAACAGCTAAACCCAATGGTAGTCATCGTAATGTCCGACGTTTGTGCCGTTTTCTCTCGCCATTTATCGGCCATAAGCTCTTAAGGAGCTTATGCCTCCTCAAGACCCATCTCATTCACTAATGTCAATTTGGTAGCAAAACTTATTTTATCACGCTGTGATAAACAGTTGTAGTACCCTGACAACACGCTACGAACTATGGAAACCAGTGAGTTTTAAGCCTGTCCGGCTCTTGCTGCAATCAAGTTGCATGTGCGTCCGCTGTTTACAAATAATCCCTCTATAAGTGGGACGTTTCTGTACCTCCACCATCAGTTTCAGATCCAAAGAGGAGGAGCGAACACCATCAGGATCATTAGCTTATCAGCATTGATGCAGGTAGATTGATATTCTGGGCAGAGCAAAAGCGACACTGCCAATCAGGATTTCATGCAATAAACTTAATTGTAAGCACACATCTGAGAGTGCAATCATTCACCCAAAATCTGTTTTCTTTCCCAATCATTCTGAGCGGATCACCCAATAACTCTGAATGCTGACTGTTATTTAGGAGCTGCAATCCGGTTATTGTACAATTGTGTTTATCGACGTCATAGGCAGCTGCTTGCACTTTTTCTCCTCTTCGTATTGATGAATGCAGCTAATAGGTTTTACATTTTAACTGCAAGCAAACAACTCCTGACTCTTCTCGTCTCCCAGCAACCTACATGCGTAATTTGGAAGTGTGTGTTCTTCTCCCCGGATAATGCCTTGTACACACGTAGACAGGTCTTCGTAAAAACAAATCTCTCTGCCACGTACAAACAGGATCCTTTTCAGAAAGGGTTTTCATCCACATGAATCCACACAAATATGTGACTCAGCGTTACTTTAAATATGCCAAACCTATAGGGGGCAGTGTAGGGCAAAGCTAAAACCTACCTCAGCCAATCGGATTGCTTCAAAACAATTTCTTGTTAGGAATTAGACATAGCTCCAGGTGGTTTGTGTGGACAGATAGATACTCTTAACTAGCGTATTAGAATATAAAGTTAATAAAACACAACACAATGTTGCTTGGGAGTCACGTCAAAGCAAGTATGTAGATATATTGGCACATTATTTGGTGCAGACTGTAATGGCCATAACCCTAAATCTCATGCAATCATAAATATGGAGTTTTCTCAAATCTCCACCTTGGTCTGTGTTTTTATAAACTGTTTTTAGTGATATTAAACTGAGTTTTGTTTGGATGAAAGGCCAAAACAATAATTTATTTGTTTTTCCAGATATCTGGCTACTTGGGGACAAGGCCTTTGATGGGAATGTAGCCTAAGTGGTTTTAGTTTTAGTTGGTCCACTCTCACGTTGTAAGTCCACAGATGAGCGTTTCTGATTTGTGGACTACCAACTCATTGGTCGAATGGAGAATTCAAAATGCCTTTGCATATTTATTTTTTCAGATTCTAGTCGGTTCAGCCTTACTAACAGATATTGCAGTGCTTCTCCACCCTGAAGTCTTACTTCTTTCACAATAACTATTATACTTTTGATTAGATTCTAACACCATTTAATGATTTATTTTCTTCCCAAACTGTACAAATATATGGATTTATGTTTAAAGCCGTACATTGTCGCTGAGCTTCCATCAGGATATTATTTTTGCATTAATGTTCTTAATTGATGACTTGTTTGTTCATATTCTCTAAAAAAGGATTTTAAAAATAACTTTAAAATAAAAACTCTTAAGCCAGATCACCTAATAAGTCAAACTTTGATACATGTTGTAGAAACTTCACAATCAAAAACCACATGACCTGTTCTAAGATGTCACAATTGTAAGGCAGCTGTGAATTTTACTTCACTTTACATTATAACCAGCAACCATATTTATTTCACCTAAAATTTACTTGTTTTAAAAATTATGCAGCGTTTTAAAGTAAATAAAGCCATAAACCATTAGAAGAAAAATATTTTAATAGTATTCACTTCAAAGTTCAAGTTTACTTCTGGTTTAACGTTGAGAAACTAATAATATAAACGCTATTTAAACTTGAAGGCCAGTCTGAAACTAAATGTGCCTATCAAATGCGGACAAAGTTGACATCATTTTTTTATGGATGTGTTTTTAATGTTGTGAGGGCTAAACACCAGATAGTCAGTAGAAAAAGATGGTTCAAAATAAGTTTTAAACATTAATAGAAAGTCTCATGAGCACAATTCAAAGAAATGTGCATTTGCTTACATTTTGTGAACTTTCTTTTCTGAATAGAACAGCCAAAAGACGAGTTTGTGCTTCTTTAAAAAAACGTATATGTTCATATTATAAATAGATATACAGCAAGTAATGACCAGAACTCAAGTTGACTTAAAGCTGCATTCGGATTTACTGACGGCTTAAAAAATAATCCAATCATCAAAGGACAAAGCATCTGCAAAGTGTGAAGGTTATGTAACTGAGAGTCAATTGTTGGCAAGAATGAAATTACAAAAAGGCGTTTGAGCATTATGGTGGCACTTCAGGTTCACCAGGTTGAGCCTGATTCACGAAGAAGGCAGTTATGCATCTGAGCGAAATGTCTGGCTATAATTCAGGATTATAGTTTTGCAGAACCAGTGGAAACGAAAGCTATTTCAAAAAATGTCAAGTTGTAAAAATTATAAATACAAAAAAAGTGTAAAGCATATTTTTCCTTTCAATTTAATGAAAACCAATGCAATGTCAGTTTGTGAAATATTCACAAAACTGGTCTAACTGAAAACTTTTCTGGGGTTTTTGCACTTCCGTCTTTGCTGGAAGAGTTTATCAGATGTCAACTAACTATCTAAAATTAATGAGTGTTTGGAAATGTTTACAGTTTTTTGTGCAGCATAATGGATCTAAGCAGCAGTCTGGTGAAAATTAGCCCGTTGTTCTACGCTTTGCTTCGCTTGGAAACGAGTGTAACGGTGTAGAAAAGAAATGGGAAAGGATAGGACTGAGATTGTTTTAGGCAAAACGAATATGGATGAATTTGCACAGAAATGTAACAATAAAACACTATATAACATATTTAGGGAATTTATCAATATAAAACTGCGATATTGGGGTTAAAAGTGTAAAACTAAATTACAGTTTTTGTCAAAAGTTCACAAAATCAGTCCAACTGACAACTTTTGGGGGGTATTTATTTATTTATATATATATTTACTATTTTCCCTGCTGGTACATTTTGTAAACTAATCATGTAAAATTTGGAAATGGTCGTAAATGTTCACCGTTTTTAGTACAGCATAATATAAGTCTGGTAAAAAGAAAAAAAGTTACACTTTGGTTCGTGAAGGAAGACTGGAAGAGCAAAGGAAAGCAATGGCCAGATTACAACTAACATGATTATAGGCAAAGTAACACAAAACTAAACAAATTTACACGAAAATGTCAAACTTTGCAATGAAATATAAAGATAGATCTTTAAATAACCAACGTAGGCAGTGTATCAGTAAAAAAAAACAGTTGATTTGGGGGTTAGTTAGACTTTAAGTAAATCGCTAAACATAATAAATATAAAAAATTGTAAACCATTTGCTGATTTTCAAAGAAAATTTTGTCAGCTGTCAAAATCACAAAATTGGTCTAGAATGGGCAACTTTTGAGGGGTAATTTTTATTTTTTTCTTTGCTGGTTTGGTTTACCAGATGTAAACTTAATCACATAAATTTGGGAATGCTTGTAAATTTTCCCAGTTTTTTGTGCAGCATAAAGAACATAGTTGACTCATTTGGCAAGAAAACAAAATTTACTTCCTAAGACATCTATCACCTTCAAACGCCTAAGTTTCCTACTTAATGACGGCATTAAATGCACTTTGGACTGCTTAGAGTGAGGCAAGCCATATTTACACTACTGAAATATACAGTATTTAATACTAAATAAATCATGTATGAGCTGGATTTTAGCCACTTTCCCTGCGTTTCTACCTCCATCTCTCAGGCCCACAACAAAAGTTTGTCTTTTTTGTTTTTTAAGGCATTCTTTTGCATCTTAATGCTCCACCACACGTCGACACTCAATGGTTCTCAGTGGTCACAAAATAAAATCATCAATACAAGAATTTTATAAATGCTCAGTTTGCTTCTTTTATCTGTGATGCGTTTTAGTTTACTTTTGTTAAGGATTTGTGCATTTTCTTCACAACTTCTTACTGTGTTTCTGATGTTTTGAGGTGGAAAAATGTTAAAGGTGCTATGTGTAGTATCCTCTAAGAGAACATGTGTTGGTCTTAAATAAAACCACTGTTCAGGCCTGAACAGTGATTAATTACCTCTGGTCATTAGACAAAACAATGGTTCTGGCTTTGCTGAGGAATCCTGAAAAATGCACTTTGATTGTTGGACAAAGTGTGCAAAGTTGGTCACGTTTGCCTCTTTTCTTGCTGTCTGGAAGCCACATTTCCAGAAAACGACTCTAAAGTGGCTCATTGTGACTTTATGTTGTAGCACTTGTTAATCTGTTTGGTAAAATAATGTCCAGCGACAAATCCTACACACAATACCTTTAAATGAAAGACCCGTTTGGATTTTTTTCTTATTGTAAACATGAGTCAAATGTAATTTTTTTTTTCTCATTTTTCTGGTGTCTCACTGAATTTTTGTTTTTTAAAAAAAATTTCATTAAAAAAGCTATAAATACAAAACATTGCTGATTTATTAATTTCTGTAATTTTATGCTTTGTTGAAAGTGTATACACATTGTGGGCGGTGTTTCTGGTAATGCTTAGGTTTTGTTAATTTATTACCTAAATGTTGAAATATTTACATTTCAAATAAAAAACAAAATAAAATAAAAAACTTGGTACAAACAGACAGTGATAATTTAAACATTGCATGTGCACTAACTGTGTTGAAATAAACTGCATAAGTTCAAATAAAATGTGTTTGATGCCCAAAATAACCGTGTGCCCCGTCATTATTTATAATTTACGGAAAGTCCTTATATTGTTTTCAAACACTGAATATTCTGTTTTTTTAAAAGAAAGAACTCAGCCCCGATTATTTTACGTTTAGCTGTTTGTCATGGACCAAAGTTAACTCTGTGTTAGAGGTGGGCGATTTGAACTTAAACTTTTAGCACGATATTTTGTGGCACTATCGTGATAACGTTAAAAATAACAATAAGAACTATTATTTACTTACGTTTTAGGAATGGCTGTGACTGCACAGCAATCATAGCCCCACAAACACAAATACTGCTATTGACAAATACCCCTGCTAGTTATACGCTTCTTTAAGACACCAGTCACATACATTAATGTGATTTTTATCACTAAGCTGATCACACTAACTGCATTTATCGATATTTATTGATACTCTCATTGAATAAACAGTGGGGAAAAAATAGTACAACTAACAATATGAACGGATTTGTTGTTTTTTAAAATTAGGAATTATCGTGGCAACAATAAATCAGAATTTTTATCAAAATAAATGATAAACGATACGATAAATGCCTATTTTACATACAAAAAATATCTGTCTCTAGCCACTTAAACCTCATCTTAAAATGTAGCTTAAAGGACCAACAAATGACCTGAATTGTTCTTTTTTACATGAACGTCCAAATTGGACAACCTTTTAAGACTTATGTGTATTATTTAATGGTAAATATCTCTTTTTCAGTAGCTAAATGTAAAAGTGGTGAAAATCACCATTAAGTGACATTAAATACAACAGTTTTAACCAATAAACTCCCTTCTTATAACTCATTTTAATAAATTATTATACAGCTTGAATCCTGGAAAAGATTTGTAGCTTTAAATGTGAATCAAAGAGATAAACATCTAAGAGAACAAGATAGTTAGAGGTTTCTGCGGTTAAGATCTTCAACACATCACTGCTTTGACAAACATCTTTCTGCGGTTTTTCTGTTGATATTGAAAGTGTCTTAAAGAAACAACCTGATCAGATAAAAGCAAGATGTGTATCAGAAAAACGGGACGACTCAATCGCTCAAAGAATCCCACAGCGAAGATAAGGCAGTGCAAGTGTCAGTTCTGATGAACCAGATCTTGATAACTTTCCCAGAATTGAAAGTGGGATTCACTCATATGGCCAGGGGGGATTTAGTGTGGAAGAACGTTATCAGAACCGTCATTGTCGCAAACACAAGAAAAGACTATTATGTTCTGAGAATATAATCAGAAAAAAGGGACAGTTTATTTGAGTTCAACATGTATGAAATGTTTTCAAGTTTTACAGTTAGCATATAGCATTAGCTTCTGGCCAGGGTACCCCATTGCACAATGTTTGTTACTCACCTTTTTAAATACTTTTAAGTAATACACACACACATATATTTATATGCATATTTTAGCAAAAAATGTGCCTCATACCTTCTGATTTTAGTCAGTGTTTTTGTTTGCTTGTTTTTTGCAGCAGTGAGCTCCAAATCTTCAGTCATTTTCTTGACAGAAATTTGGCCATTTTGTGCTCGAGGAGCAGCCTGTTAAATTTGCCTGGCAGCCAATCAGAAGGTTAGATTTTATTATTTAAGACAAATTAAAATTCAATTAAATTCAAAATTCAGAAATCCTTTATTGATCTCAAAAGGAAATTAAATAATATGTAATTACAAATTTTATGAAATACACTGGTCGGGCAAAAAACAGTCACCTGTTATACGCTTCGCTTTGTACAAATGGGCTGGACTCTCAGCTTTTGAGGAATGATTGCTTCTTGTAGGTGTGGCCTTTGTTTAAGTTTTTGAATTTGTCCCAAATGCTAACGTTTAGCCGTGACGCATGTAATGCTTACCGGAAATTGCCTGCGCTGTAACCAACCGGCCTCCGCCGCCGAGAGAGGCGTGTTGAGTCAAACAAGATGGCTGTGGATGTTGACTCAATATTTAGAAACGTGACCATCACAGACTTGAACGGATTCGTTCACTTCCTCCGCTGCGATTCATAAAAACTACAGGCGGACTACAATTCTAAAACAGCGCAGAAAATTGACGTCATCGTACACTTGTATTCGCTGATTGGAGGAAGTCTGAATGTTTAAATGAAACGTCTTGCTGAACAGGACGTTGCGGAAGTATTAATAACCTTCAAACTTTTTTTTTAAACGAAGATCTACAAAATGTTGAGTGTTTACTTGAGTCAATTCTTTGTATAACAGCTTTGTGACGTATGTTTCTTCCAGCCACCGTTACATGGACCAACACATCTTGGTAGGTTTGCAGTTGTGCCATATTATTTTAATTTCCAGATAACAGATTGAATTTACGATATTAATTAGATTATAATGCATTATAATTAGTATTTTATTTTTTTTTGCTGTCTTTATGATGCTTTTTGTTCTCTAACCAAAGTATAAGTAGTAAAGGGACTTTATGATAAATTTTATAGCATTTGTAACTTTTAAAAACAAGTTTGAACTTTTTTGCTTTGGTCTCCCACATAAAATCTCAAGTAAATACTGTAAAATTTGTTATTTTAACTTGACAAAATTAGGGAAAGTACTCTTGCAAGGCACAGCACCCTCTGAGGGCTGGACAAACATTGTTTTGTGGTTTTAACTTTTACTTAACTAAACTGATGAGAAAAGTCTTTGTTGATATTTCTTCCTCATAACTCTGGCACAAGATACAAGCCAAAATCTGGGCCAAATCCTAACTGATGGTGGCGCTTTCTCGTCTCACTGGAGCTTTAATTCAACCAAAATGTGTCTATTTTTGCTCATTCACTCATTTTTAGAAAACTAATTTGAAGTTGTTAGTGCAGTTTAGACTTTTGAAGAGATAAATCTCATTATCTCTTGCTTTGTCCAGTCCTTTTACTGTGTGAAGATTACTTCCTTGATGTTTTGTTTTTTACTGAAGATGTTTTATTAGCCGCCCTACTTGTTCAACGGCCATTGTCTACAAAACCTTTACCTCCCTGTTCATGCAGATTTGCCTCCACCAACTTGCAGAGCAACATCTGCACCTGTGGAAACGCAATTATAGCAGTTGTTCAGGAAAACACCAAGATGGTGTACATTTTATCTTCAATCCTTCTCATTGTAATTGAAATCTGTACAGAAAATTGCTGTGCGGTATTTTTGACATTGCACTATGAAGCTTCAAACTGTATATGAATGTATATTTTGTAGTTTCTTGCACAAAAATCAAAATAATAATGTGGAAAAATCTTGAATAATGCATGTAAACGCCCAGGCATCAACTTATCCTGTTCTCCCAGTATAAAGAAGATTTTATGAGCTACCTCTTTTAAAATGTACCACCTCTATACCGTCCCAACACCCTGACAGTGACAAGATCATGCATAAACTTTCTTCTACTTCTAAACTTGTTTTGCTCGTCATGCTACACTTGACAAAACACGACAAGATGGCAGTTTTTTTAATTTTGTGTTCACATGAAGCTTTTGAACTCATCATCATTGACAGAGTCAATAAGACGAGAAGAGTAACAAGAACAACAGGTTCGGGCAAAAGCTGGAGTGTGTTATTTTTTTTTTTTTACTTAAAAAAGAAACTGAGAATTAAAATGTCTAAAAAGAAAGAAAGACGTTGAAATTCAGACCAAATATTTACTCCAGTTGGCATAAAACATAAGTTGAAACTTAATTTTATCTTCAATATCAGTTTTATTTTTTAGCTATTTTATTTTTGTGCACGTGAGAAGATAATAATTACTATTAAGGCTTTCTCTACATGTAAGACTTAGTGCAAACCTTTGCAAAATAAGATGTTTTCTGTTGTTCTGGTCTGGAAATAAAATACTTTCATATGATGAGGTTATTCTCGTACGGCAGTGTATGAGGGCATGCATGACTGCTAGAAATTTTCATCTTAGAAATCCTCTAGAAAAATCTTAGACATTTCTGAGTTTGAAAAGTTGAAAAATTGTTTGAAAAAAATGTTTTAGATTAATTTCAGAAATGTTCAAGAACAAACTTGGAAAAATTTGCGTCGAAATACTTGAAAATCTGGTAGCAAAAAACTCAGAAATTTGAGATTATTTTCATAATTTTTCAAGAAAAAACTGAAATTTCTGGGTTTAAAAAGTTGATGATTTGTGAATAAACACAAAAATATTTTAGATTAATTTCAGAAGTTTTCAAGAACAAACTTGGAAAATTCTGTGTCTAAAAACTTGAAAATCTGGTAGAAAAAAAACTCAGAAATTTGAGATTAACTTCAGAAATTTTCAAGAGAAAACCTGGAAATTTCTGCATCTAAAAAGTTGAACATTTGTGAATTAAAACAACAACAAAAAATTTAGATTAATTTCAGAAATTTTGAGATTGATCTCAGAAATGTGGGAGAAAAATCTTTTAAAAATGATTGACTTTTGGAAATTTTCTGAGCTTTAAAAGTTGAAAACATGTTGACTTTTCAAACTCAGAAATTTGAGATTTTTTAAGAAATGGAGATGTTTTGGCGGATATGTCCTCCTCCTTTGTTTGTATCCACACGGCCCTTTAACCCGCCGTCGTGTTCTCGTGTGAATGAGTGAAAACTAACTCTGTGGATCGTTCACCTCAGGGCTTCGTCTGTCTGATGAACGGCGGCCGCCGCGCTCCGCTCTGCTGCGAGCTGCTAACTTCCTGCTTCTTGCTGCTGCAGGGCAGCTGGTGATCAATGAGCTGAAACTAATACTCTCCTTGGAGCTGAATGAAACTGCAGCCTGCCTTTCATACAACACATCTGATCCAACAGGAAGATATTTATCTCAGCAGATTTAAGGTGAACATTTCAGAGAGAAAGCAAACGACAGAATGAAGTTTGATTTTCAAAGCAGAACCAGTCATTTACTGTGTTACATCTCTAATGAGGCTCATCCTTGAAGTGATCAACAGTTTGCGTCGTTCCTATGTGGGCGGCGGACACGGGCGGATGGGTATTTCCTTAAATTGCCTCTCCGCTGCTTTCATGTTGTAACTGGACACATGGGATGGCCGAGTCCTCCAGAGACCATCTGGATGTGTGTGAGTGTGTCTCTGCAGCAGATGGATTACCAGGCCTCTCTTTCTGAATGCGCTCCATTCACAGGTGGGACCTAAAACCTGCTGCCCCTTTGATGCTCAAGTCAAGATCCAATAACTACCTTTGCAGCGTGAAGCACAAAGCCGGGACGATTTCAGCAGCCACACGCCATCTGTATGCAAATCAGATCCTAAACACAAGGCAAGGAGCTGAGCTTTTTAACATGTGATGTATTTATCAACATATTATCTTCTTATGTGGTTTATATGTTTTTATATATGGCAACTAGTTCACCTTCCTAGAATATTGGCCTGTCTTTTTTTTTGCCAAAAGGGATTTGTTTTTAAGACAAATCAAGTTTATTTGTATATCACATTTTTATGAAGACATACAAACATCACAAATACACCAAACAGTCAACAAATGTGAAAACCAGTGACAGGCATTGGATTTTGTCGTTAAAATCATCAATAGACGTTAAATATGTTGAGCAACTTTGCATTATTTTGGTTCAAGAGCAACTCTAAACAGGTGCAGTTGTTATCCTCGATTTAAAGAAAGTCAGTGTTTCAGCTGTTTTGCTGCTTTTCTGGAAGTTTGTTCAAGATTTATGGTGCATAGATTCAAAAAGTATTGAAAGATTCAATATGAAATCTGTCAGATTTGTGAAATTAATGTCAGATTAAATTCTGTCTTTAATCTGAGGATTCAGACTTTTGTCCCAGAATTCTGAAATTTCTAACTTTCTCATTTCTAACTTTAATCTCAAAATATTTCTGACAAATATTCTTATTGAATCTTTATTTTCTTTTCATGTTGTTTACATGCATATTTTCTTTGCTTGTAAAAGAAAACAAAGTGAAAGGCTCAGGAGAACTTGTGATTTTTAACAGATTTCTTCTGTGTTTTGATCATTCTGGTTCCTCAAAGCTTCCACAAAATCTGAGGATTTAATTTTATCTTTGAGATTAACGAAAAGAAGAAACGATGAAAGAGGTTAAATATCCATACTCTCTTAAACTCAGAGCGACTTTTCAGACAGCTCGTCATTTTTTCTCTGCTAGCTGCAAGGCTAAGGGTTCCCAAACGTAAACAGGAAAATCAAGACCATCAGTTTAAAATGTCAACAACTGGTCCTACCGGTTAACACCTCAACTCTGCCTTATTTCTCTCCTTTCTTATGTATAATTGTGTGTGTGGTTATAGGATGAGGTTCAGGTTTCCTAGAGCCCAACTATTCATTTCCAGTCAGTTTGTAAACGTCTTTCAGTTTTCTCTTTCGTCTCAGCAGCAGCTGCTTGAACTGGGCGAAGTCTGAGCTGTCTGCACGAGAAGAGACAAAAACACTCGCGGTGTTTCCAGCGGAGCAGAACATGAGGGTAAAACAGGGGTACGCCTCGGCGTTTGTGTTGACTGCACGTCGCACACGGCGGAAACGGCCTGTCCTCACAGCCTGATCTGGATCCTAACACACGTTTCCCAAATGCACAATTTGCTGAGTTTTACAGACGAAACATTGAATTTCAGCACCAATAAGTTGATTCCCAGAGAGATGTTAACTGAATATGAGGCATCAAGGGAAGGATGATGCATCACTCTGGTAACGACCTGAAGTAAATTCAAGTTTTAATTATTGTAATTTAATTGTGCATTATCCTGTCAGTATTTTCTGTAAGCTCCTGTTATCATCAGGGTTCTAGTTCTTATGTTAGAGCCTGTTAACTCTCATGAAATATCATTTCAATAAAACCTCAAACTCTGCTGGTAGTCACAACCGCTTTTCTGCAGAAGAGGATTAAGATCACTGGAAAAAAAGATGACTTTAATTCTGGGTTTTTTTCCTCAGAATTTATAAATTTAACCTTAAAAATCTGACTTTTTTCAGAATTTTGATTTTAATCTCAAAACAATTCTGAGTTTGATCTCAGAAACCAGAATTTAATTTCAGAATTCTGACTTTTTTCCTCAGAATTTCCTAATTTAATCTGAAAAATCTGACTTTTTTGAGAATTTTGTTTTTAATCTCAAAATTTATCTGACTTTGCTCTCCAAATTCTGACTTTTCCCAGAATTCTGACTTTTACCTCAGAATTCTGACTTTAATCTCAGTCTGAACTCAAAGTGAAAGTAATCTTCTTCGGCCCTAATCCTCTCCTGTACATTTCTTTCTAGCTGATTTTGAGTAGATTAGAGAATGGTTAAATCATCAGTTGTGATAATATGACCATGAAATGTCAACAAGGTGAAAACAAATGGATGATGGTTGGTTGGAAACATCCGTTGTGACGTGCCGTCATTTAAAGTCCAATGGTTTGAATTGGCGTCGGGTCGGAATGACCGACGCTCATCATTTCAGATCCGAGCATTTCATAAACATTTAAATGTAATTCATTACCAAGCGGTCTTTAGTATATCACATCTCAGTTGTCATGGCGATTTTATTATGTGCAAACTAATACCTGATGATCCAGATTTTAAATAGCTGAAGTGTGATAATGGAAAATATATAAAATTTAAAAAAACAATGTGGGTTAACTGTAATCATCACTGTAATTTAATGGCTTCCTCGCATCGTGTTGCTGCATGAAAACTCTTCTTCTGCATTCACTTTCTCCACAACGCGCTGAATCGTTGCGACCGGCCAACAACCTTTGCGCTGACAGGGTTGTTTATCCGTAACCTTTCCGGAAAAGCTTCATTCCTCAGCTGCCAGGTACGGTGCACACCTTAGCTTTTTGTCTCCAAGCTTTAAACCGTTCGTTGAGAGTTTCTTTGAATTGTTGCTACAATGATTTTTTTATTTTCCAAGGACAGAGAATAAAGCGAGAATGACTTCTGTTTTTTATCTGCATTTGCAGATTACCAGAGTTGCTTGTTAAATAAATCAAAAGTTATCAGTTAAATCATAAATATTACAACCTTATTCCTATCCCCCATGAGGCTTTGCGTGATTTATGGGCGCAATTTCCGCCACTAACTGGAACCGCCATTTATTTACATGTTAGCAACTCGCTAACCGGCTTTCAACAGAGGCTTTAGGCTATAAAATATGTGGGAACTCCAGCCATCACATCTTACATGTGGCAATATTGTTTTACCGCAACCTGTAGCTGTTGAGGGGAGGGATGGCGACTTGAAGAAATGGCCGCAAACAACCCGGACTAGCATAGTTAGCTACTTCACTGACTCAGCTGCTGGTTTTCTTCCCTTAGCTTTCTATCCACACAATGAAATGGGCACACGTAAAACATTTTGGGTTCTCTGTTCAAGTTTATAATTTTAAGATAAATTCTTTTTGTTTCCTTGCTTGTCGGTAGGTGATGAAAACTACCGCTTTTGTTTTGGGAGCTTGTCCAAGACACACCTGTTGCTGCCACAAACTAAACTTGATCCGATTAGCAGAGAACAGCTACGAACAGCACAGCAGTTACCGGAGCTCCACAAGGGCATCTTATCATTTCCAGTGGCAAGTTGCTCTCTATAACAGGTTAATGTGTGGTTCGGTTCGGTTCGGTTCTAGTCCAGTGGGGAGATTCTCCATATTACGGTCTGGAGCGCAGCAGCTGCGGTTATTTCTCCGCTGATTTGCAGCGACATTCAGCAACAGAGAACCTCGAGGTTCTGGTTGTGATGGTCTAAATCAGGGGTGGGCAATCCTGGTCCTCGAGGGCCGGTGTCCTGCAACTCTTAGATGTCTCCCTGATCCAACACACTTGAATCCAACAGCTGAATCACCTCCAAAGAACAGTCAAGTTCTCCAGAGTCCTGCTAATGACCTCATTATTTGACTCAGGTGTGTTGAAGTGGAGACACATCTAAAATTTGCAGGAGACGTTTAGGCTCTCGAGGCCTGGAGTTGCCCACCCCTGGTCTAAATGAACCCAGATATTTTATTTTGTCATTTAAAAAATTGTTCCTGGCCCAAAACATAATGATACAGACTCAGATCATGAACTCTATTATGTTTTAAATGCAAACAAAAAATTTAATTCATATCACACCAAGCGAATATTATGTAGTTCTGGTATTTTACACTGTCGGCGCAAAACAGCAGCTCAGATCTCTGACCAGCTTCTCTGCTTTTCTCTTCTTTATTACTGTCGGTTCTTCAGAGAAACGAGCTGCTAGCAGCGCCGCTAATTCACTGTCATTTCCTTACTAAACTTAACGCTGTGTTCCTGTCGCTCCCCGTGATTAAATTCGTAATTACGATCCTCTGTACTGAGCAGCTCTCTGATAGCAGACAGTGTGTCCATGAACAAGTTCCACTAAATATTGTATTATAACCGAAAAGAGACACGTAACTACCATCATGAATATAGATTAGCAAAAAACCCTACAAATTACAGTGAAATACTGCTACATCCGGTGGGCGCCGGAAGTAAAGACCCATGATCGTTTCCCCAGTAAGCCTCCCATGAATAAGGTGGATACCTCCAAATAAACCAATGGAAATTCAACATAACAATGCAGCAGTACTAAATATAAGTCATCTTCAACACTGTGAGAGGCGTAGAGCTGGCATTCAACCAACAACCTACTGTAGATTATAAAATCTGATCAAATGTTTTCAGCAGGTTACATGATAAGTATTTTAAAGTTATTACCCCCACCGATATGTTAAGTAAATTTATCTAAAAAAAAATCCAATGCAATAAAGCTTGAGATGAAGATAGGAGAGATCAAAACATGAAAGTTGATTTGGACTCAGTTATCCAGCTCATAGGGTTTCTTTGCACTATTTTCATTCTTGTACTCATTCTTTACCGTTTTACTTGGGTTTCACTGAAATGTTTAACTCCCGATAGTTCGATTATGCTTAGGCAGTAATGTTGGGTAGTTTGATTCAGACATTTATACACTTTTCTCAATCTGAAAGTGAAACTCACTGGTTGACCTATTTCCTGATTTTTTTCACAAATCATAATTTGACCACTTGGAGGCAATCATGATTTATAAACTAACAAGAGTTTAAGGAATTATTGTCTTAAAATAAGCTCCTATATCTTGCCAAAGAGTTGCTTGTGAATTAGTTTTGACTTATTTCTTGTGTACTAAGATATTTGCACCAGAAACAAGACCAAAGACACTTGATTAAATTTTGTGAGTGAATTTTAACCCGCTGGGGACAAAAACTGCTATTAAATAGTACCGTTTACATGTCCGCCATAGTATTCCTTTCAGTTGCAACCATCTGCCATGCAGAAAACATAGATTTCACTAAAATATTTAGAACTTGGTATCCTGTGACCATCAGAGGAAGCTGATGAAGCTTCCCGATCCAATTAAAAATGAGAAAACATCAGCAAACGAGTGTCGTCTTTGTGGGCAGGGATGTGAAGTAGCCATTAGAGCTTGATTAAAAACAGCGTGCTTCAACCTTGACCCATCCCTGCCTCCGTCACACCAGCAGACACATGCGGAGAAGTCCCCAAAAGATGCTTAAAGATAAAAGAGAATCGACCCGTCAGCCGCATGTACAGAGGCTGCAGATCTGAAAGGAGAAGAGCCATGAAAAATGGATGAGAGAAGAATCCACTTCACCTCCCCCCCGGAGGCTGGTGCACCCCCCACAGTGCTCCCACTCATAATCCTCTCTCCTTCTACACACATGCACACTCCTCATTCGGCGCATGCGGTGTGTGCAAACAGAAAGACAAGGTAGGCACACGCAGCCCCAGGCCCTGTGGTAGGTGTTAGGATTCAGGGGTTGCACCAGTTTGCTGCTAATATTAGTGTTTCGTGACTTTACAGATATTATGGGATAAAGCCGAGGCTCATTAAAGACTATAAATCTGAAATTATTAGAAACGTGTTCTTACGCAGCTTTAATAGATAAAAAAGATGAAATTCTTAGAAAAATGCTTTAGTCTTGATTTGATTGATTTATTTATTTCAAACAGGTTTTTAAAAACAAGAAAACAAGCACTGAGTAGAACAAAGAAAACATGTGCATACATAACCAAGAACAACATCATTTGTTTACCATCACTTTTCTGTTTGACAAGGTGTAGGAAGAAGTGAATATTTATTTAATCCTACCCCTTATCTCAGTTTAATGAAATATATTACTTACCGACTCAATAAACCAACAAATTGTAACTGAAACCATAAAATAATATTCATGTACCTAGACTGGGCTAAAGAGACAACAAATAAATTATATTACATTGACAAAATGGTTACAAACTAATTCGTAACAAGACAAGAAAATCTATGGAGAAAAATAATAGTAATAATGAGAATTGTAAATAACAACCAGACATCAGAATAATTACCAACTCCTTGTCAATGTACACCTAGAAATTATTCTTAAATCTGTTATATATTTTTTTTAAAACAGAGAGAAATAAAACTAACGATAATAATGACAGTAAGATGACAATAATAAGCTACCAATAATGTAATAGTAACACAGAAAAAAGGAAGGAAAAAACTAATCTTTGTGTTAATTTGTATATCATTTTTACCATGACATGAGAACAATACTTCATAAAGCTGAATTTCCCATCAGCCATGGAAAAAATGTGGAACAATTTCTTTAAATAATGAGGTTTTGCCAGGAAATTTTAACAATTAATTTCGACTTTACGTAATGCCAGTGTTGTAGTTTGGCCGCCACCCAGAAGAGGGCGACGCTGGTCATCTTTAAACGGAGTCGTTGATAGAAACAAGATGGCGGAGTCAGACCAGAAAGGGAAAGAGAAACGGTCCAAACAGATTTTGGTTTGGGATGCAAAATGCTCTTTATGTAGGTCTGTTTTGAAATATAAACACTTGTCAAGTTTGTCTATGTAATTGTGTGCTTGTCCCTATCAAATAAACCAAATAACTAAAAACTGATTGGCTAGTTCCAGGAACAGAAATCTTTGTGAAACTTACAGAAATCATCTGTGGTGACTCCCATTAAAGTTGATTAAGAAAATAAGAAGTTAAAGGTACAATTTCTTTGTCTCAAAGCCAGTTTCAGTAACTTTTTAAATAATGTATTAAAAAAAAAACATTTTTATTTTTTTTAATTTTTTTTAAATAAAACTAATTGAATTAGACAAACTGTAAAGAAAAACCCAAAGCTGTTGTCACAACCCTGTCACTGACACATCATCTCGCTCACTACCTAAGATCCTTCACTGAGTGCGATCCACCTTAAGCCTACTTACATGCGCGTGTGAAACATTCCAGTCCAAGCGTCTGCAGCGGCTCAGGCTATCTGCAGCATCCTTTGTGGCCTATCTGACGTTTGGCAGTCGGCTGATGAGAGCGAGACAGTGACATGCAGAGAGAAGGGAGGGCGGCTGTCACCTCCACTTTGATTGGCAGCTTCTCATCCTGCACAGGGACGTCCGGTTGGGATGCAAAAATATCACCTACATTGGATTCTACTGTAGAGAACGGTTGAAAGACAAATTGAAAGTCCTCAGAGGCCAAAATTAAGATTTTCTCTCCAGAAAAAAACACAGAAGTAGGGTTATTGCGAATTAATTCTGCAAATCAGCTGAAACACTGAGTTCCTTTTAATCAAGACTAAAAACCCACCTGTATAGACTTGCTTTTGAACAATAGTAAATGAAACATTGACCAACAGATTTGGCGTGTATGATCACATCAAAATGTAATGTTTGTTAAATCGTTGACGGTTTGGTGAATTGTTTGTAATTTTGTATTTTTATGATGTAAAGCCCCTTGCTGCTATATAAATAAACTTGATTCTTACCAAAACCAACATTAGTATGACATTTGCCTCAATGTTTACATTTATTTAACTTTTTGAACCAATTGTTTTCTATTTTTTTGGTTTCTTAAAATCTTCTTAGTTCATTTCCAGCAACAAAAATTTTAATTTTCTTTTAAAACCTTCGGTGTGTTTAGTCCAAGTGAGTTTCTGAGTAAAAGGTCGCAGGATATTTGAGGGTTATGAAATAAACATAAAAGAAAAACATCACTGTGTTGTTCATTTTCTATTTAAGATATTAACTTACCATGGATTTTTCATTTTTTAAAATTACAAAAAGTGTCCATCTGCATCCGATTAACATACTCGAGGGCCAAATTTGCACAATTTTTAACTACAATCAGGAGTCACAAATGAAGCGTTCCAGTCCAAGTGCCTGCTTTAAAAGCTAAATGAAGTTTTTCCTTTATGTTTTTATATAAATTCATTTGTTATATAGTGTTTTCTTGTAGATGGCACAATGTTGGCCTATTAAAGGTGCAGGTTTCTGACTCTTTCTGACTGAATATTTTCTTGTCATGCTCAAAAACCTATTTGAACTTTTACTGCGTCACTTATGTACTAAATAGGAAATACATAAAAGGGTGTGCTCGGGGCCATGGGTGGCTCAGTTGGTAGTCAACACGCATCATGGGTAGATTCTAGTCATTGATGCGGTTCTGGGTTCCAGTTCTGGTCTCGGATCATTTTCTGCATGTCTTCTTCTTCTCTCTCCACCCTACTTACTGTCTAATAAACACCACTGTAGTGCTAAAACTCGTAAAAAACAAAAGGTGTACTTGTTCTGCAGCAGTGAGGATTAAAGCTGCCAAGACCCAAGAACATTTCTGAAACAAATCACACTTCCAGCTGGGAACCCACATGCACAACAAGCTGCCATGATGGAAGGACGTATCTGACGTCTTTCTGTCAAAACCAATTTTACCATTTTTCATGTTGGTTATCTTGATGAAAATCCTTGTCAAGCTGAACTTTGACCAATTTAGCTTCTGCTATAATCCTCTCTGAACCTTAGACTGCTTCTCTTCTAAAAAATAAATAAATAGCTGAGCCACTTTATAAGTATTGATGCTCCAATATTTTCTGGAATATTAAGGTCAGGTCATTCCAGAATTAACAAATTCAGGATTACGTAAGATTTTTTTCCACGCTCCCACCATCTGAACCAAACTGTTCACCTGGGAAGTTCAGAAACAAACCAGGAACTGAAACCTGCAGATAGTTTTTAAAGTGAATTATATTCACTTCATCCGGGACCAAGACAAAACTCTTGTTCCAAAATCTGCGTCTTCAAGATCAACCACATTGACAAGAACAATAACATGAAGGAATCAGATTGGGGCTTTAAGACTTATGAGGGATGTATCAGGCAGCGCTTTGTTTAAAGTTTATGTGCTAGAAGCAGGAAATGGGCGCGCATGCGGATCAGAGTGAATTCAATGCTTCAACAATTGGGTCAGAACGTTCCCAAAATTGCAGCTCTAGTGGTCAATATCTATCAAAAGCAGTCCAATGAAGAAACCGTCTTGAACTGGAAACATGACTGGTCAAGGCTAACGGATCACACAGATGAGCCAGTTTAGCTCAGATTGCTAAAGAAGCTAATGCTAGTTAAATTTTAATGGAATATTTTAAGTGAAAACCTATTTAAATACTCTTTCAGAAAAACTATATTTTCATGTGGATAAGATCTAAAAACTTAGAGGTGGATGTTAACCTTTCTGCAGCATCTTCTGTGCATGAAGGAGCATTACTGCAGATCCTTCCTCCCAGTAACTGTTAGACTTTATAACTTGCTGCTGTCTGCAAGTAACCTCCCAGATATTATTTAAACATTTTTCAAAGCTTTAATTTAACTTGTAAATTAATCTGCTGTTGCTTTCTATGCACAAATATTAATATTAACTCTGAAGTCTCTTATTCTCAGTTTTATTTACTCCTTATTTTAGTTATCTTCATTTATTTGTAACACCTTCATTTATTTTAACTAACAATACAAAGTAATTCTCATTCATAAAATAAACTCTTAAAAAGGATTTAAAATCCTAACTATTTTTATTATAAAAATACATTTAACTTGCATTCAGTCTCATGTCGATGTAGACAGGAAAATAAACTTAATTTTCTATTTCATTATAAGCACAAAGAAGTTTTCATTTGATAAATGGTTACATACTGTTATGGGACAGTTTAAAAGATAATGACTTTTGATGGAAACTTACTTATAAATAACATAATATTAACTATAATTGTTCTGCTTTTGGTGTCCAGCTGCTTGCAGTTGTCTAAATCCACAGAAATGATTTAAAAATGTATGTAGATTGTTTCATTTTATACAATTTTGTGATATTCTCAGGCGGAATTGAGCATTTCTGCATTTTTAAAATCAGCTGTTTTGTTTTCTTTTATATTTGATTCAATGCCGTCGCGTTTTTAAAGTGCAAAATTTAAAAAATAGACTGCTGTGTTAATAATAATAATAATAATAATCAGTGTTATTCTTTTCATCTGTCAGTGGTCATATTGGCATGGCTGATCACGCATGTCTTAAAGTTGCACGGACAGTAGAGGGCGCTCTAAACTGCTGCAACTCCATTGCTTTTAAAGCGCTGGTTTTTAACGGGCAATCTTACCTTTTAACGCTAATTAATCGCTTAAAAATATATAAATTTAAGTCAAATTGCAATAAATTAAAGAGTTTCAACTAACACATTAGTAGAATATCATACTATGCTATAGGCTATTCATTTTATATCGTCATAATCATCTAAAAATAACTTATATAGAACTTGTTTTAGGTTATAAACTAAAACATGTGACGCTTTTCAGCAGCGTTTAATTAAAGTGGAGCCACAGAAATCCAAGTTTTGTGAGGAGGAGGAGGAGGAGGAGAAGAAGAAGAACAAGAAGAAGAGGAGGAGGAGGTGGGGGGGTTGTTAACTATTGTCCGCCCCCTAATCCGGTTGGCTCAGAGACTGCCTGCAGGCCAATTTGTAAATGGTTTGCGGAGCTGCCAATCAAAGCAGACATCCTCTCCTCAGGCTGTGACTGCGAAACATCTCAGTTGCTGTGTGGAGAGATTTGACGGAGGGACGCTGCCGTGCGTGGAGCCATCAGTGCGCCGCAATCCGTAATGCCTCGGTGAGGATCTGCCACGGCGGAGAGGACGGCAGCGCATGCGAAATATTGTGGATTTGCATGTCAGCAGAGGAGGGACTGGTCGCCGGCTCCGCGGCTGTTTGTCTGTTTCTTATCGCTTCTCTGTCCCCCCTCCCTCCCTCACATGTCACTCTAATTAATCGGAGGCATGTGGAACCGCACCAGGATTAGGAATTGCCTCCCGATAGTGTTCCTGCTGTTGACGTTATGGACGAAGGTAAGGAGACTCGAATTTTAGCCAGCCTCCCCTGCACACAAGGACGCTCTTTTAAAAAACAACATATTCCTCTTTAGATCAATTAAATGAGATGAAACTTGGTGGGCGTCGGTTTGAGATGGATTTGCTGCATATTCGCATCATATTTAATCGATAATTGAATTGCGTAGCCCTTCAGTTGTGGAGCACGTTACCATGACAGGACTCAAGTCCGAGGGGCTGGTAGCGGCTGCGCTCCGTGTTTCGCTCGGATTCTCTCTCTTAATCTCAATTGTTGGCGGGTGACAATGAGGCCCGGACGGAACAAGTTGGAAGTTGCATCGCGGTTGAGGCTCGCAGCCGCGGTTCATGAGCTGCTCGTGTGAAATCCCTGCATGCAAAGTGTCGCGGCACAAGTTGGAAGTTGCTGCTTTGCATCAATTGGCCGCTGCGGTGGCTAATTTGCGTGCTCACCTGCTTAATTCTTGCCGAGATGGGGTGGGGGAACGCCTCATTATTGCCCTTAATTGGACCCAATTAGACCAGTTATACATCTGGTGCCACCAAGGGGGGCTTATAAATGTCCTGACCCCAATCTAGACACACAACCTATATGGAAATATATCGAACCAATAAATTTAGCAGATGAGAAGACAAGTTTTGATCATGTTAGTTGGGATGGGCAATCACCAACCCACACCTGGTTTTAGTATCCTGCAAATTACTCTGTATACGCAATAAAATGAGGTTTTGATTTATTTTTGTGGTATTGTCGTTTTATTTATGAGATTGTTGTGAAAGCTTTTGTTTTAATTAAAGCAACTGGGAGGATGAAAGCTCCCAGTTTGGCCACCAGCCTGACTTTAGACCAATGTTGCCACCCAAGTGGTGCCAACCTGTATACATTTCCTGCCCCACCTCTGGCTCTGCTCTCTTGTATCCATGTTTTTTTACAAGTGTTCTCTGTAATTATCACCGTCTGAACACTTAAGCTACAAGTCCTGTCAAGCCACTTTAAAAATTCCTGTTGACATAGCGATACTATTAATATAAATGAATAAAAATCCGTTTTTGCGTCTTTGCCACAATCTGATTGCACCGTGACAACTTCCTACACCCGGCTCTGCTTTTTTTAGCTGCACAAATGCTATTGTGGTCTGTTTTTGTTTTTTTTCATTCTCTAAAGAAGTGAAGAGGGGGGGGGAGCCACCCCACTGCATTTAATTTTGGCCTCCTTGTTTCCAGGTGTCCCAGTCAACCGGCTATTTTGAGCTGCAGCTGATCTCCGTGGAGAATGTGAACGGCGAGCTGGCGGACGGGGAGTGCTGCGACGGCCCCAGGAGTCCCCAGGACCTGCGCTGCACCCGGGACGAGTGCGACACCTACCTGAGAGTGTGCCTGAAGGAGTACCAGATGGAGGTCGCCACCACCGGGGCCTGCACCTTCGGAGCCGGATCTACGCCGGTTCTCGGCGGGAATACGTTTTCTTTCAAGGCCGCCAAGAACAACGCGAAGAGCGACGAAGCCGGAAAGATCGTGATTCCCTTCCAGTTCGCCTGGGTGGTGAGTGAGCTTCTCCTGACACCTTTATTTTAAGAAGTGTTGTTTGTGCACACCTGAAGCAAAGCCACACTTAACTCTGAAGTGGGTTTATTTTTAGATGGACGGATAAACGGATTCTTTCTGAATTTTGGTTATTTCCTGAATTTCAAAATCAGTTGGCGCATCAAATGTCTGTGTGCACATTCTCATGTTTACTGGATAATTTCCAATAGAGACTGCTTATCCAAAAAATGCATATTGAAGCTCAATGCGTATTTATTTTGAAGTTGAAAATTGCGTGCACCTTACCTGGATGTTTAGTCGACCAAAAGCTGAATTTTCATAAATTTTAGCTACATGAAACTCAGTTCACACCATGAGATTGATGCCAAACATCTCCTTAATGTGGATATTAACTGTTTGGTTGAGAAACGTTGATTTGATTTCAGGAGTAGACGACATTTGGATGTTTAAGGGTAGACCTATTGTAAGCTTTGTTGCATGTTTATTGGATAATTTTCAATAGCAACTGCATATCCAAAAAAAGCTGCATATTGCAGCTAAATACACATTTATTTTGTAGTTGAAAATGCATGCACCTTATTTAAATGTTTAGTCATTTTTAAGTCGACCAAAAGCTGAATTTTCATTAATTTTAGCTACATTAAACTCATTTTACACGTGGAGATTGATGCCAAATGTCTCCTAAATGTGGTTATCATCTGCCTGTTTTTGGTTGATTTTGTTTTCATGGAGAAAACAGTATTTAGATGTTTAAGTGTAGAAGTATTGCAAGTTTTGTTGCAGTGTTTTTGCATGTTTTAAACTTGCCCCTATATGGGTAAATAAAACTCTCAGGGTTGTTCCAGTTCACCAGCTTGCACCTGCTGGGGCCATGATGGAGCAATCAGAAGTGTTTTCCTACTGAGATCTTTATCAAAGCGGGGAACTACAAGCTTTGTGGAGAAACTGTCACGTCGACATCTCTTTTACTTCCACATTCAGGAAGACCCAATCGTATTTCACTCCAAATAAAACACGATTTTTTTACCTACTCATTTTGTTTTGTATGCAAAGCAGGAGCAAACTGACGAGCTTTCACAGGTGTGTGTGAGAGTGAGGTGTGCCTGCTGTTAGGTGTTGGATGCTCCATTTAATAAACCAGGAAGAAAAAAAACTTGATGAATGGCTGACATTATCCCATAAGGTTGAATTATGCGTTCAGCTGAAGTGAGCGATGCCTGCCGGCGGTGGTTCTGGCTGGTTTTGACACTTCTCCTCCCCCCGCTCCTCCTCTCCTGCTGAGGGTGCCAGGTGGCCCCTGGTGGCCCCTTCAGGGCAATTAAGCTTGTGTGACTGTGGATGAGTGATAGCTGATGATTTTGGCTTAGGGAAACGACATGAATCTACGCTTCATACCTGCAGATTTCTACGTTTTTAAAGCTACTTATTACATTTTCAACTGGAAATGTAATGCGAAGTAGAGGGGTGTGCTGCTCTTGAAAAGCATTTCTATTGTAATAGGCACCAGTCACATAGAAAAATATAAATTGTGTCACTAAACTGCACTTAATTATTCTTTCAAATTGATTGATACACCTTTTATTGAACAAACGGTGGGGGAAAAACAGTATAAACAACAATCCTGATGATCCGGAGAGTTTTAGGGTTTTCTTTGAACGTTTAAACGTCAATAATTGCAATTCATCATGACAATAATAAATAAAAATCTTAAATTTATCATGATAAACAACGCGGTAAGTGCCCAACACTAATGTGAAGATTATCCTACTAAAAATTGAACCATGTTGAGTCAAAAATTAGATGATCAATAATTATTTTAATTGGGGATGGACAATAAATCAATATTGTATATTGTGATAAACTATCAATAGATAATACGTCTGATATTGAGTAAGTTCACTGAACCTTTAGCTGCTCAATCTGTCATGGCTAAGCTAGTTTGGTGGGATCAACTAACTCACTCACACTTTGGTTACCTAGCAACTCCCTCTCATTCCTTGGTTACCTAGCAACAGCATGTTGAGCAACTGCTGCAGTTAAAGGTTCCGCTAATGTTCTTAAAAATGAACAACGACGAGGAGAGAAAACTGTTAAAACAGGAAATATCACGCCACCAGTTTGGCAGTATTTATATAAAACAAAAAACTAGTCAATAATTGTATATTACTGACTGATAAACGTTTCTCAGCTGTAATTTTAGCTCAGCCCTAATTTTATTTTAGCTTTCAAATCCTGGTTTACTGAGTTTTTAATATCATGTGTTCATATTTACGTTTCTTAACAGGAACACGCTGGTCTCCGTAGCAGAAGCCAATCCCATTTTGAACCAACTGCCTTGTTAACACATTTCTTAGCTTCAGGGGAAAATGCCAAGAGGTGTAATTTCAAACACTAAAGGCCATATGTTAAAGCAATGAGGCTGCCGTTTACACAGTCAGGTGTTTTTCTTTTCTTTTTTTTTTCTCACCACCTGAGCTTCTGCTTTCTGTGGATTAACTCCGTGCCTCGCCTCACACAGAAAAGCAACCCGCTGAGAAGGCTGTTGTTTGCCTCCCTGGCAGAGGTGAAGAGGGTTATTCTGGTGTGTTGTCCTTCTGTTAAGTGTCCCAGCTGATAACGTCGCACTATTCCAGTGCCAGATGTCACAACAAGCTTGTGGGGGTCACTGGCCGTGGCGTCGTTGCTGTCCTCACTCAAGAGACAAAGATGCAGTGTGCTGTTAGCTGTGTCATCTGGCCAGCTAACGGGCGAGGCTCGCCGTCTTGGCCCGTCTGTGAAGCAGACTTCAGGAGGCGTCTGAGAATAAACCCGAGCAGGAATTGTTTTGTTTCGTCTAGAGATGCTTTTATTGATGGAGATGTTTGAACTTGGGCTGTAGCTAGGCCTGTCGTAACAAATTTAGTGATCAATTATGATATTATTGTTTTGAGGCCTTTTTCGCTGCATAAACACAATCTTACCAAGTATTTCTGATCTAGTTTCTAGAGCAACTATATTAGTTTCGTCTTATTTCAAATGTACTGACTTGCAAGTAAAAAACTCTTGTTCCATTGACAGATTATTTCACTTATGTTATAGGAAAAATATCTGTTATAAGTGAAATAATTTGCCAATCGAACTAGTTTTTTTTTTTTTTCATTGATGTTAAGGAATTATTGACTTTAAAAAAACCCCTCTATTTCTTGTTAAAATGTTACTTTTGAGTTAGTTTTGTCTTATTTCAAGTGAACTAAGATATTTGTACTAGAAACTAGACCAAAAATACCTGGTATGATTTTGTGTTTTTGTTGTGAATATAACAATAATTCAAGAATATCTTCTTAAAGATTTTTAAAAACCTTAAATTCTAATGACATCTTAAATATCCAAAATTAAAATAAAACAACAAATATAATGAATTATGAACTTTCTATAAACAAAATGTTCCTTAAAAATCGGCTTGTTGGAATCGAACCATCAGACTGAAGTTTAATCATCCAGTTTTTGGTCGAAAGAGAGAGAAACAAGAAACACGATAAATCAGGGAAATGGAAATTATTGAGCTTGTTTTAATTTCTCATGCGATTAACAGGCCTAGTTGTATCCAGGACTAAAGTATGCAGATAGTACTTTAGGGATAATTGAGTTTATTTAGGGAATTGAAGGTTTTCCTGATTGATTTTTTTGTTTTAAATCATGAAGTCATGATGGGCATAAAAATCCATCATGACATGGCAGGGAGAGATAAAAACCGTATCGCTCACTGCCCCTTTTAGCAGTGAGAGATACAGACTTAAAGTTTTATCATGATGTTTATCTGTACTATTGTGATAATAAGAACTATTTATTACTGCCGTTTTAGGTAATTGTAAGGTTGTGACTGTGTCACAGCAATCATTGTCCCACAAGCACAAATGCTGTTCTTAAAAAAGTTCCCATTTGTGAAGCGCTCACCAGTTTTGTAAAGAAGCCTGTTGCTAATGATCAAATAATAAATTAAAATGAGCTTGATCATTTCCATTCTGATATATTTTGAAGGGCAATTTTGCTTAGAGATATAATTTTTTTATGGATTTTATTATCAGTTTTGGCTCTTATTTTTTATATTTAAAGTGTGGAGTTTTCTGTACAAAATCAAAGTTTATTAATCTTGGAGAGAGCGAACTTGCCTTATTCTCTTATTGTTGTTACTGAAGTGGTCAACAATATTATTTATTGTTTTAATTTCCGGGAACAATCCTGAAACATTGGTTAGCACTGGTTTGTGTTAATGCATCATAATCTTTAATTTTTTTAAGAGTATGGATATGCAAAAAGTCTTAGAGTTACTGTATGTAATTTTTGTAAAGAAAAAAAAAAAATATATATATATATATATTTTACATATTTCACACTGTTACTTTGTCATGACAGCATAAAACAGATAATCTGGAAAAAACCAAGTGGAGCTCCTCTGCTGTCTCGCAGGACTAACTGCAGAAAAACACAACTCAATCAGAAACAGCCAAGCAGAGCCAGGAGGATGGTCTTAGTGCTGTCAATCAAGCTGTTGTACGCCAAGGGTGCACTGATTTATCGGCCAGCTGACTTATCGGCACAGATTTCCTTAATTTTGGGAGATCTGTGATTGGCTGATACATGTGAAGCCGATCTTATCCCACGATTTGTTTACCTCAGCAAAGGTCTAAAGATCAGCCACTGTCTTCTGCTCTTCTTTGAGAGAGGTTTGACCGACAGACCGACCCACCAGGTCATGTCTGCACGTTTGCAGTTAACAATAGTCACTTGTGACGTTTCAGACCAAATAAAAAATGGTATTGGTCAAAATCATAATTGGCAGGTCAGGCTTTTTAAAAAGTCGTTGATCGGCCAGAAAACTGCACCCTTGGCGTACGCGCCGATCACACTCTCCCACCTTGCTCTCTGCTACGACGCAGCTTCTTCCCTGTCATGAATGCTAAGGCTAGTTAGCATAGCCACTAATGACGACTGAAACAGTTTTTCTGTAATAGTAAGTTGTTTCTCCCCCATTGGCTCATTTAGCACGATTGACAACACTGGTTCTGATTGGTTGTTTTTGACCTTGATTTTTCAGTTTGTCTCTCATACCATTCTGTCACAACATGGTGATAATTTGAACAAATATGTAGAAAAAGAAGTTACATACTGTAGCTAAGAACACATTTTTTGCGTTTTGAAACATCACTTGGGTCTAATTGATTAGCTGGAAGTCACGTCAAGCATTAGCCCAGTTTGGCAGGCAGCTGACCAAGTCAGGGTCTCGTCTGTCCGGCCTGATTGAGTTTCCGTTTGGTTGTTTGCCGCTGCTTGTGTGCTCCAGGAGCATGAATGGAGGGGGAAAGACATGTCCTACATCCATCTGATCGCTAATGAAATTGCCGGTGGAATTTCTCTGCCCGTCCCTCCTCGCCCGCCGGCCACATCGGCTACGTCCGTTTGATGTGAGCCTGTCTGTAACTGTATCTCCTCTGGACTCGGATAATGTGTCAAACCTCCATCCTCTCTCTGCTGGATGCGGGAAGTAAGGCAGAACTGTAGTGAATCTGGGGGGGGGGAAAGCTGAATTGCTCAGGTTTCCTTTAAATTTACAGATATATAGAGGTTTACAGAAGCACCTAAGCCTCTCATTTGTAGGGAGAGATTGACATTTACCCTTTCATTAAATCAACTGTTTTCTAACCTGCACAGACCTGTGGAAAACAGCTTTTCTTGGCTCAAACCCAAAGTATTTGGTGTTGGCGTTTCTCCCTGGGCTCTTACGTGCTACAAGCATACGCCGCTCCTTTAATGCTTACTTTATGCTCCTGTCACGCTCCTTAATTTCTTTTGCGTCAGGACAAGAATATGGAGGATATCTGTGGAAATTGGAATTGAACTCCTTGATCTGTAACTTGGCGGGTCAGTTATAATTAATTAATCCAATTGTTCCAACTGATGCAGTTGCATGAAATGATTATATTTATCTTCTCTTAAAGTTACACATAACTATTTTTTTATTTGTTGTGTGTTTAACTGTTTATTCAAATCAAGTGCTTTCTTGACCTGATTTGTTGGTGCTGTACAAATATTCCTGATGGAACAAAACTGAACTTCAATTGACAAACAAATATTTATTGTTAGTTTTATTTGCAAATTTTGGAGAAGCACTTCTGTTATCTTTGAAGAACTCAAGATGTTTTTCTTTGTCTATTTTAGGAGCAGATGTATGCAATCTAACGACTTAAACCGTTCTTAACAGATTGAGTTTTCTATTGCTTTGTTGCGTGTTGTTTCTGAACCAAACAGCAGCCATGTTTCCTGTTTTCTACTAAGATAATTAATTACAAGCTGTGATTAGACACTTGACAATTTATCTTAATCACTCTTAGTCAGTGTGTGTTTGGAAAAAATTTACAATTGTGCAGATTTTAAATAAAAATCTTAAAACCACTTCATTGTTTTCACATAATAAATCTGGTAGATTTGCACTTAAAAAACAAAATAAGTATTTCATCTAGTTTCTTGTTCAAATATTTTAGTCCCATCTTATTTCAACCATTCTAAGTTAAAAGTAGCTTTCCAGTAAGATGCATCTTGCATATTTGTTTCATTAGTAACAAGAAATTTCTCGCGTTTTTAGTGGAAAACAAAATCTGCCAACTGAGCTGGTACTTTTTGCATCTATATTTCAGAATTGGTGACTTAAAACAAGCTTGTTTATCTTCCTGAAAAGTAACTTTTAAGTTATTTTTGTCTTATTTCAAGTTGCTTAGATTTGGTTGCTTTCTTTTATTGCAGTTGCCTCATTGCATAACATAATATAAAAGCAACTTTGGGTTGAAAATATTACCAAAAAACTCCAAATAGGTTTCATGTTTAAAAAGATTTTAATTCCACTTCCCCATAAGAATTTCTCTGAATTCACTCCTGCAGGTAGAACCTCTTTAACTCTCTTACACCGTTTACCTGTTTTTACTCCTGAGAGATCAAGTATCCATGTTTTGGATGCAGCCAACTGGAAGCTAATGCGCGCCGTCATGGTTAGCCACACCTGATGTGGAGCTTGTCAAAGCTGTTGCTAGGAGACGGCGTGCATAGGCCTCCAGTAAACAATTATCTGTGGCTCCCTCCCTCCCCCACTCACTCACCCACCCATCCTCCTCCTGGTCCCAGCGCTGCGGCGTGGAAAACCACTCGCACGAGTCTCACCTGTGGTTCAGCTCGGCTCTGAATTGATTATGCAATTAGCCGGTCGGTCTGAGCTTCCAAGGTGACGTGACGTTTTGTTAGGAGAGGTCTTCTTTTTCCACAAGTCATGCTGAGGGTGTTATTTATGTCTTAAGTTTCACCTATTCTGCAGAGGGGCAGCACACAATAAGTCCTGCTTTTTGTTTCTGGTGTAGTCTTAAGTCTGAACTTTAATTTGGATCCCAATTAGTTGGCAGTTCCCTGCATCCACTGTTCCTGGGATCCACAAATTCAGCATAAACAACTAAAAATGCATAACATACATAGATCACTGCGAGAGATCCCGGGTTCAATCCCGGACAAGCCCCCAATTTATGGTCTGGCTCTAAAACCACAAAAAATAAAGGGAAGCAACAGATTGAATAAATTAAAATTAGATTTATTTAACAAAAATTATGACTGGCTGGATAAGAGAGTGACAAAAAGAGTGAGATTCCATCGTAAGCTGGATCTCAAATTGTCCTGGAGACGCTGGCCAACTGCCTCCATTTCCAACCAGCACCAATAAGGAGCTCTGAATCAGAACTGTTGGGGAGACCCAGAGGAAAGGCCTTGTGCAAATTCAAAATAAAACTACAATTTAAACAAATACAAGATAAGAGACCATAGATCAAAACAAATGAATTATACTGAATGAAGAACATGTTGAGCAAGGTATATGGAAAAATGTACACAATCAATATTACACAATATAAGATAAAGGATCATCAGTCAGTATAGTTTTATTCCTCAAAGTTGTTTGATATTCATTCTTATGTTTTTTGATAAACTGCTCCATGTGAACGTAACTCTCTAAAATGCCGACATCTTCAAAGAATTTGCATGAACTTTTCTAAGTATAAATCGACCGAAGATTACCTGCCTAGTTGGATAATCATGTGCATTAACACTGAAAAACAAATCAGAATATACACTTTCCGGCTGTTTTAAAGTTCTAAAATAAACCTGAGCTCAACCGTTAAATGCTGAAGTGCTGACTAAATATGAATATTTTAGAGTTCAGGCAAAGGTTCACATGATGTATGAGAATGTTTTTACTTTTTTTTTGACAGGCCTGAAAAAATTTATCAGCTTGTCAAAGTGGTTAAGTTCAGTCAAGTTTGGTCTGTTTCTTGTCAGCAAAATTATGAACAGAGTGACTAGAAATTTCTACGTGTTCCGATTGCATCACAATAAATTGGGGAAAGAACTGACTGCTAACAAGCCATGATCCAGTTTATTGATTTTTTTTAACAACTTTTACCGTAAAGCTAAATGTCATTGCTCTTTATTTCATCCAGAGAGGTTAAATTTGCAGGTTTGAACCAAAACTGCATTTAAGAAGTTCTGTTCTCTCAAATTGTCCAATTTCGTCTGTTTCCAGTTTAAAAAGTTGACAAAATGTCCTGAACTGTTTGTCATCACACATCCTCTATGACGAAGGAGCATTTCTGGGCCTTTATCAGAACCATCTGACCCTAAAGTTTCTGGATATTTGTGCGACAACGTCGGGGAGGAGACTGCAGAGATTTCCTATGAGAGCGTTTTGTTTTTGTTCAGTCTGATTTCACACAAGGTACAGCGTGTACAAGAGGAACACAACAGCTTCTCCATAACTACCGAACTCCTTTTGTCTTATTCATGTGATTAAGGGAACCATGTTTTATGAAGTGTTTGGATTTCCATCACAGATCAGAGCAGGGATCTAATTGGTTGCATAAAACATCGGAAAGTGGCATATCTGTTTTTGATTGTTATGGTTACGGTTTTTTTTTTATGTGACTTTGACTTTCTTTTAACTTTGGACACATTTCAGTCTGCATAAAATGCATCATAATCCCTCTAGTGCTGTCCTCCTTACCCAGATATCTTGCAAAGCAGCTTCTAGAAACGTAACACGGAAAGCAAAAGCTGTTTTAAGATTTTTTTCTTTCAGATTCTGCTTAAATTATTCCACTTTTGTGAAGTGTTTTTTAAGCGCAGCAGCTGATTAAGGCTTTACAGTCATAAAAAATATTATTTTGGTGACCAAATGAACCTGGTTTATTTGCTTGACTCTTTGAGACTTCCTGTAAGCACAAAACATGAATAAATCCCCGTATTTATCCTCCTCATGCCAGTGCCTTAGTCTCAGCAACAGCTTAAACAAACCACCGCACCGTGAATGGCTAGTATTTGATTACATGGCTTTAGCGTTCTTGAACACATAACCAGTATTCAAATTGAGCTGCCATGGAGACTTCTTTTTTTTAATTTTTATTTTTTAACTCATTGTGGAGAAGTCTGTTTGTGAAGAGGTGGGGAGACACATGAAACCCCACCTGGTTTATCCATGCTGCAGGTTTTTGTTGTCTTGGCAATCGACTTACAATGGCCATGTTCCCAAGTAGAACTGGTTTTAAATTTTTAATGAGCTCATTGTAGATGGCTGTAGTATTATCCACACTGCAGATATTCGTCAAGCAACAGTGGGACAATGAAGTAGACTAAGGAAGCATCTTTCTGTTCCTTTTTATCAGAGAGAAAATATAGCAAGTCATTTCATTTCAGTTGAGCAAAAAATGCAAAAGGCAATTAAATTGTGTGTTGATGTATTAGTATTGTGCTTTAGGTATTTAGAGGAAATGGAGGACTTAAAAAATCAGCAGTACCTGTCCACCATCCTCTGTTCAGTTGCCATGGTAACCAACAGTTTGGCTAAATACTCATGCGACCCATATCTGAGCTTATTTTGACCTTGTTTTAATGACTCAATTCCAATGTTTTCACCCTAAAAAAAAAATCAGATCTTTGCCACTTCTATATGTGGGATTAAATCGGATACGTATCAAACAAAGTTTTATTCTACTTTTATGTCAGTGATGAAAAATGCGGACGTGGTAAATCCAGATGTAAACAATGTCTGAAAATTATAATTATGAACTTATGAAAGGAGTTTGTTACTGAACACGCATCACAATCTCACCACTTGTTGGTTCAGACTATGCATCCAAACAGTCAATTCTACTTTGTTTTTATTAGCTTCCATCATGTTTAATTAGTAGTAGTGGGAGCATGAACGGCAATGCCAACAGTCCGATTTCATCCAAAACACCTGATGTGAGTGTAGCTCTACTTTCCACTTCTTCAATTATCGCTTTGTGTTTTAACTCAGACTTGCACTGCAGTCTCAGGGTAAGAGTTTCTTGACTTAAGCAAAATATGTAATCATTTAATTGGTGGAAATTGCAATAATAGATGAGTAATCATCCACCTTTTAAGCGACGTTCTCACCACACTCCATGATTTCTGGGATCTCGGTCAGTAAAAGACGTTAGAGTCTGTTCAACTGTCCAGATTTTTATATACTCTGCAGAGCTTGACTGTATAACACCTGAAGTATTAAATCCTACCAAATATTGCAACTGAGCCAATCCTGTCTGTGATTTGTACCCATTGATTGTGATTCTTTATGTGGTGAAGGTAGAGCTGCACAATCAGAAAAAATGAAACTGCTGAGCTTTGCAAGGACTATATCAATCATATTGAAGATAATTTGTTTTGTTTTGTTTTTACCTTTGCTATAAAAGAAAATGTTCCTAGGCCTCCTTGTGTACTTCAACACCTAAGCCACTAAAACTATACTTGGAGGAAAATCTACCCAAAAGTGTAATAATATCTATATCTCTTGCTATAACCCCTTATAGTCCATACATTTACGTACATCCGTAAATAAATATTTATATCTCGTAGAGCACTTCTGGATAGATGCAAACTACATCTCGTTGCTTGTACTTGTGACAGTGCAATGACAATAAAGTTGAATTCTATTCTATTCTAACTATATTATTAAAATGCATGGCACTGGATGTAACCAGCTAGACTTGCTAGCAAGTCCAAATAGATTCAGCGTGCATTCTCACCTGGTCAGCTGGCTGAAACGCATAAATCCCTGCATCCTTAGCAATTCATCAATCATCTTTTATAAATCGTATAACATTTGTCATGTTTATCTTCACCAAAACAACCTGCATCAGAGCACATAAAGACTAAAATGACCAAATTTCTCCTACAAACAGGTTGGCAGCAGTAGAGTGTGTCAAAGCAAATCTAATGTTTTTAAATGAATCTGCTCGACGTCTTTTCATTAAAACTTATGTTCAACTTTATTTTAATGGTAATGGTTATATTTGCATGATTTGAAACAATTAATCGTGATGAATGTTACTGAAATAATCGTTAACTAATTTAGTAATCAATTCAATAACTGGAGTATCCACACTCAAAAAAAGACAATTTGATGAAAGAACAACACAATTAGAGCAGCAATTGAGCAAAAACTGTACAATAAAGATATACATTTTGCATTTAAATGATGAACTCTAAAATGTTATGTATAAAACTGGTCAAGTGACACAATTTTAGCTATATTTGGTTCAAATTCTGTAAATAATAATCAACAAAGTAGCCGTAAGCTGCATTAAGTTTTAAATGCTAGTTTTGCATTTCAGTTATAAAAAAGGAATTGAATTAGTTGTTTACATCTCAATGTATTTATTTTATGAAAACTGCTTAAGTGGTTAAAAAAAAATCTGCAGAATATGCCAATTTCTTTTTATGCGATTAATCACCAGAATAATCAATAATGTAACCTGTAACTAAAATCTGGGGCAGCTTTAATGGTTTGTGTATTGGACGTATATTTTTTGTTCAATTATTTTTCATTACAACTTTTGACAAACTTTATGATTAGTTGTTAACCGAGAAGGCTGTTACCATGATGACCAGCAATATAATTTCAACGCTGCCATCAACAAATGTTCTGCAAATGCCTCGTCTCTGCATGCGTGCAATTCATTCCCTGCCTTCTAAATGCATGGCATGCAGGTGCTAGAGGTTCCTTGTGGAGGTAATTAAAGCATGTCATTACACGGGCAGTTAAATTGTCACCGTACTGCTGAACCTGTTTGAAATGATAATGGCGCTCGGCTGGAGGCGGCGCTGTGTCGCACTCCAGTCGCGTTGCCTTGGATCAGGAATTAGCCCGTTAATGTTTCTGAAGCATGCTTATTGCTGCGGCAGCTCTCAGGCTCCAGGCCAACTAATGGTAGAGGAAGTAATGAACAAATATTCAAATGAGTCTAATCTTTAAAGCTTTTGTTGGTCACCAGCTTGAGTTTTTGCTGAAATTCATCAGTTAACAAAGCGGATATCGGTTGAAATTTGAATCTGGCTTCTTCCTTTTTCTTTCATTTCTAACCAAATAGTAAATTTGTACATTTTTGAGCAATTATGAACTGGTGGATATTTGCATCAAGATTTCTGTGGTTTACATGCAAACTCATTTACACCACTCTCTCAGAACGAACATTGGCGTGCTGGTGTTTGTTTTCACGTGTTGCATAGTCTTGGATCATGCTGGTTAATTAGCACCAGGAGAAGGAGGGGTTTGTTGTATTGGAAGTGCATGGGTAATGACCCTGTTGGCATAGTAGCAGCATGCTCAATGGGCCGTGTATGTGTGCGCACAGCCGGTATACAGCAGCCAGCCAAATGCCTGGCCTTCAGCGACACATCTCTTGGCTCGGGAACCTGGCAAGCGGCTGACGGGCAAAACTCAGATCCCTCCATCTTTCTGTGTAGAGAGAACTCTGCCTCAACTCTTGATGTATATTTGTAGCAACCTTTTGGCTTTTTGAGTATTGTTGTTAGAAAACTCCATCAGACAAATCTATAGATATTCATCTGTTTAAAAAAAAATAAAATTTATAAAAAACGGGCAAAAATGTTGTCAATTAAAAGTTGGTGCAAATTGTTCAAATGTTAATATTTCATTCATATTTTAATCCTGTATAATTTGACTCGAGCATAAACTCCAAAAACACAATCTTACCCAGTATTTTTGATCTAGTTTCTAGTACAAATATCTTACTACACTTTAATTGAGATGAAACTAATTTACAAGTAACTTTTCAGCAAGATATAGAAGCTTGTTTTTAGTCAATAATTCATCATATTGGTGAAAAAGTACTTGTTCCATTGGCAGATGATTTCACTATGACATCTTTCCCATGTTGTAAGTGAAATAATCTGCCAGTGGAACTAGAACTGGGTTGCTAGGTGACGGGCCGGGCTTGGCTGATGTTGCTAGGTAACGGTGCCAGTGGAACTAGAACTTTCAGGTCAATAATTCCTTATTATAGATGAAAAACGAGTTATATCTTGCTGAAAAGTTACTTGCTAGTTAGTTTTGTCTTATTTCAAGTGAACTAGGATATTTTTTACTAGAAACTAGACCAAAAATACTTGGTAAGACTTTGTGTTTTTGCAGTGCAAGAAAATATTTTTCAAACTGTAACTGGATTGTTTTTTTTGGTTTTTGTTCATCTTTACCTCCCATCATCTTCATTTTTAAGCAAAACTAATGCTTTGTGCACTTTACACTTGGATATTTATGCAAAACTTTTTTTGTAGAATTGCACATTGTAGTCATGACGATAAAACACTAAAGTTTGCAAATTGAAGAGAGGAAAGGCTCTGTATCTGTTCATAAACAATGATGTACATTTTATTAGGATATCACGATGAGCATTCTCTGAAAACTTGTTCCCAAGTCGAGCTTCTACACTTTCTGCCTGCATGTCAGAAAAAGTGATTTATTGTTGTCTCTACCTCCTGCCCAGGTATTTGTACTTCATTTTTCTTTTCCCTAAGGTGAGGAAATATCCATTTACTAAAACCAGAGGTAATGTTTGCCTCTTTGACCTTATTTTGTGGTGTTTGGGTGGGAAGGCTTCATGACGAGGTCAATTTCTGAGAGAATTTCTCATCTTCCTGTCAATAGGTCTTTGATCTTTGCCCCTGAACAGATTGAGGAGCAAGGTGAAGCGGATATTTACTTTCTTCCCCATCTTCTTGGCGAAATGGAAAGGAAGCAAGCTTGGCTGTCTTCTATTGCTATTTCTGTTGCGCCTTCAAAACTTGTCCCAGTAAACTTTACATCCAGATCTTCTCCTCTGGCTTTGACTTGAAATGTCTAAGCTGTAATTTCCTATTTGGAGAACAAATAACATCCCCTGATATCATTTTGGTATTTACAAAAATAGCGATTGAAGGCTGATTGAGAAAATTTTGTAGATTTCTGTACAGTACTGGTTTCATTGAAGTTCTTACTATGTTTTTATACCAGATAGTCCAGAGATTTGGTTCAATTCAGACCAAAATTGCAACCTTTGTTACATTTTCAGCTTGTGTGGTTCACTTTCTCACTCGCTGTGAAACAGTCCAAACTTTTTGAAAACGTGTTCCCCTCCTCGCCTGTAGAGGCGCTACACCAAGAACTACTGAAGGAAGTGGCATGAAAATCTCTGAAGACATGAGCGCAGCTTCCTCCTTGGAGTGTGCACTACTACAAAAAGGGAGTAGTGCCAGATTTTAGCGGCTGTAGGAGTTTATGAACCTTTTCTCTCACTAACACCAGACATGAGTGCTTGCTTTAGTTATATTTACCCAGAATGCCCTGCTCTATTCATGCTTTTGGAGTGATCTCCAGTCTGCTTAAGAGTTCACTTGAACCAAACCAAGACCTCAAGTTTTTAGGCAGACCAGAGTTAATGTTGGTTCCATACAAATGAATAATCTCTATCTTAACATTTATAGTCAGATGAAATAAATTAAAATATATTTTCTGATGAGGTTCATTTATTATATAAAAAGGACAAAAACTGTTCTGCAGAAAGTTGCATTTCATGTTATTTGACAGAGATTCTTATTGTTTAAGCAAGTTTTAACTTGGTTTGAATTGAATTCAACATGGTGCGTATTTTGAACTAAAGAGTTTATTTCCTAACTCGGTGAGAATCAATAAGAAAATTGATAATGGAGTCGGTATCAATAAATTCTCATTAATTCCCAGCAGAGTTCGGTTCTGCGTACACACCTCCCCAAACGGACCGGACTTTCCTGACAAACAGCCTGGAGTTTGGTGAAATCGGACTAAACAGGATTGGTGTGAATGCTCCCTTAAGGTGATACTGAAAACATCGGAGACTGTTTGAGTGATACAGTTTGCACAAGCTGTGATGCAGCCAATACAAACCCAAAAGACGGGATTGAGATCACAGATTAATGAAGATTACACTCACAGCTACCATAGGCCAGGGGATGAATCACGTTTGACCCGGTGTCCCATCAGAAGGCAATAAATCAGCTGGGAAGACGGCGGTGGATGATCAGGTCACCTCTCTGTGACATGGGAAACGGAGATATACGAAGGTCACAGGGTGTTTTCCTTCGATACGAATTGTGTCTGTTAGAGGCGTCAAAAAAACCCCAACACGTGTGAAAGGCTCGAGTTCAATCAACATTTGTGATCCCAGCCTTCCCCCGAGAGACTACGAGTCAATCAAAGCTTCAATCTACAACGCCAGACTCTGATGGTGCTGAATTGTGGGCAGACTGGGATCAGGCCTGGGATTACACACCAGACCCGGATCTCACATTCTTAGTATTCTTCGAATGCAAACATGCACGTCACCCCACATGCAGAGGGCTGACCCCTCTTTTCAGAAAGAAGCGTGCAGATCCCATGCTTAGTGACCCCAACCTGCCCCAGCTTCCACTTCCCACTGCCATCTCTCCCTCTTTCCCTCCCGTCCCTTTTTATATTTCAACGACTACCTTCCACTCATCCATCCACCCCTTCATCTGCCGTGGGAACCTACACCTGTGGCTCTCCCCAGGCAGCACCATCACCAAGTCTTCACCCCTTTCATTGTTAAGAGTTGGATACCTTCTTACAGGGGTTTTATCTTGTTGCATTAAGCGAAGATGTTCCATGTTTTTCTGCCATGTCCCAATTTTCCAAAACTAGGATTCCTCTGCCTAAATCCTCTAATCCACCAGGGGAACAAGTAGGATTTTGGCGCTTTGACCTAAAGTGTGTTCTTTGCCTTGTCAGGCTGATATCAAATATTTCTACCTTGACGAAAGACTTGAAGTCGGGCAGGTTGAGATCACGTTTGTTTTTCCTGAAGTGCAACCCGTTCGGATTTACCGTGAGGACTTGATGGAAGAACCGCTGTCCTGCTCAGGCTCGGCAGCACACATGCTGACACTAATTGTCCTCGTGCTGACTGCGTCTCTTCACGGACAATGGTTTTGATTGGAATGGGGGTGAGTTTCGGTGTTGGGACAAGGGTCTTTGTTTGGTAGCCTTTCCCCGTTCCCTCCCCCAATCCTCTCCTTTATCCCCCTGCCCATCCATCTATCTTGTTCCGACCATTTGGGCAGCTGTCACTTAATCCAGCTAATCACAGACTGGGATGGTCTGTGGGAAACCAGTCTAGTCCATGGCTTTGCTCCTCTGACTTGAATCATTTACAGCATATAGGCATGCAAGAATCTCTAGATCTTTGTGAAGCCTAAAAATAGTTTTTATAGAGATTTATTCACCAAGTTACAGCCAGTGATTGCCAATCATTTCCTTTTTTATGCATTGGCATACACACCCACACACCAACCCACAGAGTCACCCTCCTTTCCTTTTGTGGTGGGGGGATGGGTGGAAAGGTCAGAAGCCGAGCTACGTGTCGTGGGACGATGCACGTTTATGTCACATAATCCATCGCCGGAGCTGCATCTGCTGCACGCCTGCAGTTGGATTGATGGTTTACCCAAACGTCACCCTGAAGCTTATCACTTTTTGGTTCTTTGGTAGTTTTTATGTCTTACCTGTTGATTTGGCTTCTTGCATCTTCCTAGCTATTCTCTCGTCACCCATGGTCTTCCACAAAAACACTCCCCTCCCCTTCCTCCTGCCACCACCCACAGCCAGACAAGTCTGCTTAATCCCACAGCCCAGCAGCTACCAGCCTACCAGCTTGCAGGTCCCCCAGATCAACAACAGACTTACAAACACACACTTTGCCATCTTTCCCTCGCTGGTTTCTTGATTCATGCATTCACAAATCCATTTTTCCCCTCCCTTTAACGAACCCCCACGCCTCTCCAATATCCCGTTGGTGACATTACACTAGAGGTCACAGCAGTCACACTATGGGTGCTACGACTGTCACTGGTAGTGATGTAATGACTGCTATTTAGGTCAGCTGGTTGCCTAGCAGTGATGCTGGTTTGTGTGTACATCTATTTACATTTGCTCAAACCAGTCTGTGCTGTGATTGTCCAAAATGCAAATGGTTTTACAGTCTTTATGGGCTAAAATATAAGAAATATCTTAAAATTTTAATCATTCTATCATTTCCAATCATGTTTTTAGGCCACATCAACAAACTGTGCAGATGAAAAAAATTATTTGGTATTGATAGGCTTGAGTTGTCCAAATAGTTTTGGTTCTGTTCAAAGTAGTTGAAGTTTTTGAGTATAAATTTGATAAGCAAGCGAACGATGTTCATCAACACGCTACAAGTGTAAAGCATAACTTGGTGTGAAACGTGATAATCCACTTACCGGTGATTTAACTCCCCGTCTGACAACCAAGGGCAAAGCCAGTTCATGTAGTGCAGATCATCACGCAGGCAGAGTCACTTTATTGGCAATCAAACCTGCAGGGGATGAAGGGGAATCGATTTTAATATTAATCAGGAAGAAACTGAAACTCATTTGCATCAGAAAAACGATGTGAAATATTTTTAATTTTTTGTAGTTCCTAAAGGAAGCTCAGTGTTTGGCAGTAATCTACTCTGACCCCAACTTCAGGCCATTGTGGTTTTTATCCAGATTAACCATTTTCAGTGGTGGGGGGCTTGCTCTGGAATTGCAGCACCCCCACTTTTAGTTACTTATTTTTTGTAGAAACTCTTTTAAAAAATCTACTTTTTTATGTTTATAACAACCTTTTATTAAAATGTGTTTTAAAAAATCCAGCTTTTTGACTGGAGTACAATTGTCAAATGGGCAAAAAGTTAAACAGTTTTTTACTAAAGTCTGGACGGTTAATTGTCCCAGAAATTATTGCGATGAACCGTATGATTGTTTTGATTGACCCTTTTCTGGTAATATTATGGTATAAAAATGCCAAAAAACCAAGACATTTTAGATGTACAAAATAGATCAATCAGAAATGACAAAATGAATGATAAAGTCTCTAAAAAACAAAAAGGCCTTCAGAAAAAGGGCAAAGCAAAAACCGAAGACCTTATCATTCAGTTGTTGGTAGAAAGGGGAAAGAAGAAATAAATCATGCTAATGGAAATTATTGAGCTTGTTTTAATTGATTATGCAATTAATTGATTTACTGCTTATCGTGACAAGCTTCAGGTTCTGTATTAATCAGAGAGCATGGTGTAACCCATGATTCTCCTTTTTTCTATATACATAAAGCAAAATTCTGTTTTCTTCACAATAGGAAAGATTAGAGAACATGCCATTCAAGCAAGAGTAAAAATAAAATGATTCTTCTCCTGAACTTGTCCCGATTTACAGTAGAGCTACAAAATATTTTAAAAAATCATGAAAAAATGCATTAATTATCCACATTTTGCTTATTTGTCTGTTTTGTGTCAAGGTGGGAATTCATAAAAGCTAAATCACAACGAAAGTGTTAACTCCTTTATTTATGGTGGGGTTTTTAAGAATCTGAATTGAAACAAGTAAAAAAAAAAAAAAAAACCATTTAATTTCCCTTTGGGATCCATAAAGTATTTTTGAACTTAAATTTGTGCGTATGTACTCTGCAGTTGAGGAGTTTAAAACTGTTTATTTTTAACAGTTCCAGCAAAGTTTTTATTTTTACATCCTAAAGAGAATTTTATCAGTATTTACTTCCATCTAGAATAAAAGTTGAGATCTCTAGCTTTATTTTTTTAAGTTCAGTCACAAAACCATATTGACTTTCTTTTATTAACCACTTTTCCTCATAGATCTTTTTTTTAAATGTCCCTGTAATGACTCCAATTACGGCTCGTCATTTATAAAACCATTGCAAAACTCAACCCATCAAGCTCCTTCTGATCAAGCTGAAGCTTTCAGAACCTTCAAAGTTTCCCTCCTGAGCTGAAAAGTGTGTGAGAGCTGATATTTGTGCACTCCATGCAGAGCTGGAGGAAAGTTTAAAGGAGTTGGTGCTTAAAGTTGATGCTCTTCGCTCTTCTCCAGTTGCTACTTTTGGCTGCTCACAGTTGGACCTACTGTAGCGTGTTCTCTTATTTCTGAATCATTGGGTTACATTGGGGCTGTAACTCTAGCAGTACTCTGTAGTCAAGCCAAGTTGAATACTTGACTCTGTAGTAGCAATAAAATAGATTTTTGCATCATCGGTTCGAATGTGTCTGATGCTTGTTCAAGAATGAAGTGACTGAAATGCTGCTCCGCTGTTTTTTGCTGACGTTTCCTTTGCAATGAATCTAAAGGTTTGCGTCCGTTTTGGGTTTAGATTTGTGCACCATATTTTCTGGAACAAGAAACATGATTTGCAAAATATATTGTTGTACTGAAATAATGCCTCTGGAGTAAATTATCGTTTTGAGCTGTATGAAGAGTAAAGTCTGTTTTCTTAATTTAATTCTCATTGTGTGTCACTCACTTTTTTTGTTTTTTCTTTTCTGCAGCGAACTTTTACGTTGATTGTTGAAGCCTGGGACTGGGACAACGACACACGCAACAGTAAGTTCATACTTTATAAGTTAATCAATTTTATTTGAATCTGTTTTCCTTCATTCTTTTCTGGGCATTTTGATTTATTACAGCGGTAGTAACTGTAAATTCATCGTTTCCACAGTCAAAGGATCATCATGAAACAAAATATCAATACTTTCTAATTACATCAGACATGTAAAGTGAAGATTTCATGCTTTTATAAAAACTATTCAGTTTTTATAACACTATTTAGTTCTTTCATTCCAAAATGTGAAGTTCAATAAATATAGATGATTTCTTCTTCTGAATTGCTATTAAAAGCTGTATAATGTGGATACATTCTTGTTTTTATTTCATATTAATATCCTTGCTTCACTAAATATGATGCAGAAACACACTTGTATCAGATCTATTGAATTGTTGTAATTTCACGATTCTATCCCTTAAATTTTTAAACCAATTGACTTTTTAAAAACTTTTTGCACAGCCTCATTTTGATAATCAAATAAGTACCAAGTTTTCCACAAAGATGTGACTGATATCAAAATAAAAATAGCTTTTTATTAATTTGAGAAACCAGTACAACAAACTATTATAGTAATTGATTGATCTGACAATTAATCGGATTTTTAAATAAAGGCACATTATGCAGCTTTTTCACTTAACTACTTAAGACTTTTTTTATATGCATTAGAAATGGATGGAAAGATGTAAATAAACATATCAGTTTCTTTATTAAATAATAAAAAAATAAACATTTTATTGCCTAAAATGTAATAATACCGCATTAGTTTCATTAATTTGATCTGGGTAAAGGTAACATAATATCACTTTAGAAGCTTTGACTTTATCACATTTACAGACAAAAGTGTTTTTATGCAAAATGCAAAATGTATATATATTTGTACAGTTTTGGCTTAATTACTGCAGATTTTTATTATTCATGTTTTGGGGTTTATGTACTTAAAACTTATTAAATTAGTTGACGATTATTTGAATAATCATGATTAATCTGATTAATCGTTTCAGCTCTGGTCAAAATTAGAAACTTGGAAAAACTTTTGAAAACTTCTTCAATTAATTGGAAAGACCAAATAAAAAGACGCACAAGTCTGTACGATTAATATAAAATAGTAAATTTAGTTCCAAAATCTTTGCAGATTAATGTATTTTCATCCAATGTTCAGATGAATGTTTGTGTTGGCAGAAAATTCCAGAATAGTTTTTCTTCAGGTGGGAGTTTATGCTAAAATATTCTCACAGTGCAAACCTTGACTGCTAGAGCTGTTGGCTCTGATGGTCATTTTGGACCAGCTGTATCCTGATTTTTTTATTTTTCCTTTGAGTTTGTCCGCCTGGTGGACTTCTTTAAACATTTTATTACACATCTGTGCCGTCTTCAGGAAGAACCATCATCAGCTGTAATATCCGCATGTCTGAATGCGGCTTTGATCTGCAAAGATACCAATAATTACACATGAGATTCTTCTACGTGTTCATTAACGCAGAATCGACGGTTTCTGATCATCCCGTGTTTATTTGAGGTATTTGCATCCTGTTTTGGCGCCCTCATCAAACAAACTTCCGCCTGTAGACGGAGACAATGGAGAATAAATAGATTTTGACATCATCACGCTTTGATTAGCTGTGTCGTCTTTTGTTGCTGCATTAGTTGAGTAAATTTGCGGCTCTGATGGATCGGAGGCCTAATTGTTGCTCGAAACATTCCAGTTGGTTTCCGTCCAGCCTGTAGCGTTCAGCCTGAGCCAAATCGCCGTAAAGAACGTAAATGGATGTTTCTGGTCCGAGTGTTTAAAGCGTCTTAAATCAGTTTGTCACTTAATGTTAACCACATTTACTTCTTTTTTTTTTTTCTCCACCTTATGTATTTAGTGTCAAAAAAGATTCAATGTGTAAGATCCTGGCTGTTCCAGAAAATATTTGAAAAAATTGGTTAAACTGATTAAACTCATATTTTTGGTTTTAATCCTCAATCGCTATTGTGTGATCTAGAATTGTTTTCAATATCAGGACCAATGAAAGTATCGGTAAATTTACTGCCACCGCCATTCGTCTCAGTTGATGGGATAACAGTTGTGGTATGATTGGCAATTTAAAAGTTTCCCACCTAAAATGTGAAACAAAAAAAGTGAATTTCTGGTCTTTACAAGGTAATGAGGTATGGCTAATTTTTTAAGGCACTTTAAAACAGTAATTGTAATGATTAGTGCTGGAAAATGTATCGCGGTATAAGTATTTCATATCACTTGATCAGTCAATATTAACTATTAATGTTGTTATAGATCTAAAATGCTGCCAAACATTTCCTGTTTCATCCAGTTTTCACTCCTAGACTTTGTTTTTTATATTTAGGCAGTTTATGAGGCAGAGTGGTGGAAGCTACTTAACAAGTTGTTGCTAGGTAACTGAAGTCTGGCGGAACTTGTAACTGCTTGTGGTTGCTAGGTAACCAAAGAGCGAGGGAGGGAGTTGATTCCACCAACTTTGCTTACTTCGTTGAGCAGCTAAAGCCCTGTGTTGAGTTTTCTGTTGAAACTAAGCTGAAACTGTTTGATAAAATTTTTTTTTTCGATTCAACTGGTTTTTAAATTTTATTTAAAAAAGAAAAATATTGCAGAAATGAACCTAGTTCTTTGCAGTGAACGTTATGTTGCCGTAGTCTTCTGAATAGGTTTTGGAAGAAAAATGGAAGTTTAATTTTTTTTCTTTTTTTCTCCTGAAGTTGCATGAAGTTTTTGAAAGTGCATCTACGGTTCGGCTGAGTGAGATCTGGATATTTGTTGAGACTTCCTTTCAGCAGAGCTGCACATTTTTCTGAGAGGTTCTGCATTTTATACATGCCTTCTGTGGCGGTTAATGGAGCATACAGTTCAGTTTTGTTACATCGTTTGGACTCATGTTTGTTTTTAAAGGTCAGGTTAAGGTCAAAGGGTGAACGTGTGAAAGAAATTAGTCCTGAGGTGCAACATAAAAGCAGATATTTAGTCTCTTTATATTGTAATACAAAAATCTCTTTATACTCTTTCAATTTCAATCCATTTTTGCCATCATTTTCTAGCTTTGAGAGTAAATCTAAAATATTGGTAAACCCAGCTATCTAGGGTCAAATTTATATGCACTTTCTGGCAGATTAATTTTCAGAACCAAAATATAAATGTATATAATGTAACAAAATTAGGCAAAATTAACACTTTTCCAAATCAGCTCCTCTCGATGTAAAACTTCTAAAACTATAACAAGATCAAATTTTGTGGTGAATTTTTGGGTTAAAATAAGTTCATTCAGTGGTTAGAGAGTGGAGACATTTTACTTTAAAAGAAAGAAGAACTTATTGGTAAAAGGCTATTCAAATACTGAGTAACTGATCAAAAAATCTATGTAATATTTAAAAAATACACCACAAGACAGAAAAAATATAAAGCTATGTGGACATTTTGGAATTTTAAGGACCAAAATGAAAATAGTTTGGATAGAATCAGGCATTAAAAAAAGTAGACTTTTCAGTAAAAAACTTATGAAACTTTAACAAAACTGCAGGTGATTTTTGTTGGTGTTCATTCAGTAAAGTTACTCACAGTAGGTAAAGTATCCAGAATCTTCACTAAAGTAAGAGTAGGGACATTTCACAATAAAATTTCTCGAGTAAAAGTAAAAATGCTCCCAAAAGTTTTCTTTTTTTCCCAAAAAAAGTTACTCAAGTAAATGTAACCAAGTTAATTCCAACTCTTTTGCCACTGATTGAAGCAGCAAGAGAACTTGGCTATTTTTTGGCTGATCAACTAGCATCACTATTATTTCATAAACCGACTGAGGGTGTGTCTCCTTTTGAGTTTTTTTTATATCCTAAGGCTTTCTTCTTCCTCATTGCCAGACTCGTCACCCAGAAACTGTGTGTTGTTCATACATTATCTTGTATGCAGACTCACTAAATGCTCTGTATTGACTCTAGAAGTCTAACAGACATGAAGCTCAACATGTCGACCATGACTCGGCACACCGGTCTGGTTCTACATAAGACCCGATGCGTGGTTCTGTCAGTGGATTCCTCTCCTCCACCGTCACATCCTCCCGTCTGCCTCTACACCCCCCATCCCACCGCGTCCTCAGGAAAGGCAGCTGGCTGTTTTCCTTGTGTTTATCGAACAGGAAGTGGAGCGGACTGGGCGAACTGGCCCACTGTTTAGACACTTGGTTGCAGAGACCGGATTGGGCCCAGAGCCCATTGTTCTCTATCTGGCAACTGGCGAGGGTTATTTCTGTTGTTGTTGTTGCTTAATTCTGTCTGACATTGTGTAAGTCCCCAGCAGAGGAAGGTGCAGGTATGTGTGTGTGTTCCTGTTTCCAACGAGTCCAAAACCGTGGAGAAAAAGAAATCACGGTCCCCACTCCACAGCGATTGTTTGTCTGCTTTGAGCTCGCCTTGATAAATCAAATTGTTTTCCTGCTGTTGGGTTTCTCAGAACGTTGTTAGCTGGCAACATAGATAAACGTGAGTATGGAGGCCTAAAACTGTCAAATGATGGATAAATTAAATGGTTTTCTGTTGGTTACTTGATTAACTGGTAATTTTCACATTTTCTTAGGGTTGTCATGGTAACAAATTATGATGGGCAATATATTGTCACTGTAATTATTGTGATGAACAATACGAGTTGTTTTTGTAACCATTTTCGAGATATACTGTATATTGACAGCACTGCAAGAAACACAAGTAGTTTTGGTCTCATTTCCAATGCGAATACTTTTGTTCGCTTGAAATAAGCGAAAACTACCTTACAAGTAACTTTTCAGCAAGATACAGGAGCTTGTTTTAAGTCAAGTCTTCCTCAATATTGATTAAAAAGTTCTAGTTCCACCGGCGCCGTTACCTAGCAACGCCAGCACGCCCAGCCCGTCACCTAGCAACCCAGTTCTAGTTCCACTGGCAGATTATTTGACTTAAAACAAAGTCAGATTTCTTAAGTTATCTGTAAGTAACTTACAGAAACTGGACCAAAAGTACTTGGTAAGATTTTTTTTGTTTTCAAAATCAATAAAAACAAAATTAAAAACCATTCTTCAACTGAAACCATAAATAAGATGCACCATGACGTCTGTAAATATAACAAAATATTAATAATCAGAAGGGAAATTATTTAGCCCATTTTAATTCATCATCTGATTGTGATTTACTCCCTCTATCTGATGTCAAACTATTTTCTGAAATGAAATCAGTTTGGATCAACTTGTTTATAATTTAGTTTTCATCATAAAGCAGTTTTCACATCACTATTTTAAATAATTTCATTGCCTTCAGCAAATATTTCGTTGACTTTCAAGGCATTTTTGGAAGATGACATGCAACAATCAAGATTTGTTGTTTTTTAACCCCAAACTTGACTTGAAATGGTCCTTATTCCTTATTTTCTTTTTGTGTGGAGTTTTTTTCTTTTGGGAAACAGAGGGGCAATAAGGTGCAGTTTGCCTTTCATTGACTACCTTGCATTTAGATCGTCACTAAAAGAGCAAGATCAAAGTTGGAAGTGGCTGAAGTTGGCCTTAAAGACGGGCTGTGGAGTTCAATCAGTAGAGTTGCTGCACCTCTAAAGCAAAGTGAGTCCATTGAGGTGGTTGAACATCTAATTAGGCGACATCGTTTAAAGATTTTCCGGGCATGTAGCCCTGGAGCAGAGCCAGCCCATCAGTTACTGAAGGAGTATCCATCCCATCAGTCCTGGGTTCTGGATCCTGTGATCAGCTTTTGTTTCCCAAATCGGATTTAGGGTTAATGTTTTCTCAAACTTTTACACAAACTACATCGACGGGACATTGTTTCATGTTTGTTTCAGATGGCGAGGAGCTGCTGATCGAGCGCGGCGTTCACACCGGCATGATCAACCCCGGCGATCCCTGGCAGACCAACCGCCACGACGGGCCGGTGGCTCGCCTCGTCTACCGCATCCGGGTGCGCTGCGACGAGAACTACTATGGGAACAAGTGCAACGAGCTGTGCAATCCTCGGGATGACTACTTCGGACACTATCGCTGCGACGCTTCAGGGACTCGGGTTTGTCTGGACGGCTGGATGGGCAAAGAGTGCAAGACAGGTTAGCCCAGAAAATACTTTCCCAACTAGATCATAGCTATGGAACCGGCTGCTTGTCTAACCTTTTCTCTAGATCATTTGTGGTTCAATACGAGTTATAAAACCATAGTTGTGTAAATCTCAAGAGTGGAGCTCGACAGCATGCTAGGGCTATTGTCGATCGAAAGAAAAAGGAGTCCATTTCCACCAAAACTTTGGGATTTATCTCAGAAATGTCCTTTTTTCTTGAAAAATTGAGTTCCAAAAGTTTCAAGAAAAAAACTAACATTTTCTAGAAAGTACCAGGACATTTCTTAAATTAGTCTAAAAATTTGAGTTCCAAAGGATTAGCATTTTCAAGAAAAAAACGACAAATTTTAGATTAATTCAAGAAATTTCCTTTTCTAAAAGTTTTGAGTTCCAAAAAAACTGAAGTTTTTAGATTAATTTCAGAAAAGAAATAGTTTTTTTTCTAGAAAATTTGAGCTCCAAAAGTAAAAAAAAATCTGAAATGTTATAGAAAAAGCAAGGAACTTCCTGAGTACCACAAGTCAAATATAAAAAAAACCCAGATTTTTAAAATTACTCTAAAATTTTCTAGAAAATCTTTGGTTAATTTCAGAAGTTTTCAGGAAAATAATGGGAAATTTCTGACTTTTTCTAGCAAGCGTTTGACTTCTGAAACTCAAATTAAAAAATTTCACAAGTGAAATATGTTCCACTTTCAAAAATTGGCACCTTTTGAAAGTGCAATTTCTAAAAATAAATTTCTGAAATCCAAAAATGACTTTTGTAGCACATGTAACTTTTGAAACTTAAAAAAAAAAAAAAAACGTGGACATTTTTGAGATTAAACTCAAAATGTACGTTTTTTTTTTTCCCCAATGAGACTCGGAGTTTGACTGGATTTTTTTTTTTTTTTTTTTGCTGCAGTGATCCTAACAGTGAAAACTGGGGTGTCCACTGTAAATCATTCAGCTAACCTTGAAAGGTGTGAAAAGATGGGTGGAGTTGTTTTTAAAAGCTGCCTAGAGTTTTATATGCAAGTCGTAAAGTTGTCCCTCGTTTCAGAGCGCCGTTAATAACTGTCTTTGCATTCGTTGAAATTATGCTTTTCCCCCCTTCACCTTCCATTTATCAACATGAGAATTTAACTTTTTTCTTGTTTTCCTCCAGCGATCTGCAGACAAGGCTGCGACCCGGTACACGGCAACTGCTCTGCTCCAGGCAAATGCGAGTAAGAACTATTTTTCATTTTTGAGCTTCTGGTGGTAAATGTAATTATGAATAACGCATTTCTTGTGTTTTTGGTATCAGATTTTTGCCACTTTGAGACAGTTTTATGTTTAAAGGGGAATCCTGCAGCATTTTGAAACCATAAAAATCTTGCAGACGATGACAGAAAAGAGAGAAAAGTCTAGATTTGACATTCTGAACAGAAGCAGCATCAACTTGGTGAGGCTTGTTGTTTCCAGCCTCTCCTTCCCTTGTGGGCATCTCCCAGATCTCTTCTGAAGGCGAGGCCAAATACGAAGCTGCTCCTGCCTTCTTGTATTTTTAGCAGCTCGAGATCCTCCTCAGAATACCAAGAGCCTCATCAGCTCTCTGCACCTTGGACCAAAGAAAGACGCTGCTGTGCGTGTGTGAATTGCTGTGCTGTAGAATTGCTGCCGGGAATCGTCAGACCCCGGCTTCCCCCCTGTCCGCATTGCAGTCCTCCTTGAAGGGCAAGGGGCAGCGGAGGAAATGAATGCCCGCTGTGTTATTTTCATTCCCCCAAAGTGGAAATGACAGTTAAATAAAGTGACGCGCACCGTCCCTGCTGGTGCCTTGTTTCCAGGATGCGTTCACATCCCGTTGTCATCTGTGGAAACCCTTCTGTCCTCTCCCCACCTGCCGGATGCGACGACGCTCTCCACGACTTAAAAAAAAAAAAAACACCTCCTGTGGAAAGATGGGATGAGACGATTAGGGCAAATTTAAAAAATATATTAAAAAAAGACTTTGATCTCATATTCTGACTTTAAATTTTGACTTCATCAGAGTTCTGATTCTTTCTCAAAACGTTAACATTTTTTCTTTTCTTCAGATATTTGACTCGTTTTCTCAGAATTTCAATGTTTTTTTTCCTCAGAATTTTGATGTTTTTTAGGGTTTTTTTAAACCAAATTTTGACAGGGGTTTTTTCTTAAAATTTTGAATTTTTTATTTTTTAATCAGTATTTTGACTTTGAATTCAGACTTTAAATTTTGGATTTTTTCCCAGAATTTTGACTTTATTTTTTTCTCTTCCAAGTCTTGTTTCTCCGATTAATGACAGTTTTGCTCTGAAGTCTGACGTTAATCTTCAGATCATTATGCTTCTTTATTATTTTTTTTATTCCCGTGGCCCTAATCCTCTTCCGTATGACCCAGTGTTGGAAGCTGCTTCTCGTTTTTACGCGTCCTCCTCATTCCGGTTGGTGAACTGCGACTGATTCATGTAAACCGTCAACAGGAAGAGCGACTTGAATAGGGGAGCGGCAGTAAAAAGGTCGTCCTGCAGGAGCACGAATTTAATGATTCCCCAGGGCACGAAAAGCTGGCATTAAATCATTTACTGCCTCTTTTCTTGTTCCGTGTTCGCCCGTTTACGTCACACCTAAAAGCTGCTGAACAAAAGCTGGTGTGTGTCGGTTTTTACATCGCTCCATTCAGACTTCAGAGTGCCCCGCTTTGGGCCTGTTCCGACACATTTAAGAGGCTTGTCCTAAGAATCACCTTGAATCTGCAGAACTTTTTTCTTTTTCAGAAAGAATCAGACTTTGTGAGTTGGAATCTATTTTATTTTGAAACCCTGAACTAGCCCTACCTACTGGCGACCATTTTATCGTATAATTCATCTTTTATCATGATGATTTTCTTATAAGAATTTTGTATTTACATATCAGCAATATACATAAATGTCACCTTACCAGATTATAACATAAGGTAATTTGTATCTGCAGTCATTAGACAAGTTACAAAATGCAATAATAAAATAAAACGGAAAATATAAACTGCTTTCTAATCACCGTGGTAACAGTCATACAGTTAATGTTTGCATTTCTGAGCAGTTTAGCAATATTTTTAAGTTGGATTTGAAAACTCACATCATTTTGATTTATTATCACAATGAATTCCAATTAATACTTAAAAATCCCCATAAATAACAGTATTGTTGTTTTTTATTTTACTGTTTTTGTTCAGTGGTAATGTCAGTAAAGTTGAAAACATGATTAAATTCAGTTACTGTGTGCAGCTTAGTGGTACAAATCGAACCCCTTTGTGATTGGTGTCTATAATAGCTGTGGCACCATCACAGCCATACAGTTATCTAAAAGGTAGTAATAATGTCGCTTTTATCCTTGTCAAAATAATGTCACAAAATATCGTGATAAACTTTAAGTCTACAGTATATAACCCACCCCTGCATTTATCTTGCTTTCTTGTCCTGAAACATGCAACAAAAAAACAAAATCTTACCAAGTGGCTTTTAGTTTCTAGTGCAAATATCTTTGAAATAAGACGTACATCTTCCAGAAAAGTTATTTTGTAAGTTAGTTTTGTCTTATTTGAAGCCTTATTTCACTTGGTAAGATTTTGTTTTGCAGTGCTGGAGAGTGGCTGGTTTCCAAAGTCTTGGTCTCTCAGAAAGGCAGCGGTGCCGTCTGCAGGGGGCTCAAAATAGCCGTCAATTGACAAGACAGCTGTCCCGACGACACCGCGGCTTTGGAATAGCAGCGTACGACTCTGTGGCTGCGCTGCACGGACTCTGTGTATATACACAGTTGTCTCCAGCCACTCAGTGCCTGAGCGAGTTTACCACCCTCGTAGCCGCCACTCTCCTTCAAAACCAGACTCCTGCTTGTGCGCGGGAGCCCATGGAAGTATACTTAACCTCTCCTGCCCTGGAATGTCAACATACACTGGGATTGCTTGGCAGCAGGCCATGGGACCAGGATGAGTCCATGTTCAGATCAATTATATTAGGGCTTTGTTCTAGGATGCATTTATTATGAATGAGTTGCCTTTTGTTTTTTATGCCACATTCAACATGCAGTTTGAGGATTTATTCAATGATTAATCGGATTGGCGTCTTTGAATGCCACCAAACTTCTATAAAAACCATAAATCAATTCAGAGATGTTTCTTTTTCTCTCATTTGATGATTTGAACCATATTTTCACATTATGGCTGAAAAGATTAATCTGATTAATTGTGATTAATTGAATATAGTAGTGATCATTAACTAGAGTATGCGAACCCAAGAAAAGGCCATATGCTAAAAAAAACTATTTAAAGCAATAATTAAGCCAAATCTATAAAAATTGTATTAAAAATGGGCATTTTAAGATGAAAACATCTTTGTCTGTAAATATGCTTTACCCAAAACTCAAGCGAAATAGTTTTATCTAAAGGAACGCTATGTTGCTACATTTTAGACAACAAAATGTTTTCAGATTCAAAAATGTGTAACTTTTTTGTAAATTTAAATTCTATGAATGTAAAATTCATAGAATGTGTCCATTTTTTTTTTTTTATCCGATTAATCGTCAGAATTATCGATTGCTTAAAACGATGGCACGGGTGAAATTCAGTGGTGTTTGCAGGTTTTGGTAGAGAAAATGTTTCTTCCTTTCAAAATAAAAGCATGTCAATCATGACAGGACTTTTCTGGTTATTACATTTATCTAACCTAAAATGTTTAACATGATGTAATAAAAGTCCAAATCTCATTCTTCTGACATTTAACAAAAATGGCTTATTTTGGTGATTCAAAATAAACATGAAACATGAAAATAAATGTAGCAATGGGAGTAAAAAGTTGTTTGTTTGTTTTTATCAGTGTATGTAAATATGCAAATTCAACTGTAATGTTAACCACTATGTCACTGTCTTGTGAGAATTGTGACTTTAAGGTTAAAAGTAAATATTGAAAAGAAGCCGTATCTTATTATTTTTTAACAGGTGTAAGTACGGCTGGAAGGGCCAGTTCTGCGATGAATGTGAAGTTTTTCCCGGATGCGTTCATGGCACCTGCAACCAGCCCTGGCAGTGCAACTGTGAGAGGAACTGGGGCGGCCTCTGGTGTGAAAAAGGTATGCACTCTTTGTTTTTTGGTTGTTTTTAAAAAAAAATAAAAATAAAATATTGAATATTTGTTACCCTGGTGAACAGACGTTTTCTCAAACTTGAACATTCAGGTTTTTGATAGTTGATTTCTGACTTTTGGAGCACAGAAATTTCATTTTTTGTAGAAATGTTCTGAGATTAATCTCAAAATTTCAGTTTTTTGTCAGATATGTAACATTTTATTTTATTTCCAATGGCCCAAAAAAGGATGAGGTGTTTTGTTTTGGTGTAGTTAGCAAAACTGCAATGGAAACACTTTTTTCGTATGCAATCAACAACGGGATGTTACTACTGGCGGAAACGGCAAAGAAGACAGGAAGTGGTTGGATTTTGATGGAGCTGCATGTATTTAATGACTTATTGCATGAAAAAATTTATTTCCATGTGATTTATAATGGCCTTTTTCATTTAAAGGAAACATTGAATTTACAAAATTGTGTATTTTTTACGTTGGCGGAATATTGTCGAAGTTTTGTTCACATTTTTAGCTACTGCAGTGCTTTTATAAATCTGCAGAAATGGAGCTACTGATGACTTTGGTATGGTAGTTTATGAAGATGCATACTAAAGGTATTTACTAGTTTGTAGAGGAATTAATAGAAAAATCTGACCCTAATAGCTGTAATTTATCACCAGATTAAGTTGTTTAAAATGAAGTCTGCCTCGTCTTTAGTGGCGTCTCCGTCTATCTGGAAACCAGAAGCTGGATAGTTTTACTGCCTGAGATCTGAGCAGCGGCAGGATCACCCGATCCGCCCTCATGCCTCCGTCACAGACGGCTCTTCGGGGGATGAGGACAGATCCTGAGATCCCCAGTGGAGGCGGATTCCTGCTCATTTATTTACCAGGTTTTTAGGGGCAACCTGGCTTCAGCCTGAGGCTTGTGTGAAATGCTTTAGTTGATTTATTTTATTCAAAAGAACAGGAAATGAGCACAACCATTTATTTTAATTTAATATGTGCAAATAAGAGGTTGGTTTGTGCTGCTAATTCTCAACCACCTGTCTGCAGCCTGCATATACAGAAAAATGAGTCATAAAGCGGAGCAGCAGGGGGCTGAGAAAACACCTCCTGCCAACGCAGGCAGCTGGTCCTCGATTCAGAGCGAAGCCTGCAACGAGATTTCAGGGAAATCCCAGAAAAAGTGACACATGGAGGTGGCTGCACAGAGCTCTGCAAAGAACAAACACACACTGCAGACTTGAAGCTTCACTTAAACGTTGATAAGATGGTGGGATGGAATGCATTTGGTTGCATTGTAACAGGCTTCTATCTGTTCGATTGGTTAAGTTAAAGTTTAAAGTCGTCTCCATGAGCTCAGTTCAGCTGATCAAATGGCTATTTTTTCTCTCAAGAGAACTTAAAGGGGACTTATTATGCAAAATTCTACTTTTGCACATTTTTATACTCCCATATGAGTCTCAACTGCTTCTAAAACCAGACCTAGCACTTAAGCTATTCCAAAAAAAATTATATTTTGTTTTTTGGTGTCTGGAAAATGAGCTGTTTCAAAAACCTTCTGCTTTAGTCACATTCGCTGTTACCTAGCAACTGCAACGAAGCCCAGCCCAGTTGAGCTCTAGCATGCTTAGTCGGTTGTATGCGCCGTACAATGGCTGCTGGAAAACACAAATGTTTTGTTGTTGGCTTGCTAGTCAGAAACCACTTCGCGTATTCTTTTAGTTGTGCAGGAGGCTCCACTTCTGCTTTTCAAAGATGCACTGTTGCATAGTTTCTCATCTGTATGCGGCCATTTTTACGTACGAGTGTAAACGTTGAGTCGGCCTAAAAAAACAACTCATTCTGAAAAATGTAATGAACATGTTTTGTGGACTTATCCTAACCTGTTGAAGGAATCACAGTAAGTCACCTTTAAGATGAAAAGCTGCTGTGTTGATAAAATGAAGATTCATGCTTTTTCCCCTAAGGTTTCAACTTGCTGGTGCAGTCTGTGTCCAATCAGATTTAATCTGAAGAGATATAATAGAAAAATTAATAAGACAGCATTCAAAATATTTAAAAATGTTTTTTTTCTGTGCCAACTATGTATTGGAAGTCTTGCTCTCACTTCTACTCAGCCTGAAGCGGCATTCAAATGGCTAACATGTTGTCTTTTTTCCTCAGAAAAGGCTTTCTCTCTGAAAATGTTTGAATTTTTAACCTTCCAGGCATCTGCCAGTTGGACAGAAAATCTATTTCATCTGATTTATTGGAGCATTTCTCCTTACAGGGCTTTTTTTCCCAAGTCTTCTTTCTGTTTTCTAACAGATTTGAATTACTGCGGCCGTCACCAGCCGTGCATCAACGGAGGAACCTGCATGAACACTGAACCAAACTTGTACTACTGCGCCTGTCCGCAGGGCTACTCTGGAAAAAACTGTGAGATAGGCAAGTCGCTTTTTAAACAACTTTTAGTTTCAGTTTTGAAATTGTGATCGATTTTTATATAAAAATATTAATTTCAAAAGCTAACAACATAATAAAAAGGTCATTACTTGATTCTTGCGGCGTCACTATGAATTTTAGCTCTGGATTTGACTTTTTCTGTAATATTTTGCTGCGATCAGCCGAGCATTCTTGCGTTTCCAACCCTTGCTCCAACGGTGGGACGTGTCGTGACGTCGCTGCAGGATACGAATGTCTGTGTCCGCCAGGCTGGAAGGGGCCGACCTGTGACAAACGTCAGTCGTTTCACTTTTTGTTTGTTTTTTGTTTTGCTTTTTCTTTCTACGCTGCTCTGTAACTTCATCACTCCATTTTTCTGAGTCCAGTCTCATTTAACAGAGTTTTTTTTTTTTTTTTTTTAGATTTGGATGAATGCTCGTCCAGTCCATGTTTTCACGGTGGGACCTGTATCGACCTGGAGGATGGATTCGAGTGCGTGTGCCCCCCACAGTGGGAAGGAAAGACATGTCTCATAGGTAAGTTGACCTTTCATAATAATTTTCACATTTTAAAGCAATTCTGCTTTTAGTTCTTTACGCTAAAAGCAGAAGAACCAAAGAACTTAATTCTGCCTTCAAAACCAGTTGCTGTGTTTTCGTCTGGAGTTTTAACACCTTGCAAATTTTGCCATTTAATTATCTAAATCTTATGGTTTTTATTTATTTTTCTAGACAGCATGATCATGGTGTAAAAATTAGCAGTGTTTGTGTTGCGTAGCGCTGTCATCCGTTAGCGTTGCATCATCTGTCATGTTTTATGGGTTGAAATGTACAAACGTCGTTTCTCACGAATTCACTTCTTATGTCAAGATAGCAGGGAAGATAAGATGAAGCAACTAGTGTGATTTAAACACTGCTTACTGTCGCCTTGTGCTTGCTCAGTAGGATAGATTTCTGTCAACTCGATTACAACAAACAAAGAATGGTGCAAAACTTCCACCTCTCATATATTTTTGGGTTTTAGTCATTGAAATCCAACACTTTTGGGGGGGTTTTGTAAGATTTTATGTTTTTGCAGAGAAGAACAAAAGTTTTTGTTTAGTTTCTGGTCCAAATATCTTGGTTCACTTGAAATAAGAGAAAACTGACTTTCAAGTAACTTTTCAGAAAGATATAGGAGCTTGTTTTAAGTCAGTAATTCCTTAATATTGATGAAGTTTTAGTTCCAATGGCAGATTATTTCACTTGTGATACGTGAATATGTCCAAGTCCAATTATCTGCCATTGGAACTTGGACTGGGTTGCTAGGCGACAACCTGGGCTTGTTTGGCGTTGCTAGGTAACGGCACCAATGGAACTAGAACTTTTTCATCAATTGTAAGGAATTTACTTGAAACAAGCTCCTTTAACTTGAAGAAAAGTTGCTTGTAAATTAGTTTTTCAAGTGTACCAAGGTATTTGTATCAGAAACTAGACCAAAAATTATTTGTATGAATTTGTTTTTACAGTATTTAAGGCCTCCTAATACTGAGTTACAAACGGTACTTGTAAAACAAAGATTGCAACGTTCCAAAATGTAATCCCTAGGACATATTTAGTATCTTAAAATCGGAATTTTGAAGACTTTCTAAACCGTGGTTTTTCTCTCTGGTTACGGCTTTCGTTCCTCCGTTGCTCCCCGTCCGAAAAGCGGACGTGACCGGCGCCAAGCCAGGAAATGTATGACGACCAGTAAACAAGGTTGTTGTGCTTGTATGTGCGTCTGGAGGTGCAGGCAGGAAAGGGATCCAAAGTATTGGGTCTCATCTTACAAGCTCTGGTCTCGGCTTACAGCCAGGTATAGGTCTCCTGTCTCACCTGGAGCCTGTTGTGAGTGCAGTGTTGGGTTTCAGAGAGGACAGCCGTGTGGTAGGTGTGTGTTGCAGGACATTGGTGCTGCTGATGGCCTCCCCCAGAGTCTCCACCTCTTTGTATTTGTGCAACTTTTTTTCCCACTCCTTTATGTTGCAGTAAAGGCATGATGAAGCGTTCTGCTTGCAAAATGTTTACACCAAAAAGCTCACCAAGTTGAGCTCAAATGTATTTTAAGTTGAGGTTTCTTTTATTAAAACAAAATTGATATTTTATGTAGGAATTTTAATTATTCCCAACAATAAATGTTAACAATAAACATCACCAAATCTGAAAGCTGAAACAAAAAAGTTAATAGATAGCACAAGATTTTATGGAGTTTAAAAAAGATGCCCAATCAACTGTTTGTCTGATGACATCAGCAAACCATTAGGGAAATTTCCAAGTAAAATAAATAATACAAAGGTCTCCAAGAAACAGATTTTTTTTTACAGCAGGTTTTGCATCTAAAATCCACAAAAACATTCTGCCATCATTCCAGCAACACAAGTTTCTAAAAGTGATTCTTCAGATTGTATAATTGCGTACCATAAAAAATGTCTTATAGTGCAGTTAAAGGACTACAATTCATTTTCCTTCTCCTTTAGTAACAAAGATAGTAAATCCTCAAGGATAGACATACACTATGGAGTATTTTTCCACATATTCTGGATGTTTTTATGCTTCCAGTTGGTCACTGCTACTTCTACAAACAGCCAAGAACTTATTTAGACGATTTTTTTTGGTGTCTGGAAAACAAGCCATCTGAAAAACTTCACAAATCAGCTTCGTCACAAATCAGCAGGCTCTGCCTGTCACCTAGCAACCTGAGTGAGGCCCAGTGTGTTGCCTAGTAACCCCAGCAAAGCCCAGTGTGTTGCCTAGCAACCCACACTGAACTCCAACACATTTGGACAACTGGTTTTAACAATAACTTTAAAAAAAGGAATGAATATGTTTTATGTAGTCCATATCCTATCTTAACCTGTTCAAGGTCATCTTTAAATTATTGGAGCTAAAATTTTCAGATTTGAGGAACCAGAGGTGGAACATCTGTAACACCAGTTTGGGGAAAATGGAGTTCTCTTTGACTGTGAACCAACTGTGCAGTACCGTAACTCTGAGATACTTTGCGCAATCTAAAATATTCCAGCGGTTGCATTAAGTGTTTACTGGATAATTTCCAGCCGGCAATAAAACATGAGACAATCTCATTAGCAGTGTTGAGGTATCGACGGGCCGAGCTCAATAATTTAGAGGGAAGTTGTTCTCTTCCAGTAAATTAGCAGTAAATTCCCATCTACCCGCATCAAGTGTGAAAATACTTTTTAATTGACTAAGCCTTTACTTATTACACAGGCCATGCATATTAGTCTCAGTTGATGGTCCAATCAAACCACTACATTCTGGTTCTTCCATTTTTTTCTCTTTAATCTTGAACTCTTCTTTTTTTTCTAAATTTCCTTCAATTGATGGACTCTGTCTGCCTTGCTGCCTTCACAGATGCAAATGAATGTGCAGGACAGCCCTGTGTGAACGCTAACTCTTGCAAAAATCTAATTGGTGGATATCACTGCAACTGTTTCCGGGGATGGTCGGGCCAAAACTGTGACATCAGTCAGTATTTCTTTACCTCAACTCGGCGTCACTCATCTGGTGACTTTGCTTTTTTTCCAATTAATGACACCTGCTGAACTTCGGCTCCTTCTTTTTTCCAACGTGGGTGTAGCTTAGCTTCACTTTCACACATGTGGTAACCTGTCTGAGTCTTCATTTGGCAAACTGAATCTGCATGATGCCTTACTATCCCAGATCTACACTGAAGACACTGGCTTGACTTCAGATGTTCCTATTTCCAGCTTTCAGCTAAATCTGCGCACTCTGCACTACAGATTTAACCTCTAATTGATTAATGAACAAATAATTTTATGCTTTTAATTTGAAAACTTTGTCATCCTCGATCTCTGCAGACGTCAGTGGCTGCCAAGGTCGATGCCAGAATGGAGGAACCTGTAAGGTAAGACTGTTTTGTTAGTTTTTTTTAATTTGCAGAGATTTGTTTGAGACTTTGGCTTATTTTTATTTTTTTGCTTTTAGAAGGGACAGAGGGGCTATCGCTGCCAATGTCCTCCTGATTTTGTCGGCAATCACTGTGAAATCCAGAGGAATAAATGTGAAAGCGGACCGTGCCAGAACGGTGGCAGGTGCCACGTGGTTTTGGACGGCTTCGTGTGTGAATGTCCTCTGGAGTTCGGTGGCCAACGGTGTGAGGTGAGACCGAGCAGCAAACTTTGATTTCTCCAGGTTCTGCTTCCAAGTTGCTAAACATTCTTGCAATCGTTTAACTGATTTTGTGGTTTCATTTTTTCTTTTTTGTATCCTGGCTGCTTTGTCAGTCATTTTGAGTCCAGTTTTGAACCATTTTCTGGTGTCAGGTTCAGGTAAAATGACCTGACCAAAGGTAATACAACTGTGTAGCTGAGAACTATTGAAAACCACCTTAAAAGTCGTCAAGAAACCAAACAAAAGACGGAAAGTATGGTTGTGAAAATTGAATTGGATTGTTTCCGTGTTTTATTCTCTCAAAGCTCATTTGGTTGTCCTTATGTCACATTAGCCATGTTTCCATCAGTGTTTTTTAAGCGCATTTTGAATTATTGCATTAGAAATTGTGGTTGGAAATGGCTACATTTGAAACAATTTCCTCAGTTTCACAAAAATATTTACGCTCATTTGAGGTTGTTTTTTCCGAAAACGTTAATGCGCAGAAGGGAGATGGAAACATTCTCTGGATTTATAAACCATTGAAACTCTTATTTTGAAATGATAAAGGAAGTCACTCTTGAGCTGAGATGTAGGTCAGCTCTGTGATAATATTGTGACTAGCTAACTTTTAGCGGAAGTTGTCACAGGCTTTAAAACTTTCTCTCAGTTGGTTTTCTGATTATCCTGGATCGCATTGGATCATTTCAAGTTCAAACTCTAAAATTCGAGGAGTGGTCAAAACTGAACTGCACATTTCTAGACTGAATACACGTTGAGATTTATAAAACTTTTGTTCTAATTGTGTGACATCAGCGTAATTAAAACCACTTGCCTGGTAAAATCTGGACTGAACTTATCGTATAATTACAGATTCTTTAAAACGATTAGTTTTGCTCGATTTTGCTTATTTCATTAATTATCTGTGGAAGGAAAAATTGGTGGGTTCCTAAAACCAGTCGAAATGGAACAATACCAAAAACAAAGTGAACGCATCCTTACTATGATGCACTGATTGCAGTTTTTGTCCTATTGCCAATCTGTAAAAAGCCTGACCTGCAGATTAATTTATTTTTTTGTCAGAAATGTTGCTAAATACAGCAAGAACATGGCAGAGTTGGTGACAGTGGGGTGAATATTGTTGACTGTAAACGTGCAGACATGACCTGGTGGGCCGGTCAGTCTGTCGGACTTTTCTCATGGGGGAGCAGACGAGGACAGTGGTTGTTTTTTTTTTTTTTGTTTTTGTTTTTTTTTTTTACACCTTTGCAGATGTAAATTAGAACGGCTTCGCATGCAAGTGTCACCAACCTCCCAAAATGAAGGAAATCAGCGCTGATAAATTGGTGCATCCCTAATCTTTACTCCTCTAATCTGTAGCTACCTTTTCACAATAAAGCAGTTATTGTGGTAAATGAAAGTGAATGTTAATGCTACTTGGGTGTCTTTATGTCCTTGTTCAGCGTTTTGCATTTGATTCATTACGCCTGGTTTCACATTGCCCTTTGATAAGTTGTCACACAATGGAGAAAACCGTAAAACCGCTTCAGCATTTAACAGTAATGTGACCCAACATGCTGTGATCTTCATGGTTGTGTAACGTAATCCATCCCCGCTCTGCAAGCCAAGCCCTCTTTTTTTTTTTTTTTTTCCTATGTGAGACTTCGGTCTCGGCGGGTTCCTCCCGACCCCTTTCAAACACGGTCTGCGTCTGAATCTGGGTTATCAGTGAGGAAACCGACACGTTGCTGTATCTGTGCCTCCCTGAATGGAGGACATTGCTGGTCTGAGGCCAATCCGGATTTAGCATCTCTACTATAAATGTGAGCCTCCCTGAATGAGGAGCTGCTGGAGTTCTGCCTGCTACGGCATGATGTACATTCCTGCCCTGCTGTGCCAAAACTACGAGGCCCCACAGCATCATATTTCTCTGATTAGTATCTCGTCAGGTCATTAGAAATTTGATTGTGTAACAGTTTTTGTCCAAGTCCTGATCGGATCCAGGTGAGAAAAGCAAACTGACTCATTAGACACTGAAGAACCATCTTGTATTTTGATTTTATTTTCAGTCTGGATCAATCACGGTGCTTAACTTTGCAAGCTTAAAATGTTTAAGAAAATGTCTGAAAATTATATATTTTTTCATGTTTTCATATTCAGGGAGGCTTAAAGGAGTTGTTTTGTTTTAAATGTAAATTTAGACATCAAGAAATTCATCAGAAAACTTGGAAAGCTCTGTTGTAGAGACACCCGGGTGCTTTTTAAAAAAATGCAAAAGGTTGACAGGAAATTTAATATGTGGTTCTGTCAATTGATTGAAGATTTTAATCAGAATAATCACACAAACTAGTTGTGGTTGTTGCAGGAATGATGCCCTGAGGAAGCCCCTCCTTCTGCTGCACTCCAACCAATTAAAATACAAGCCATTAAATATCTTTTTGTATCAAACCAGGTAATGTACTCTCCCAACACTCAGCAGAATCAAAGGGAAACTTAATCCACTACACATGCATACAAGTAGCACCAAACTTGTTCAGGGGACAACTGACAGATGAGAGATTTTATTTTATGGTTCTTCTGTGCTCCGCCCCTCTCTAATGTCACCGTGGGCAACTGCCCATATCAAATACCACCACTGTTAATGCCCTAAACGCTCAAACATTTTCAAAAATGTTTTATTGCTCAAACCAAACATGTTTGAAGATTCTAAGCGTTTCAGTCATTTTGTTTTTGTTCATTTAGAAATGTCAAACATTGAACTTTTGTTGCTGTCATCGCTATCGCATCCCGTTTTTTGGTCTCTTTGAGTGGCAGAAAACTTTTATCTTTCTCCATCATTGTGCCGATCGCATAACCAGCTGCTGTGAACACTCTGAAATCTTACCAAGTATTCTTTGTCTAGTGCAAATATGTTGAAGTACACTTGGAATAAAGTAGAAGTGGAATAAAGACAAAACTAACTCACAAGTAACTTTTAAGCAAGACATAGGAGTTTGTTTTAAGTAAATAATTCCTTTTATATTGATAAAAAGTTCCAGTTCCACTGGCACCGTTGCTTAGCAACGCCAGCCAAGCCCAGCCCGTTACCTAGCAACCCAGTTTTTGTTCCACTGGCAGATTATTTCACTTATAACATGGGTAATAGGTTTCTTATAACAAGAAATGTTTCTCATGTTAGAAGTTAAATAATCTGCAGGTGGAACTAAAACTGGGTTGCTAGGTAACGAGCTGGGCTTGGCTGGCGTTGCTAGGTAACAGTGCCAGTGGAACTAGAACGTTTTCATGAAAATTGAGGAATTATTCACTTAAAACAAACTCCTATATCTTTCTGAAAAGTTGCTAAATAAATTTAGTTATTTAAGGTTTACTAGGATATTAGCAGGAGAAACAACCAAATTTATTGCTAAGATTTTGTGTTTTTGGAGTGCAGGAAAATAGTTAATTTGACTAAATCTGCATAATTTAAAATTACTACGTTAAAAACTATGGCGGCTGCTATTAATCTGAAAAGATTAAGTTAACGTTAAAAATGTTTTGGACTGACGCCTGCAGACATATTTGTTATAAAATGTGAATGTGATTTCTACATTTTTGGGAGTGGGCGGCCTGACTGTTTCAGTAAAATAAACCACAGCTTTGACCACCATGATGCCCTGCTAACCTCTCTGCTTCACCACCTTAAATGGTAGCAAGGTCCAACCCAAAGTTTATGCACAGTAGGCTTCTGTTTACATGAACGAAGAGATTGTTCTCTCTAAACTCTCCATTTAAAAAAAATAATGTTAGAAAGTTGCGTTGGCCTCTCACCCGGATGAATTATCTCTATTATTGTTCAGTGTGATGAACCTCAGTCGGTATTTGCTCTCATTGTAGATAATCTTTTTCTTCGCCTGCTCAGTTTCTCACACTCAGCTGGGATTTTGCCTCAGAATAATCTTGCAAGATTAGGGAACCAAACGCCTGGATTCCCTTGATGAGCTTAGTGAAAGTTTTTTGAGGCTTAATTCGTTTGCTTACCTTTGTTTTGTTCAAAACAACAGCGCTGGCTTGAGTCCACTAAGCTGCTCATCAGAACATACTTGCGCTCTTCTTTCTCTGCCGCCTCGTTGGTTTCTCTTGCTTCTCTGTCTTAATGGGTTTTTTTAATGTGAAATGTTAGTTTCTTAATGTCACTCCAGAAACTTAATGCTAGCTTGTTTCAAAGCTAGCTTAATATTTTTGAAATCATCTTGCTTGAAAGATTCAACAATCAGAAAAAAACCCCATAAAAACTCAGTTTCCCAAAACGTATACTCATTGGTGTCCCATCAACTTTACATATTGACCAACTTAATATTACTTTTATGGTTACTTTTCTGATGAATTGATAATTTTTGAGTTAACTATGAGACTTCCAGTTTTGACGTGGATTTAGTACAGTAAAAACAAAATACCTTTATATCCAATTTTCAATTAAAGTGTACTTTTTTTGTTGTTGTAACTGAAAGCAAAAACTATTAATGAACTATTTTTTATTTCCAGTGTTTCTCCACAATTGAAATCCAGATAGTGTTGAATGAAGAAACCATCAGAATTTATTTTTGAGATTCCTTTTTGTTTTGATGTAAAGATCAGACTTTTTTAGTTTGTGTAAAAACGGTGCAAATGTAGCTGCACATTGCTTGTTTTTTCCATTTTTTTCCATTCAAGTTGTTTTAATGTTATTTAACAGAACTTGTCTCTATTCTCACTTCCCACAGATATCTCACTGGCCCCCCTCTGATGCCTGCGATTCAAACCCCTGTGAGAACGGCGCCACCTGCCACAGCATGGACCAAGACTTCTACTGCGCTTGTCCCGAAGGCTACGAGGGAAAAACCTGCGAACGTCTGAAGGAGCTCTGCCAAACCGCAACATGTCAAGGTGCCTCAAGAACTAAAAATAATCTTTAAAACATTATGGGAAGCATTGATTTTTAAAGGTGATCTATTATGCAAAATTCACATTTTGGACATTTCTGTAGCTCCATTTGTATGGGGGAATTTTGCTGCCGTAAGTCGAGAGCACACATTTTCAGTCTGAAAGCAGAACATCACGTGATTTGTTCTCAAAACTTTCAATACTTGTGCTCAAAACGTCTGCTCTCTTTCAAATATTCACTGTGATTTCTCAAACCTTTCTCCTCACGCTTTTCTGCTCTCTCTCAAAACAAAAAGTACAGTTGCCTGGTTACCGCCTCAGCCAATAGAATGGAAGTGTTTTGAAATCCTGCTTTCAGACTGAAATGTGTGCTCTCTACTTACAGCAGTGACTTATTGCTTTGTTACATTAAGTTGATGTTTTTTGGTGTCTGGAAAATGAGTTGTTCTGAAAACCTTTTCGAATGTTACCTAGCAACGGCATGGATGCTATGCTAGTTACATAGCAACCGCCGCTGAGCTCCAGCACGTTTGATTTAACCGCAGTACAATGACTGCTGGAAAAGATAAGCGTTTTGTTGTTGACTTGCCATTCAGAAACTACTTGCTGCTTTCTTGTTGGCTGTACTTCTTCTGCTTTTCAAAGTTGTATGGTTGTATAATTTCACATCTGTTTGCAGACATTTTCAAGTGCGAGTGTAAATGTTGAGCAGCTTATTTGGATTTAAAGTGACAAGACACCCTAAAACAGCTCAAAATGGACAGAACTGTACAGACTAAAATGTCATTTTCTAAGAATTATTTTGTGCCAAACACATAGGCGTATCTTTTTGTATAACCCATAGACTTATCCTAACCTGTTCAATAAAGTACAATAGGTCACCATTAATAATTTTTTTCCCCTTTGTTCTAGTTATTGACAGCTGCATCGTTGCCGTACCCGTCGACGACTCGGGAGGAGTGCAGCACGTTTCTTCCAACGTGTGCGGCCCCCGCGGACGATGCATCAGCCAGCCAACCGGCAATTTCAGCTGCATCTGTGATCCGGGTTTCAGCGGCATCTACTGTCATGAAAGTACGTACGGAAACATCTCCGCTAACTAACATACTTTCAAAGATGTCAGAAGATTTGCTAAATGGAAACTTTGTCTCAGATATCAACGACTGCATCAGCAGCCCGTGTAAGAACGGTGGGACCTGCATCGACGGATTGAGCTCCTTTCAGTGCTTCTGTCCGGACGGCTGGGAGGGTCAACTCTGTGACCTCAGTGAGTTTGTCTTCTGTTTGGAAAATCTCCCTAGCACATCTGGAGTGGAGCTTCTAGCCCCTAATCTCTCTGTATGAGTTGGAGTTAGTTTGGTGGTTGTTGAAGTTTTTTCCTTCCTCAGATGTCAATGAGTGCAGACACAACCCGTGCAAAAATGGTGGACGCTGCATCGACCTGGTGAATGACTTCTACTGCGAATGCGCCGACGACTGGAAGGGCAAGACCTGCCACTCCCGTGAGTTGGGTTCCAACAAGAGAGCAGAGGATTGGTCAGGAGTTTGTGGGTTAACCAATCAGCAGCCGAAACCTTAAACTGCATCACTAATGGGATAATTTGGTCACTTTGGGCCATTTCAGCAACATAAATGTTCTCATACTGTGGCAGAATCTATTGATAAAACAAATTAATAAGCTGTTAAATTATCAATAAGCAGCCGCTTTTGCATTCAATGAGTACTTCTTAAAGTTAAATAATACTGACTATATATTCAGATTGATTTAATTTGGCAGTATGTAGATAACAATAACTTTGATTTTATTGATAAAATGTTGAGTCTAGAGCAGCGGATGGCAACTTCTGCAATGTGAAGAGCCAAAAAAAAAAAACCAGAACATAAATAAATTTTTCTTCTATGGGATCTGCATATTTATGGACAACTATATGTGTGTATAGTTGTAAATGTGTGTAAATAAAAAAACAAACCAAAAGTTTTCTACTTGATGACAAAAACTATATCTAACAATATGTGACACTTTTAAAGTGATTATTTGGTGGAAATTTTATGCAATTTTATTTTTTGGAAAAACTGCTACACCTGCATTTATTATATCAATATATCAAAACAAAAAGCATTTTCAAGTAATATATTGATCATGGCATAAAAATGCACTTAGTTAATCAAATTGATAAACTATAATTTTGCAAATAATACTCCACAGTGGAACAGGAGGATTATGGAGTCTCTAAACAAAAAAAAAAAAAAAAAAAAAAAAAAAAAAAAATATATATATATATATATATATATATATATATATATATCGGAATGGAAATTATCACACTTAATTGATTTATGATGATTAATTAATTGATTATTACTGTATTTTTTTTGTTTTGTGATCAGGTGAGAGTCAGTGCGATGAAACCACCTGCAGTAATGGCGGCACCTGCTACGACCACGGCGACGCTTTCCGCTGCTCCTGCCCACCTGGCTGGGAAGGAAACACGTGCAACACAGGTGACGCATTAAAAGCAACAGTTATTTTCCCCTGAAGTTGCTAATAATCATGCTTTGCATATTTCTGCTTCAGCTACTTTGAGATAAAACGTTTCATGTACTTGGAAGCGCCACTGTTCTCATGTTTTTCATCTGTGATTTGTAATTACCGGAGTCTTCTCTCGTGTTTTTTTTTTTCTGCCAGTTTTTAAAAGGTTCTCTGATTTCCAGTGAAATCTGTTGATGCTTGCATGTATCGCTGTAATTTTCTTTCCCTCCTCCCACTTTCTGCAGCCAAAAACAGCACTTGTGCCTCCAGTCCTTGTTCCAACGGTGGGACGTGCGTGGGAGGAGGAGACGCATTCTCCTGCATCTGCAAAGAGGGCTGGGAAGGCCCCACCTGCGGACAGAGTTAGTACCTCTGCAAAACTTTTAATGTTCACAGGAAATGCACCAAAGTTTAATTCCTTTACCAGAGGAGGAGGCAATTATCTGCAGAGTAGATTAGAGATGCACCAATTAGATGTTTTGCAGCCAATTTGTAGCGCGAAGAAATTGTAGAAGTCCATAAAATCACAAGGAATTCATCTTTTATTGTAGGTGATTTAAAAAAAAATCATCTACAATCCATCAAAATTCATTTGTGTTGCTCATTTCAGCAACATTGCAGTTCAAAGTTCTTTACATCATGAAAACATAAACACATCTTTTAGTCGACAATGATGAAAACCAGTAACAGAAGAAACGTTTGTTTTAAATTCCATATTTAAAATCATCATTAAATTATGTTGGTCAAAGTTTTGTTGATGCTGATGGACAGTTTTTGTAATTTTTCTAAGTTTATATTTTAAATAGAAAATGAACAAAACAAAGATTTTTCTTTTATTAATCTTAATTTTTATTTCATAGCAAGTCGTGCCTCAAACATCCGGTGACTTTTTAGTCAGAAATGCATCTGGGCTAAATGCAGCGAGGGTTTTAACAGAAAATTATCATTTTTGTTGCTGGAAATGAACTAAAAATGTTTTATAAACCAAAAAAAGAGAAACTAATTGGTCCAAAAATGTTATAAATGCAAATATTAAGATAAATCTCATACTGATGATGGGTTTGGTAAAGATTTTACTTGTTTAATTTATTGTTCAAGCAATAAATTGAGTTTGCTTCAGATGCTGAATGCTGCTTCTCCATGTAAAGGAACTCAGTATTTCAGATGTTTTTGCAGTTTTCTGGAAATTTGTTCTAGATTTGTGGTGCATAGAAGCTGAATGCTGCTTCTCCAGGTTTGGTTCTGTAGATCCAGAACCAGAAGACCCAAGAGATCTTCAAAGCTTTCAAGTATTTTTGATGCTAAGCCATAAAGTAAGCTATAGTGAGGCAAGGGTGATGAGCTTTGTCTTCCTGGTTTTAGTCAGAAAGCCAGCAGCAGCATTTTGTTCAGAGTGATTTATTAATTTTTTTTTCAGGTAGACAATAATTAATGCAACTAGAGATGAGATTAGTCCTGTAACCCAGGAAATGTTTTTCAGGTGATAAAATGCTGACTTTGTAACCATCTTTATGCGACTCTGAAGGTTCCTTCTAAATTAATAAACTTTCTCCAAACTACCTTAACAATATTTTCTTTCTCCTTCAACAGACATAGACGACTGCAACCCTCATCCATGGTACGTAACGCTCATCGTCTCTCCGCCTCCCTCCGTTTTCTCCACACTTCACACAGACGTTTTTCGGCCTTTAAAGGCCAGAGCAACCTGGCTTTAAATCCAGCCTTAAAGGGGGAGGTGCGCTCCCATCCTGAATGGGACGGTGAAAGGTGGGAGTTTTGTGGGGAGGACAAGAGTCCCACCGACCCTGCGGTGAATGCAGGTGGGGTTAGGGGAAGCTGGGGGTCGAGTCGTAGGGTCCATTCTTCCCGTGCGACCTGGGGGGGAGCTCAGCTTTGAGGAGTGGAAGGAAGCCAGGATGAGAGGATGGGAGGGGGGAGGCGCTGGACATGCCTATTAGCATCTGAAAGGTGAAGGCTTGTATTGATGAGCTGAATTGAGCTTTGTGACCTGCACCCCTAACACACACACACGCCCACACACCCACACACACACACGATGGTCTCTGCTGGAAAGGATGTCCAGCCTCGTCTAATCATCTTTCTTCTTTTTTTTTTCTCGTAGTTATAACGGTGGGATTTGTGTGGATGGAGTCAACTGGTTCCGCTGCGAGTGCGCCCCTGGGTTTGCTGGACCGGACTGCAGAATAAGTGAGTAAAGTACTAAAAAAAAAAATTCCAGAAACCTCAGTATCCAAAACAGAGGTGGGCGATACGGACTTTACGTTTTAGATAAGATAAGATTTATTGTCATTGTCATCAACAGATTACATCCAGATTGAGATTTGCTCGACTCGAGTTAAGATGCAGGTTATGTGTATATACATGATATACCAAGATAAAGAAATGAATAGTACAAAATGAGAAATAGACATCAGAAGATGGTTGCAGCGCCTGGAGGTGTCGCAACAGAATTTACATTTTTAACAAAGTGGTGTCAAGAGCAGAAGTTCTTATGCCTTTGAATTTAGTGCCATGATTGCCATCGGGTAAAAACTGTGTTTTAGGCGATTTGTCCTGGTTTTTATTGCTCTGTATCTCTTGCCTGATGGCAGCAGCTGGAAGAGACCATGGCCAGGGTGTGAAGAGTCATTTAAAATGTCCAAAACTTTCTTGTGGAGCCTGGAAGTGTAAATCTGTTCCATAGTGGGGAGGGGGCAGCCTATATTACAATATTTTGTGGTACTAAATAGGCCTGTCACGATAAATTTTACTGGGCGATACATTGTTGCAGAAGTTATTGCGATAAACGATAATATTGTTTTTGTAAGACAATTTTCAAGTAATATAATAAAACATTCTCAAAGATCAGTAAACCTTAAACTCTAATGAAGATTTAAAACTGGAAGACATTTTAAATATTCAAAATAAATAAAGACACCAACAGAAACAACAAACAAAATTAAATATAAACAAAATTGTCATCCAGTTGTTGGTAGAAACGGAGAAAATAAAAGTTAATCTTAATTTATCATGCGATTAATTGATTTATAGCTTATTGCTTCAGTCCTAGTACTATTGTAAACAATAAAAGTGACAATAAAAACTATTAGATATTTTTTAGGTTACTGTATGATTTTGACTGCGTGTCACAGCAATTATAGTCCTACAAACACAAAAAATGCTCTTGAAAAACATTCCTATTTGTAAAGCACTTCTTCAGGACACGAGTCATGATTTATCACTAATCATGGTAACTTTATTTTCAAATGATTTATTGGCATTTATTTATGCCTTGATTCAACAAACAGTGGAAAAAATAGCAAAACCTGATAATAAGGAAAGTTTTGGGAGGTTTTCAACAAAATGTATTTGAATTTACAGTGATGACGATAAATTAAAATATTATCATGATGGATAATAGAAGACAACACATTCCTATAATCCTGATATATTCTTTATATCCAGATGTATTGAAGAGAGAGGTAAAGCTCAAAATGAAACGGACACAATGACGGCTAAAAGCAACCCCTCTACCCTTTTTCTCAGTTCTTTGACATCTCCGGGGTCAGAGGTCATACCTCCTCCCTACTCACATGGTCAGACTTTCACACACAGAAGACAAATTACCCAGTGACCCTGAAACTCTTCTTCTGCTCCTTTGTTTGGACCGAATAGCGTTCACCTTTGTTGTCTAGCTTGAATATGAGAATTCCCGTCCATGTTGAGTTTACGAACAACAAAACACCAAAGTTTCCAACGGGTTTCAAGAAATCCAGAAGTTGATATTTTATGCTTTGTGGCATTAATTTACCAAACTTTGGTTGCTTATCGCTCCCTAGCAACACTTGGAATCAGCCATTTTATAGAGGCTGATTCTATAAAATGAGGCAGAGGAAGCTCATTTAAACTGTTTTTGTGCTTTATATATCTCATAAGTTTAAAGGATTAGCAGACCTGGAGATGCTCATGACCAGAGATGGGTAGAAAGACCCAAAAGTTTAACTGAATTAAGACTAACACTAGTTCAAATGTTTACTCAAGTAAAAGTATTTGGTAAAAAAAAATCTGCTCTAGTCATTCAATATGTAAGAATTACATCATCAAATGGACCAAAATGTAGAAGTAGATGGAATTTTTGGTATTTTAAGGACCGAAGTGATAATAGTTCATACAAGTAACCAAAAAATAACAAAATCAGGCAAAAGAAAAAATATTTCCAAATCAGTTTCTTTCAATAAAAAATACTTATGAAACTTTACCAAAAACTGCAGGTCTGTGTCTGGTAAATCTTTGGTTAAAACATGTCTGTTCTCCACCCAGTGGGAAGAAAATCCAGAGGTTTTACTCAAGAAAGAGTAGAAATACTTAATAATAAAATTACTAAAGTAAAAGTAAAAAGTACAACGCAGAAAAAAGAATCCTAAGAGTAAATTGTTTCTAAAAAGTTGCAGTGAGTAAATGTAAGTAGTTGCTATCCAACTCTGCACCCCAACCAAGAGTCATCCAAAACATTTTTGACTTAAAATCTCCTTGTTAAGCTTGGTTTTACTCTTCACTGTGTATTGGAAATTTTGCCAGAAATCCTTCTAAGTTTTACACGGATCTTGTGCAAACTGTTTATTTTTGGCACGGTCGTTTCTCCGTACAGACATAAACGAGTGCCAGTCCTCTCCCTGCGCCTACGGAGCCACCTGTGTGGATGACATCAATGGCTTCCGGTGCATTTGTCCTCTTGGTAGATCAGGAGCTAGATGCCAAGAATGTAACTAAGTTTTTAATTTTACTTTAATAGTTTTTTTGTTTTTTTTGTATTCCCATTATTACACCAATTAATCTACTCAATAATTACTCCAAATATCCAATTACTAGAGCTTGACCTCCTGTGTGTGTTTGTAGTCATAGGCATTGGAAGGACTTGTCACTATGCTGGTCTGCAGTTTCCTCATGGCAGCCATTGGGAGGAAGAGTGCAACAACTGCCACTGCATCAATGGCAAAGTGCACTGCACAAAGGTATGCAGACCCTTCCACACACACTAATGTCCTCTGGCAGTTTGTAAGAGATCGCTTTCCTGATGTCCGCACATCCTTAAAAAGTCTTAAATTCTTAAATGTTGGCCCCAGTTGTTCTGGGTTGAGTTCTAGATTTGTACAATGTAAAACTAAATGTTGGTTCTCCATGTTTGATTCTTGCTCTGGTTGTTAAGTAGATGGTAGTTTTTAAGTTTGTTCTAGATTTGTAAACAAACGGGAGTTTCTCCAGGTCTTGCTCCGATATTAAAAGTATAAAACTAAATGTTGATCTAAAGTAAGAAGTACAGTTTATAAAAGTAGCTAAATGTTGAACTAAGGTAATAAAGTACTAAACAATTTCTAAAAGTAATAGACTGAACAGTATTGCATGTTTAGTTTATTGTTGAGGGTAAAGTTTGGACACCAAATATATGGTCGATGGAAACGCAGCTACTGTTACTCTTTCCATTCTGGTATCGTCCAGATTGACAAAAAAGCTACTAATCTAAACAAAATTGCAAAATTACCTCAGGAAATGAAATAATCTGTCAAAAACAAAGTTGTTTTTTACATTTTGACTCTTTGACGCCAGGTGCTATGTGGTCGCCGCCCCTGCCGGCTCAATCCGTCAGACCAAGAGTCGGGACAGAAGTCCTGCCCAGCCGGACAGAAGTGTCTGGAGCACAACTACTACACCTGCTTCTCTCACCCCTGTGATCAGTGGGGGGTTTGTTCGATGGCTGGACCCCCGCCGCCTCAAGCAACCACCAAGTGCCAGCCAAACAGCGGCCATTTGGACAACAGCTGTGGCCGCATAACTCTTGTTTTCAACAGAGACAAAGTGCCGCCCGTGAGTCATCGCGCTCGTGTAGTTTTTATTTTTTTCCTGTCGCAGCCTGTGGTTGAGATTTCTCCTGAAATTCGTGCTGCTGCTGATGAGTCTGTTTGTTTGCAGGGGATCACAGTGGAGAATATTTGCTTTGAGCTGAGGTATCTTCAAGACACCAGGAGTTTGGCGAAAGACCACGCCCTTCTTCTTTTGTGCGACCTCTCGCATTCAAATCCAGATGCTGTAGAGGTAACCATTGTAAGTAAATGACCCAAATAATACGCATAAATATGTATCCTCATCAAAGGTGCAAGGGTACGTCTTTCAGTTTCATGTTGGATTGGCAAAATTTCTGAAACTTGTTCAAGTTAGAACACTGCAAAAACAGAAAATCTTACCAAGTATTTTTGGTCTAGTTTCTAGAGTAAATATCTTAGTGCACTGGAAATAAAACAAAACTAATTCACAAGCAACATTTTAGCAGGAAATATGACCTTGTTTTAAGTCAATAGTTCCTTAATATTGATGAAAAAATATTAGTTCCACTGGCAGATTATTTCACCTTTAACTTGGGAAAAATTTATTGTTGGAAGTCTGAGAAAAAATGTCCAACTTATGAGACAATTCTGAAAAAAGTCTGAATTCTGAGAAAACAAAAGGCCTGCTTTAGTGTTTGTTTATGTAGTTTTTGGCAAATGCTTACATAAATGGGACTACATATGGAAACTAGCATTTTGCTAAATCTGATATATTTGACATTGTCCGTTCATTAATGTATAACATTTCATTTAAATATCATCAATCAATGGTATCTTCTGCATACATACAGCTCTAAAAACTCTACAATATTTAGGTTTAACTATAATGTTGAACCAAAAGTACATTGGTCCTAAAACGGAACCATGAGGTATTACAGTATTTCAGTTTGTGAAGGGATTTATTCCACTTCTCAGCAGGTTAAAGTTACAAGATTTAAGGGTAGATTTTTCCCATCTCCTCTGAGTAAATTGCACTTTGCTTTTGAAGACTTGCTGTTCTAAGTTGTTCCAGTTGTTTCATCAAACTTGGAACTTTTAAGATAGGCACTATCGTCAGTTTATTTAAACAATTTTGCTGTTTTAATTTGCGTTTTCTACTAAGAGCAAAGAACCAGTGGAGGCAAAGCCAGTTGATTACTGAAAGTGACTCAATAACCAGATTTAAAACATCTGCAATGTGCGAACTTGTTTGTTTGGGCCAAGTCTGCAGGTGTTTTTTTTGTTAGGTTTTTTTATGTGAAGAAGTCTTGCACGAAACTTTTTTTTGTTGTCGTTTCTGAGCTTTCTTGTTTTCTGTTTTGGCTCCAAGTCTTTTCAGCCAGAAAATCTTCCAGACCACAGTCTGATCCAGGAGGCTGCCAGCGCCGTTGTGGGCACCTTATCCAAGAGACACAACAGCACCGTAATGCTGGCAGTCATAGAGGTGAAGGTGGAAACGCAGCTCATGGCTCCTTCAGTGGGTGAGTATCGATGAAGGGAACCACAACGGTTTGTTATGGGAGAGGTTTAGGACCACAGGGGAAAATATGGAGGTTTTTCCCTCAATTCTGAATTATTCCCTCTGAATTTTTACTTTTTTCCTCAAAATCTAGATGTTTTTTTTCCTTTCAGAATTCTAAGGAAAAAATTTAGCATTTCCTTCCTATTCAGACTTTGGACGTTTTTCTTTCAGATTTTGGACTTTTTTTCTCAGAATTTTTTTTTTCTTCTTTTTCTCAGAGTTGCGGCGTTTCGTCTCAGACAAAACGAATTCAGACATTTTGTCTCAGAATTGATTGCTTCTCATAATTTACTTTTTTCCTCAGACTTTTAAAATTTTTTCTCAGATTCAAATTTTTTTCAGTTCGTAGATGGAGATCGTGTTCAGATGCTAATTTTTTGTATTTCCTCTCTCGTACCCCACAGACTACCTGGTGCCTCTTTTGTGCGTCCTCTTCTGCTTGCTCTGCCTCTTCTGCATCATCGTCTGCGTGTGGTGGACGCGGAAACGGAGAAAAGAGCGTGAGAGGACGGCGCAGTCGGCTCCTGACGGCAGCGTAAACAACCACTGGGAACCGCTGCGTCTCGTCGTGGGACTCCAGCCGCAGCAACAGCTGAAGGAGAACAACAGGGAGACTGAGCAGGAGCGCAAAAAGCTCATGGGCCCCTCCTGTCGGACGTGTGACGATGAGGAGGAGGAGACGGAGGGCGAGCTTGAGGAGGAGTGCGGCGGCGCAGAGGCGGGAAAGGAGCTCGTTTATAGGTACTCTAAAACTGCAGTGCAGTCCAGTGGGGGGGTGATCTGCACCCTGCACAGCTCCAGTCCGCCGCTCAAAGCCCCCCACCGGACCCAAGGCTACAGCTCTAAAGACAACCGCTGGAAAAACGTCAATGCCGTCTTGGCTGGTCAGAAAGAGCTCAAAGACCATTGTGTGTAAGAAAACGTAAAAAGGACGATGCAGAAGCAAGAGAGGCTGCAAGGCAGCTACTATTCTATTATGTTTGGGACTTCTTTTGAAAACAAAACGAGGCTTTGCGTTTAAGAAGCCGTTCTTTGTTTTATTTTTAATTTTTTTTGGTCGTCACTGTCGCTGAAAATGATTTCTTCTTTTTTCTTTCCCCTCGTTCAGGAGGTGTGAGCACAGTGACCATCTTATTTTTGCTTCTCTTGTTACTTTTCGTTGCATACAGGAGAAGGCGCTGAAATGTAATATATATAATTTCAGGAGGCGAAAGAAGCTCCCTGCTTATTTTCTTTCAGTTCAGTTATGGAATCCTGCTATTTAAGTAACATTTGAATTATTAAAAATAAAAAAGCTGTACAAAGATTGTTTACAGACTGATTTTTGTTGAAATGTCAGTGGGCTCTAAGGATTTGGATGAAAATGGACAGTTTTCTCCGTCACCTTCCAGCTTCGCCCACCGATCCACCTGCGGCTGTCATGCCTTACCAAAACACTGGCCTGGAGGGAGGAAGAAGGGACAGAAACCCCAGTGCCTACTACGTGGCCTTCCATGTTTTTTGTTTTCTCCTTTGTCTCAGTTATCTCGGCTGAAAGCTGTATTTGTAATATTTTGCAGTATTTGAGTTGGTAGCAAGTGCCTTTTCTACGAGCCGCCGTGGCTCCGAGTCGTGCTGCCCAGTTTCACCTCCTTCCTCTCTGTTCTCGAAGGGATTCTTGTACATTAAAGAGTTCAGTTTCACAGCAACGCCATTCAAGGTATTTGATCAAAGCAGAAATGACTACGCTGTACATACATGTAAATACTTAAAGGAGTCGCTGTGTATATTTGAGATAAGTAAGTTAAAAACAAGTCACACATTTTTATTATTATTGTTAATATTATTTTTATTTTTTTTTACAATGTCATTTCTTTTATTTATGTCAGTTGATATAAGCAGGTTTTCTAACGGTTAACACCCAGAGTCCCACAGTTACAACCTAGTTTACACAGAGGTACCACCTATGGAGGATTTTCTGACGGGTTTAGAAACGGCTTGGCGTCACTTCTTTAAATTATAAAACAGAATAACTTTCTCGCGGTTTGGAAATGATCACTGCCATTACATAACGCTGTTGGGCACAATCTTTAATATATATATTTTTTGTCTCTAAGCAACATAAAGCATTTAAACAACATTGTAGCCTTAAAGTTTTCAAACCATTTCTAAACCCATTGGAAATCCTTTTATTTCAGGTGCCTTAATGTAATAATTTATTACATTTATTATTTGGGTTCATCTTTTTCTTTTTTTTCTTCAGTTGCTAGTTCAGTTTCAAAAAGCAACATTTTACCCCTGTTCTTTTTTACGTTTTGTTTTTTCAAACCACGGTCTCAAAATGCCATTGTATTTCTGTAAATGGGACACGGCAAAAATAAAGAATTGAAGATGCATCACTGTTGAATATGAATTTTGTATACACTTGTTGTTCAAGGGACACCAGTTAATTTTGTATAAAGTAAAAAAGTTTTCATTCTTTAAGTGGAGTTTTCTTTGTTTTAAATAAGGATCACTTTTATTTAGAGAGCGGCACATTCTGTCCAGTAAGAGACATTCAGTCATAAACACAAAAACATTTATCAGGAAACAAAAATTAAATATGCTGCAAAAAAGCAACATTGTACCAAATATTTTTGGTCTAGTTTCTAGTGCAGATATATTTGTCTTATATCAAGTGTACTAACTTGCAGGTAAATTTGCAGCAGGAGCCATTTTTAAGTCAATAACTACTTAATATTTCTTGAAAAAATTGTTCCTATTGGTAGATTACTTCACTTGTAACAAGACATTTTCTCCTTGTTATAAGTGAACTAATCTGCAAGTGGAACTAGTACTTTTTGGTTAATATTAAGGAATTAATAACTTAAAATAAGCTGAAAAGTTACTTGTAAGTTTTATCTTTTTCAAATATACTAAGATATTTGCTCTACTAAACCAAAAATACTTGGTAAGATTGTGTTTCGCAGTGTAAAGAAACAAAAGCCATTAGTATATATGTGTAAACATTTTAGCTTAACTTTTTTTCTATTTACAAAGTGCGCATCTTCTCCGGTGGCCCTGTAAACCTGCCCGAGTCTGTAGGAGGATCTGGATCGATCAATCGATCCCATAACCTCACCAGTCTGCCCACATCCTGCCATCGCTCTCACTCCCACTACACCAATGGAAACAGCTCTCCCTCTCTGGGCTGATCCATTCTCCACCAATGGGAGGCTGGCGTGATCCTCCCTGACGGGGTGTTGGTGTGGTGGGATGCTTTGCCTCCTGGAGTCCCCTGGGGGCCCCAGGCTGGTGCTAATGGGACCTTCCCTTGTCGGAAAGGCCGGATCGAGTTACACAGCTTTGTGGAGGAGGTTGTCATCATTCATGGGGGGAAGGGAGCTGATGATGTTTACGGATATGAAGATCAGCACTATCAGATCCTGTAAATGGGCTCTGGCTCATATTTACCTACCTTATTATTCATGCCTGTTTTTACAGACGTCTCTTTCAGATATGACCCACCATTTCATCTCTCAAATTTAAATGTGATAAACTCAACTAAAATTGATAATCAGAGCTAAAGTTAATCATTTTTAAATCTTATTTTTTTCTTGCATGGACTAAACAGCCTAGAAACATCAGTTCATTAACAGGAATTAAATCCTAGGTTGGTGTTTAGCCTCAAGGTTAGCTAAGAAAGGTTGGTGGCAACTAACTAACTCACTCTTTGGTTACCTAGCAACAACTTTCTGAGTAGCTTGTGGTTACCTAGCAACAACCTGCTGAGTAACTGGTGCGGCAACAGTATCAGATCAGTACTAGCAGTTCCTATAAATGGGGTTCGGTTTATATATTCCAATCTGATTTTTCGCCTCTTCCTTTTAAAAGTAAGAGGTATCTTTATTAAGAAACAAGATGTCTCTTTTAGATAAGACCCAACGTTGTATGCATTCCCCCCCCAAAATGAACTGCTTACAAGACGCATACAAAACGCACTAGATATATCAGTTTAACGCTACAGTTGACAGTAATTAAATTATCTAAACTGATGTTTATTAACATTAACAATATCTGCATCTTGACTTCCCTTACTGTGTATAAAAGGGCTGGACAATAAATCAAGCAACATCTTGCTGAGTAACTTGTCGTTACCTAGCAACAACCTGCTGAGTAACTTGTCGTTACCTAGCAACAACCTGCTGAGTAACTGGCAGCAGTTTCCGATCAGCACTATCAGATCCTGTAAACGGTCCTGGTTTATATATTCTGACCTTATGATTCAGGTCAATTTTTCCTTTTTTTTAAAGTCCATAGTTAAAGATTTACTTTATTCTGAAACGGGATCTGTCTCTTTCAGATATATACCACCATTTAATGCATCGTTTTCCTCAAAGTTAAATGTGATCAAAATCAATTTTAGGCTGACATAACTATGCAGAATCCAAAGTTTGATAATCTGAGCTAAATCTAATTGTAATCTCAGTGTAAACAAATTTCTGAATAAAGAAAAATCCAGAAAAATTCACATATTTCTACTATTTAGAAAAAAATAATAAAGAAAAAAGGTCACCATACATTATATGAAATAGGAGGAGTTTAGTCTGATTTAATATTGTCTTCAAATGTAAATATCTACTAAAACATTTACTAAAAACTTTTAGCGCTTTAGAGCTAATTTTTATTCTGATTTTTATTATTATTATTATTCATTCGATTATCAGTTTAAGTAGTCTGATCCTGCTTTGAATTCAGTTAGCAGTAAACCCCATTTCCAAAACAAATATAAAACATTATTTTCCTTAAAAATATGCCAAGTTTTTCAAGTCAAACAGTTTAAAAAGATAATTTACGCATAAAAAACCCAATACTCTGATTAGGAAAATGCTGTCCTAAGCTGCTGACCTGAGTAGAATCCATTGCTGTTTGTTGACAATCCCGTTTTAATTCTGATTGTGGATTATAGAGCTGTGTCTGCAGCGCCGTTGCTTGGTAAAAAGGCAGTGGAGGTGTGTTGCCAAGCTGTCTTTGTGCCTGTCAACATCAATAACCCCCAGTGAGTCCAGACTCCATTGGTAAACTGACACCAGATTCCAAAAGTGGCTCCGCGTTGCAGCCAAGGACATTTCTGCTTAGTACGCTTGTAAACACGTAGTACTACGTTACTACGCTTGTCTCGAAATGGATAAAAGCAGACGGGAGGGAAAATTAATCTAAACTCCTGCTGGCCTGTTTATTTCTCCTACTAGAGGTGGTCTTTTCATATTTATTTAAAATCTGGACTTTCTCACAGTTTTTACCACCTAAAATAGAAATGTTTTAATACTAAATGAGCCTCTATTGTTTGTTTCTCTATACTCTTAAAAAAAAACAGTTGCCTTTTGTGATTACACTAAAATTTAATCATATAACATTTAAAAAACAGACAAAGAAATTATACTGATTGATGGAATGAATGAATTTATACCGAAAGTGAAGATTGTTATTGTTTTTCTTAATTTTGCTTTTTAATTTTGTTTGTTTTAATAACCTTTATTTCATCAGGAAAAGAGCCCACTGCACTGAACCTCATTGAAAACCTCCTGGTTTTTCCACCAAATATTGATCTCTGAGCTCTTCCTGAGTTAAAACATTAATATTGTTGTTTCCTAATAATTATGAATCTGTTTTCTTTGCATCTTTTTTGTTATTTTGACCATTTCTCATTTTCTGCAAATAAATACAAACGTTTTTGCTTGTAATCTCAGAAACATGTTGTCAGCAATTCATAGAATAAAAGAACAAAGTTCATTTTATTCACACATAGACCTATTGTTAGAGCCATAAATAGGAAATATTTAAGTTATTTGTATGATGGTTTGTTTTTTATTTTACTATATTTAGTAAGAAGACTGATATTTGTTCAGGCCATTTTTATGGTGAAATTAAGATTTATTTTGAAAGGCTTGCTTCCTGTCAGGCCATATATTGTATTAGAAAAACTATTGACGGATTACCAAGACACGGAACAATACAGTTTTTGAGCTGTGTAATGTTTTGGAAAAGGAAAAAGAGGAATTGTAAAACTGATGTATCGTCATTTTTGTATTTGCATTTTTCGCTATTTTTTTACAGATAAAGAATTTTTTGTTAAAATTCACAGTTTGCACACGTCCTTTACTTCCAGTGTCTAAGGAATGACACAGATATTGGATCTGTTGCCATATCACCTATAAAGAGTAAAATCAGAGAAACTGATCATTTGAATTTTTCCAAAGCTGTATATAGTGAGTAAAGATCTCTGTATTAACATTTTAATGTTAATGTAAAATTCCTGAGGCGGTTGATTTTGTGTTTTAACTTTGTGTTTGTTAAGGTGGTTCATTGTAATGTTTGCAGTTTGGACTGCTACAGTAGAAATGAAAGGGGATCCTTAAATAAAAACTAAACACAGACTGCTGCTGCTGCTGGCGGACTGTGAGGATATTTGGTGAGCTCTGCTCTCTGTACATCTGTTGATGTGGGTCTTTGGGACCATCTGACAGCGGAGGCAGCTGGGTGACAGGGTTTTAGGCTAAGCCCTTCACCCCTTTACACAAACGCACACTTACTGGAAGTCCACATTTGCCCTAATGGGACATCAAATTGCAGTGTGCTGGTGGAAAGAAGGCTGCAGCTGGCGCTACAGCTGACTGACTGAAGGCACAGCGCACAGACTGCGTGTGTTTGCATGGGGAGAGCGGCGTGTTTGCACTGCAGGTCTGTCTTGGCACTGCAGTAACCCAAACACACTTTCTCAAAACATTGTCCTGAGCCGTATGCAACAAAATTTTGTTCTGTATTCACCCTGTGCTTGCAAAATGACAATAAAGTCAGTCTAAGTCTAAGTCTAAGTCTAGACAGAAGGGGATGGTAGAGCTGGTGGGTGATGGTATTTCTGGGTCTGTTGGTGGAACGAGAACCAGGCAGTTTTGGTTTGATCTCATCAGAACAACGTGAGCAGCTATAGAGAACACAATCATGTTTCCTACCTTTCATGAGAAACATCTCAGAGTTTGACAGAAGGAAGGAAAGAAGGAACAACAGAATGAGTGAAGGAAAGAATAAATGAGGGATGTAATGAATAAAATAAACAGGAAATGGGCGTGCCGTGGTGGCGTAGGGGTTAGCGCGACCCGTATGTGGAGGCCTTCAGTCCTCAACGCGGCCGTCGCGGGTTCGACTCCCGGACCCAACAACATTTGCCGCATGTCTTCCTTCCCCGTTTCCTGTCAGCCTGCTATCATATAAGGGACACTAGAGCCACAAAAGACCCCCTGGAGGGGTAAAAAAATAAAAATAAATAAACAGGAAAGAATTAATGAATGAAGGAAGGAAGGAACTAAGAAAGGAAGGAACAAACAAACAAAGAAGGAAGGGAGGAAGGAAGGAAGGAAGGAGGGGAATGAACAAAGAGCAGGAATAAAGAAGTTGAGGAATTATGGTCAATGGTCCAGAGTGATTTGAATTTACTAATTATTTTTACTTTAATAGGTTTTTGGGGGAAAAAAAAAATCTGTTTTAGGAATATTTTTACTACTCTGTATTTTTACTTTTATTTGAGTAACTTTACTATGAAGTATTTACACCCTTCAGTAAAAGTTCTGGATTTTCTGTTAGTAACTTCACCAACAATTCAGCAGACGTCTACAGTTTTGTTTCATATTGAAAGAAATTGATTTGCAAAATTGTGTCTTTCTTTTATTTCGTAATTATGTTTTTTATATTAATTATTATGTGGAAATACCAACATTTCCCCATAACTTTATATTTTGGTCCATCTGATGATGTCATTTTTAAATATTAAATGATTTTCGATCAGTTGCTCAGTACTTGAGTCGCCTTTTTACAAAAAACATTTTCTACATTTACTTGAGTAATTTATTGAGTAAAAATATGTTGAATGTGGAAAAAAGGTGAGCAAGCATGGATAGGATCAGTACATCAGATGGACAGCTGATGATTTGGAGATAAAGACACAGAGGACAGACTGAGACGGTTTGGACATGTTCAGAGGAGAAACAATGATTATATCGGTAGAAGGATGCTGAGGTTGGAGCCGCAGGCTGGCGGCAGAAAGGAAAACCATAAAGCAGATTTATGGTTGTGGTGACAGAGAACATTTCTCCATATGAATAATGGAAAAAGCCTAGTTTTGCATACGCAACCTTGTGGAACTCCATGACTTTATTTCTGTAAGCTGCGATGTCCATTTTTTGTCAGCTAAACGTATTTCTAAAAGTCATAAACATAACTAAAGATCAAAAGACAAATGTGCACGTTTCATTTTATGTTATTTTAAGGTTAAATATCCAAAACAATAGATTAAGTCGATATGATTTAAAATAAACCTCAAAAATATGTCGTTGTCCTGGAGAACTGCTTTCCCCCTTCACATGCATGACCTCATGTAGAAAGGCCGTGACATCCACAGAAGCCACTCAGGGATTTGGAGGGTCAAAAGGTCAAAGGAGGATAAACAATCTGTGAATTTGCATCTACAGCCAGAAGCTGTTTGCACTCAGTGTAGACACACACTGGCACACATCTTCATGTGATGGCATGATGCCAGGTCATGTGCCGCTCTTCTAGCAAAATATTTCTGTTAAGAATTTGTTCCTAGACAGCTGGTTGATAGAAGTGAAATCATGACTTCGTGTTACCTAAGGATAACGTACATAACGCTCACCCCACACCTATTTTTGTGTGAACCTACCAATGGAAAGAGTGCGCTTTGCTAAGACTTCATCATGTATTTTTCCATCCCCCTGGAGATTTGCCTCCACATATTCCATGCATGTTTGTTTGTACATGCTCAAGTAAGAGCGTGCAGTGAAAGTCAATCTGCAGAACGGGGAAGTGCAAGGTCAATTTGCACCTTTCCCTGTCATGTTTGGGAGTGTGGAGTACCCACACGAGCCTTTCTGAACCAAGCTACAGTAAGCACAGTGAAATCAAATGAAAATCAAAGGAACAGTAGTAACAGGGCAGAGAGGACATTTTAGATTAGTATCTGTTTCTGGCTGCACTGCAGGTTTTATTTGAGGTATGTGACTCCAATGGTACCAAACAGCCTAGATACGATACTATCAGTTTGACGTAGCAGTCGACAAAAAGGGATTAAATTCTCTAAACTGGGATTCAACTTGCATTTAAGCTTCCATCATTGTGTATAATACATCAATAACAATATCATGATAGAAACATGATCAATATCAATAGATAATACAATTGAAACTCACTGAACAATTTCTCCGGTTTAATGGATTCAGGCAGAAGAAAGGCTGGTGGCATTAACTAACTAACTGTCTCACTCTTTGGTTACCTAGCAACTACTTGTTGAGTAACTCTCGGTTACCTTAGCAACAACCTGTGGAGTAACTGGTGCAGCTGCAGTTTAACCCCTTCAGACCCAACGTCCAGTGGAAAGGATATGATGTGATTCTGGGTTTAGACCAATAGAAAACAGGGATTTTGTCATTTGAACGATTCTTGGTACTGACTAGTTTATTACTGAACAATGACATCAGAAAAGACAAACATTGCTTTGAAAATAGAGAATGGGAGGAGTAAGGATTTATTTCCTATCAAAAATATTTATTTCAGTTCATAATAGTGTATAGTATAGTAGTAGTGTATAGTATTTAAAATTTTGACAGTATTTTCCATCATTAAATTGTAGAATATATATTTGATATATTAGCCAATGCTTCATTATTTAGTGTTACCATGTAAAGAAAAAAACTAGCTTTGGTTTTATTTGTTATTTTCATGATTTTTATGACTGTAATCTCTCAGACTTTCTTGAACTGCTTGTAAAAAAATTTTTTTTTGGTTTTATGTCAAGGCTAAAGTGGAATAAATATTAGTTGGATTTTTTTAATGTATTTTTTTCTCTGTAGATAAAAATTCATTATGAAGGAGTTAAAGTTTCCCCATTGTGACTCATTACAATATACATGTATACCATTAATGAGAGAAATGCACAAAAATTGCTTTTTCATCATAAGTGTTGACTTCAATTATGCTGTATTTGTGTCAGGATCTGTGTTTTTCTGTGTTTATTTAGAGTTTTCCTTGTCCTTGAGTCTCTTCGTTGTCCTGTCCTCCCCTTGATTGTTCCCAGGTGTGTCTTGTTCTGTGATTACCCTCCCATGTATTTAACTCCACCTGTGTTCCTTGTTCCTCGTCGGGTCCTTGTCGATGTCGATGTCAATGTTTCGTCAATTCGTTGTCAATGTGTCCATGTGCGTGCTGCCAGTTGTTTGGACTGTGCTTTTTCTTCATTAAATTTCATTATTCATCTTACCTGGGTCCGCTGCGTCTGCCTCACCACCCTTCACTGCACCGTTTCATGACAATTTGTTGCTCAAGACCTCTAGCACTTTCTGGAAAACAACAACCTACCTGATGTTATCTTTTAAAATCCATCATTATCTATTTATTTGAATTGCAAGATGTTATTTGACACCGCGTGCGCATACGTTTGGTTATATGCTGCTCTTTCTCTTTTAATAATATTAGATTCTAGCTGAGGGCACTATTTCATAAATCCATCCATCACATGTGGAATAATCTTTGACAGATGGAGATATTTTGCTTGTGGGACTTTAAATGTGTTCTGTCAACTTAACTGAGTAACTTGACAGATTTTTTTGTAATATAAGTTAATTATTTTAAAGTCAATCTTCCTAGCAATCATTGTCTTTGCCTAAAGTCAAAATTAATTGTGATAAGAGCACTTTGGTGCTGTTGTTTGCATAGTTACATCTTGTCAAGAATGTCCTGGGTTTCAACCTCAACTTGGATGTTTTTGCATTGAGTTTGCATGTTCTGCCTTTGCATGTTTGTTTTCTTCGGGGAATCTAGTTCCTCCACCACAATTCACAAACATCCATATTAGGTAGTTTGGAGAATGTATGGTATGAATGTGTGCAAGTTGCTGTTTGTCTTGTGTACATCCGGGTTTCAGTATTTGTACTTGACTTGAATTTGTGATTAAATATAAAACTAGTTTTCCTTTTTTTCTCTAAAATTGAATTTACCGTACTTCCTGTTTCAAGGTAACAACAGGTTTCAACTCTCCTGTAGTTTATTTGTTTATTGACTTTGGTGAATTTGAGGCCATGGTTCAGTTGACTTCGTCAGATTCTTGTTTTTTCTTTAAAACGAGGTTTTGGTGGATGGTTCAACCTGGATTTTGAAAAGTGTTCTTTAAAAAAATTTGGTTATATTTTAATCAACTAAATTTGATTAAATCAAAGTTCCTGATAAAATGTTAGCATTTTTTAATGTAGACTGAGAACATAAAAGAGGCTTTAAGTGAGCCGATTCACTGCACTATTTGTGCTTTTAGGATGTTTCCACACCTGATAGTTCGGTAGACTCGGTTTGATTTGGGACCAAACTCGCAACATTTGTCACCTTTTCATCTCCGCTGTATCAAACAATCCAAACCCTTTGAAAAGCCACTTCACCCTCTCACCTGTGGTGGCGCTGCACCTAGAACCACTAAAGGAAACGACATGAAAACCACAGAAGAAGACATGAGTGCAACTTCCTTATTCACAATATGTAAGCAGAAATTGAGTAGCATCAGATTTTAACCGTTGTCATATTTCTCTTTTGTCTTTGGTAAAATACCACAAGCCATTTCTCTTTATAGCATTAGACTCACATGTATGTTTTGGTTGTTTACCCAGAATCCTCTGTGCCATAGCCCACTTTCTGCTTTTGGAATAGTCTCCGGTTTCCTTGGCGTTCACATGTAAGTTCACTTCACCTGAACCGGGACCTAGGTTTTTAGGTGTACCACATTTCGCATTTATTGTCCGCATCAGTGTTCGATTGCAGATTCACATTCCCAAACGAACCGGACTTTCTTGGCAAACGAACTGGAGTAGCAAGTAAAAGATAAAATTCCCTGATTTGACCTCTAATGATGCACACTGCTGAAGTTAGTTTCTGATTCAACAGAATTTAAGGATCAATTGTGTTGCCTGGGCAACTGCACAGCGGTGGTATCACCATGTTAAGACTTTACATTTTTCTGCTTAACTCCAAAATCAACATTTAACCAGTTGAATCTTGGACACAATTTCCAAATAGAGAATAACACAGCTGCCCACACTTGCAATCTAATTTTGACTGGTTTTTTGTTACGGTTATCTTTGGCTTTTATTAAAATTTGTTTGATTTAAAACATTTAGGCATGAAAAAAATAAAAGCAATAAATATGTAAGTGGTGGGGGAAGCACTTTTTCAAGGCACACAAAAAAATATATACTTCGACCTGTAGGAATGATTTTGACCCTGTTTTAATTACAAACTTACACAAAAAGCTAAATCTGTGAACCAAGCTTTTATTTTTCAATTATATCTAATGCTATCAGTGCATTGTGCAAGAAAAAAACTCATTCTTGCTCTGCTATGACTGGAAGTAAACTTCTGACAGAAAGTGCAGTTGGTTAGGAAACATTTAGGTTTTGATTTTGCAATGGAAAAAAAATCCCTCGTTGTTGGAAAGGTGAGCAGTCTTATGCACACCTACGTCTATTAGCTTATCTTTTTATGTTGGCACTCCTGTATGACTCATCCGTGGCTCACTCGGTTTAGCGTGAATAAAGAAATAATGAATGCATGACTTTGAAATATCACACATTCCTGCCTGGCTCGGTTTGGGCACGTCTTAGAAATATGTTGCCTTGAGCTACGGTAAGTATTGATGAGCCGTAGACAGTGCTGCAGATGTAATGTTCTGAAGAAAAGGAAAAAGCATGTAAAGCATCGCCATAATTGCCCTGATCTGCCTCTTAGTTAGGGGGAAGAAAGGGGTTTTACAGAAGCACCCTTCTCCACCGAAGTCATAAAAAGTCCATAATTATTAGCAAAAACCCATCCCAGCTGAAGCATGTAGCAGCTTGGTGAATACTCATGTATTTCCATGTTATCTCACAACGTTTTCTCTTCTTTTTGTGCACCAATTTATGGTGTATATGGTATGAGGCATGTCAGATTATTATGGGATCATCAAAAACTGCTTAAGGGAGGCGTAAAAACTGTCAAGACAGGAAAGTAAAATTTTATGTGCAAAAAGCAACCAGCTTCTCCTCAATAGACTTAATTGGGGACTTTGTGTCCAACCATTCCTTTTCCCTTTTATGCTCCAAAACAAGATCCAACAGAGATTAAAATCACCTGCAAAAAATACTTGCGTAACGTAGCAAGCAAGGAAAGAGAGATAAAGACATAATTGACCCTAAACTTGATGAATGGTTGTATATACCCTTGCACCCATGGACCCATGTACCATCAAGCTTTAATAACTGGTTCTTTTTGCTGTGCAGGAATTATAGACCTTTTCTAAAAGTGTAAAAATACATTATTACGTCAATGCAGAATTGACTTAATGTATCTACATGGGCAGTGTTTGTTTTATATTTGTTTTAGCAAAATCAGTAGATTAAAGGTCATGTTAGAGAATCTTGGATTCAAGTCAACAAAAATAAAATACAAAAGAAATTGAGATAAAACTTCCATCCTGTGAAATATTTGTCAAAATATCTTTTCCAATAGTGTTCAAGTTTGTTTGTGATTTCTAATTCTTAAGTTCTACATTTACACTGTAAAAACACAAAATCTCACCAAGCATTTTTGGTCTGGACTTCTACACTTGAAACAGGACAAACATAACTTAAAAGTTACTTTACAGCAAGCTACAGGTGGTTATTTATAGTTAATAATTTCTTATTAATGATGAAAAAGTTATTGTTCCACTGGCAGATTATTTCACTTATAACATGGCAAAAATGTCTTGTTATAAGTGAAATAATCTGCCAATCTAAATAGTACTTTTTCATCAATATTAAGGAATTATTGACTTAAAACAAGCTCATATTTTGCTGGAAAGTTACTTGTAAGTTAGTTCTGTCTTATTTCAAGTGCACTAAGATATTTGCACTAGAAACTAAAGCAGAAACACTTGTAAGATTTTCTGTTTTTGCAATGTAATTTGCATTTTTGAGTTGAACACTGGACACAAACATTGATTTTTGCCTATCTAACTGTACTTTTCCTCATAAAACAGTGTGCAAATCTTAATCTTTAAACATTACACGTTTTAAAACAACAGCTGAGTGACGGTGAAGCTGATTTTATTTCTGTGTCCTTCCTGAGTTAATGGAAAGCGGTAAACCAAAAGCTCTCCAGAGGACAACAGAAAATCAATTAATCAGAAACTAGTTAATCAAACCTGTCAATTCGACACTTGAGATTTTTGACTTTGAGTCTCTGATTAGAGGTCAGCTTCATCTTGGATCAATCAGTTACGTTCCATCAATGAAAACATTATCAGTTACCACTCACCTCTAATATATGGACCTCCTGTATGTAAATTGAAATTTCAATCATGCGCTCAATGTTGGAGGGCAAAAAATTAATCCTTTTACATGCTGTCCATTATAGCTGTTAGAACCATTTCCATAACTAATTGATATGTAGGCATTATTAATTTAGTGCAGTGCACCACAGCAAAGGGAAAAATAACATAGAAAAACCTCTAAACTCAAAACCATTTTGTCTGTGTTGGCCACAGCACGCAGACTCGTTGTCATACCAACTGACATTGACGCTATTATATGTTTCAGGATTCAACGCCAAAAAAACACTCAAACATTTCCCACACAAAAAACAGAACATTCAGTCCGTTACAGTTTTATGTTTTCAGGCTTGATGTTTATTTTGTGAATATTAATAAGTGATCGCTGTGGTAGATTAGCTACCGTTGCTATTAGCTAAGCTAACACAGCAGCGGTTGATTAGCTAATTTAAACACCTGCTCTACTGAGGATTTGTCAGAGTTAGTGTGTAGGTTTTATTTTTTAAATGAACCAAAACATTTAAAGCAAATCTACATGTTACGTTGTCAAACTCAAGCTAGCATAATTGAACTACTTCCCTCTCCCTTGCTATTTTTTGTCTTAAAACTTTTTACTGACCTTGTTTTCAAGTTGAATGAATTGCGTCCCTTTTTTGTATATATATCAGGTGTGCATTTAAGATTTAGCGCATTACATTGACAACTTAACAGCTAAAACCAATGCTAGTCATCGTTAGCAAGCAGCTTTTTGCCCTCCAGCAGGGAGATGGGGACGACGTCACGCTGTAAGGGGTTTATATGTTTAATGATGCAACTGTACTTTCAAACCTTGATCTAGAAAAGCTGCAAAGTCAGCCATCAATCTGGTTTAACTTAAAGTTTCAGATGCACTATTGCAGAGAAAAATTTTAATGAATAAAATGTAGAGGTGCACTGATAGTGGAAGTACAAGAAGGCCAGTAAGAAATCAGTTAAATGAATTCTTTTTAGGTCATGCAAGGACTCGGAAGCTGGCAGGGAGCGAACGAGGGCACAGCTGGGAATAGCAAGTGGATGGATGTGCTGCCTGGATGGATGCCCAGTGTGGCAGATGACTTAACAAGGCGGATGCTTTATCTTGCAGAAGAACATGTGGCTGCAGCTAAAACAGCCTCTGTCCTATTTTTCATTAATTGATGGTGAGGGTGGGAGGAGATTAATTATTTCAACAATAGATTAATATTTGTCCTTTCTCGTTTTAAATATCTATATTTTTACATGGCAAAATCACAAAATCTTACCAAGTATTTTTGTGTTGTTTCTTTTGAAAATATCTGAAAACAGTTTGACGGTAATTACCTAAAGTTTTCCATTTTGAGGAAAACTAGAATGCAAAAACACAAAATATTACCAATTTTTTTTGTGTGTTGTTTCTAGTGCAAATATCTTAGTACACATGAAATGGGACAAAACAAACCTACAAGTACGTTTTCATCAAGATATTGGAGCTTCTTTTAAGTCAATGTTTCTTGATTGTTGGTTAAAAAACTCTTGCTCCATTGGCACATTATTTCACTTAAAACAAGACATTTTCTCATGTTATAAGTTAAAAAATGTGCCAATGTAAGTAGAATGTTTTATCAATATTAAGGACATATTGACTCAAAAAATGAGCTCCTGTTTTTGCTGAAAATTATTTGTAAGTTAGTTTTGTCTTATTTCAAGTGGAATAAGATATTTGCACTAGAAACCAGATCAAAAATACTTGGTAACAATTTCTGTTTTCGCAGTGTAGTTTTTTCTCAAAACGGAAAACCTGTAGATACTTAGTGTCAAACCTTTTTTAAAAAAAGTATTATCCCTTTAATTTAATAATTAGTCAGCAGATTTACATCTTATTATTATTATTAGGCTGATTCTATGACATGTACCTTTTTTAAAGAAATAATGCTAAACATACAGAGCATTGGCTCTGATTGAGCAGTTGGCAACAGTTAACATTTGTAAAATTAAACATAGCTAAAATGCACAACATTAATAATAATAACAGTTAAAAAAGTGTACAAAATATGGCAAAATTATTTATGAAACACTGTATAAGATGAAATTAGTTAAAGGGATATGTTAAAATACTTATCTATAATATTTGTAAAGAGAACACAGAGCTGATCCTACCCCGTTACGAACGGCAGCAGGAAAAAGGGGGCGGAGCTGGCGGTTACTGGTTGCTATGGTAACCACCAACTGTCAAGCGCAGCATAAGGGAACTTAAAACACCAACAAATATCTGGAGAAATAACTTGTTGACAAAACTAAATAAAGCCAAGAAATAAATAAACACATTTGGACAAACTTTACATCTATGATATTATTAAAATAAAACCCTGTTACACATATACTTTAAAACTTATTTGGGATTTATTGTCTGCTGTTTTTTCTTTTCTTCTTTAAACAATGTTAGATAAAAAAATTTAAAAAAACTAAACACGTTGTCTTATACCTACTTAAGAAGATTTAATTTGACTGTAAAAATGATTAATTAATCATAAATTCACTACAGTGTTGAATTGTGGAGAGAGGGGTCAAACAAAATCATCCACACTTTGTACATCCCTGTCTTACTGTGTGTTGCTCAATGAGAATAAACATCAATCTTCAACTTAATATCTGGATGATAATTTATCTAGCTAATTACTAGCTGTCATAGATAATATGAATCAAATACTGTAGTACAATTTCGGAGCTAACTGAACAGGACATTTGATCCCATAGTTAGTTATGATATTGAAAGCAAAACAAACAGGAGTCAAGGGATATATCCACTCTCTCCCTGCCTTTCCTTGAGACCCATGTCTGTCTGACTGAGTTCCTGCTCCAATCTACCCAGAGAGCCCAGCCACTGGAGATGCACCGAGGAGAAAAACATACTTTGTTTTCTTTTTACAACGTTAGAGGCGGCCAGCCGTGTTACAGCGTCACTGTGTGGGCCATCTCATTTGATGGGAAATTGGATCTAGACTTGAGAGGGGTGTGGGTAATACGGTTAAAGGCATCATGAAAAGCCAGCTGTAACAGGATTTCACCCTCTGTGCCGCTCCGACTGACTGCTGCCGTGAGGCGAGTCATTAGGGAGATTCACTGTGTGAGCGTGTTTGTCTCCACCCTTTGCTGATACTCTGCAGCACGAAGGAGGTTTTACTTCCCTCTGGGTCTGAGAGGCTCAATCTGTCATAAAGATGGAGCATCTTGAAAACCGCTCAGGGTGGTAAAAGTGTAAATGTTCAGTCATACAAGATCTGTTTGCAATACTCTGAAAAAACACCAAATCTAGTTTTTGCTGCAAATATCTTAGTGCTCTTGAAATAAGACAAAACTAACTTGCAATTAACTTTTCAGCAAGGAATAGCTTGTTTAAAGAAATTAATTCATGAATTTTGATTTTAAAAAGTACTAGTTCCACTGGCACATTATTTCACTTACAATAACACATCTTCCCCATGTTATAAGTGAAGTAACATTCTATAAACTGGTATATTTTAAGTCAATATTGCAATTATTGACTTTAAGCAGCAAGCTAATATATCTTGCTGAAAAGTTACTTCAAAGATTAGTTTGTATTATTAAAGTGTACTAAAATATTTACACTAAAAACCAGACAAAAATTGTTGGTAAGAGTTTGTATTTTCGCAGTACTGACCCTTTGCACGTGACGTCACGCTCTCCAGAACTCCGCCTGCTCCGCCATGATGGACGTCAAAACAACCAAAGCGCTCCTTAAAAGCTAGGATAAAAACAGACATCTGGTTTCCTGATATCGCATCTATTTAGTTAAGTTTGCTTTAAACTGCTCACAGGGTGCTGCACTGTCTGCTGCATAAACAAACAAGGATAGAAACCAAACGTGTCATTTTATTTTATAACTTTTAATGAGGAAAGATACAACGGCGGTGGATAACAACCGTCTATCATGAGTGTCAGCCCTCGGTGTAACCACGGATTTGCAGCGAAGACTTTTTACAAGGTAAAAAGATCAACGTTCATTTACTTTAAAAGTAAGTATGGTTAGAAAGATGTCGAATATCGCGTTATGGAGAATGTAGTCTAGTCATTGGTAACCATGGAGACAGTGCCGCACTGTCATGTAGCCTAGCATGTTCGAAAGAAATGGTTAGCATCTTGTCTTTTGTACGTTTTTAAGGCTGCTCCGGTTTTTAGGGGAAACGCTGTTTATGACATAGTGACATAAATAATGTGGTGTGAATTCAAGCAAACCACGTGATTAGATCAGCACGTCAGGAGGGAGGAGATATGAGTCGGTTTCTAAGCTAGCTTTTTCCAACTTTGGTAAATCCCGCCGTCTGTGAGCCCCAACCAGGTGTGTTATTTTCACAGACAAATTAGCTCGATGCTAACAAGTAGAAGCCATGAATAAACTGGCAAAAACAACTTTGGAAAACATTTTCAATCGCTCTGTTCAATACTCCCATCGCTCACTTCCGACGTCCATCATGGCGCCTGGAATGATTAAGTGACGTAGTTGCAAAGGGTCAATATAGGGTGACCAAACGTCCGTATTTCCCGGGACATGTCCGTATTTCACGTCCTGTCCCGGGCGTCCCGGGTTTTTTTTTTTAGAAAGTGAGGAAATGTCCTGTTTTTTAAATTTCCTTCATTGGACCATTAAATTTACAGGCACTAGGGCACTGCGCACGGCGCTGCGTGTGACGTAATCCCTGAGCCGCGTCAGTGCGGGCAGCCATGTTCTTAATCAGAAGATAGATAGCGTGGCTGTCAGTAGCCAACAACATGCCAAAGCGCAAATGTATGGAGTTTCCCCGCTTTTAGAGACCCCCCCAAGGTGTTCTGGTTCTCCCCCCACATGGTGTTCTGCTTTACCCAACACCCACCCTTCCAAGTTGTCCTGGTTTTTCCAAAGTAAAATATAGTCACCCTAGTCAAAACCATCATGATTATAGTTTGCTGGGAACCACTGAACAGTATGATGCAAATGATAATTATGTGCTAACTTCTCTGCACAGTTGTATTTCTGTCCCTATTCCTAAACTCTTTATGATGGTTATTCCCTTCATTGTTGACCTTCCTGTTGACTGACATTGTTAAATTACCAGCAGTAAAAAAAGTAAAAGAGATCCTTGTTAATAACAGATAAACACACATTGTTTCCATTTGTTTTCTTCACTGCAGTTTTAACTAAACATGTTTTGCTGCGAACAAGCGTCTGTTCTCCTGTGCCAAGGTGACTGTACGCAAGCATGTTTCAATGGAGAGCAATTTTAATAGCCAAGGTCAGTGCATTTGCTGTGCTATGCGTGGAATGAGCGAGGGCCTTCGCTCGCAGCGCCTTCGGCAGACTCCAGAGAGTCGCGCTCATTGTGTGGCGGCCAAGGGGGAACAAAGACATTTCCACCGGAGGAACTTTGGGTTCCTGTCGATAAGGAGCCTTGTGTTGTGAGCTCAGGTCGTGTTTATATGCCTGTGTACAGTGGGGATCTACGCAGCAGCACAAGGAGTGCACGTCCAAGAAAACAAGCCATGGCTGTATAAATAGTTCCCCCTTGACGACGCTTCAAAGGTGGGGAGAAATTTCCTCATGATTTCTGCTTCATGCATGCTGGGGGAAAATATTTGTGTTGTTTCTTGCTCATTCCTGATCCTTTTTGAATTCGCTGAGCAACTTTGTCTCTGATCTTAAAGGAAGTGACCTGATGCTTATTCACAGATCCATACATGCAAGATTACATTCCATTCGTCTTTCCCAATGAAACATCCTGCATTCGTCTGTGAAAGACCTTTCAAAATCTCCTTCCTCAGAGCTTCCTCACTATTTTTTTCTTTACTTTATGAAAAGAAAAGCAGGAAGGTACATGTTTAAATATGAGGCCGTGCGGACTTTGTTGCCCGACACAGGCAGCTTTTAATGAGAATTTAAACTCTTAATCTAAGTGAGCAATAACGGGACGGTATTTTGTTTCTATTGTGCTCACTGCAAAAGCTCAAACTCTTACCAGGTTTTGGTCTCTAGTGCAAATATATTAGTTCATTTGAAATAAGACAAAACCAACTTACAAGTAATGTTTTCAACAAGAAATAAGAGCTGGTTTTAAGTCAATAATTTCTTAATATTGATGAAAAAAATACTAACTCCTTTGGCAGATTATTTCAATTAAAACATGACATTCTTGCCAAGTGAAATAATCTGCCAATGCAACAAGAACATTTTCATCATTAATAAGGAATTATTAACTATAAATAGGCTCCTATATCTTGCTGAAAAGTCACTTTTAAGTTGGTTTTATCTTATTTCAAGTGAACTAGGATATTTGAACTAGAAACTAGACCAAAAATACTTAGTAAGATTTGCAGATTTTTCAGTGTAATTAGCATTTTTGAGTTAAACATTGGACGCAAACATGGATTTCTTTGCCTGTCTAACTCCACTTTTTCTATAAAACAGTGTGCAAATCTCAGTCTTTAAAAGTTACACATTTTAAAACAAAAGCTGAGTGACTATGAAGCTGATGTTATTTGTGTCCTTAACTGCTAAATCTACTAAATTAAAGAGTAAGCATTCAGCTTCTATGCACCATAAATCTGGAACCAACTTTCAGAAAATTGTAAAGCAGCCGAAACACTGAGTTCCTTTAAATCTTTAGTCGCTTTTGAAACATTATAAATGAAACAATCAACATTGTGATGAGTAACGACGTCACTTGGCAAAATGTAAAGTTTCAGTTGCTGATTTTTGTGTTTTTATGGTGTAAAGACAACAAGCAATCAGTAGGACAGATTAAACACGTCCAAATATAACCAAGAACAAAAATTCTTACCTCTACTTTTCTGCATAAAAAAGAGTAGGAAGGAGTAACACTTATTATCTTTATTGCTTATAATTAATGCCATGTTATAATATTCATGTACCTGTTCAATACTGATCTAAAGAGCCAACAGATAAATAATACTACATAGACAAAATGGTTACAAACTAACTCTCATAAGCAAAGAGCAAAACTGATTCTTTTTTAAAGCTGAAATATAAACAAAATATTAAAACTGTCACCATGTTGTTATTGTTTGTTATGAGAAAGATAATCTGTGAAAAGATCAGCCTTCTCAACTTCCTCCTTGAACTGCTATTGTCATCTGAAGAAATGCAATGTGCCAGACCAAAACCAACCAATCAGAGCCAGGAGGAGGGTTTTAGCGCTGTCAATCACCTCATGAACTCACACTTCAATGTACTAATAGAGGAGAAACGGAAACAGCGTATCACAGAAAAACTATTCATCTTCCACCATCAATGGGCATGCTAACTAGCTTAGCATTCACAAAAGGCTCAGCTAGCTGTCATAGAATAGATCAACAGAGAATGATGGACAGCGCTAAGGCTCGCCTCCTGGCTCTGATTGGTTGTTTCTTGTTAGCACTGGGAGAAAGCAGAGAAGCTCAATTTTATATCACAGATTATCAACAAATATATAAAAAACGTTATAAGCTGCAGCTTTAAAGACACATTTTTCACTTTCATAAAACATTTATTCTGCATCGTAATTGTTTTCTGATTCTTCACACGTTTTAAACATCTTTGTCATTCAGTTTAAATGGGATTTACTTGCCAAAGTGTTCAAGCCAACAATTACGTTTTACCAATGGAAGATTTAGGTTTAAAGTAATCTTTTAAGTTTACAAAAATGTTTTTGTCTGACTGGAAGCAGCGTCAGTGCTTTTGGGTGGCCCAGCAGAGTCTGGACTTGAACTTTTGCTGAATCTAAGCTAAAGATTAGGGTGATTGCAAAGGATCCTTCCGACCTTAAAGGCTTGAAGCTGAAAGTGAGTCATCAAGAAAACCAGTGGAAACACGCAAATAAAAGCAGCGTCTGATGCTGTAATGCCAAAAATGCTTCTCAGTTGGCTTATTAAGAAGGATGTAAACAGTTCTTGACATGGAATCTTACTGTAAATGTAAAGGAAAACGTTTGTTTCCTAAACATTACACAAATCTTTACGTTGTTTCCTTATGTTTTGGGGGAAGCATGTCAGAACCTTCTTGGTTGAATGAAAATACCTTTAAATCTAAATCTGCCAAGGTTATGATTCATTGTGGATTAACTGTATTTTATTTAGGATTTTGTGTGATAAACCAACACAAATGTTTTGAGTGGTGAATTAAAGCAATCTGGAAAACATACCTTGTTTTCTTTACTTTTTTTAAAGATAAAAAATGTAAAAACATGATATTTTCAAGCTCTGTCAGATTGAATGGAAAGCATCTCTGAATACCAATTTTCAAATCTTCACACAGATTCACCATTTGGATTTAGGTCTAGACTTTGACTGGGACATTGTTGTACATTCTTTAATCCAGGGATGTCCACAGTGTGGCGCATGGGCCATTTGTGGCCCTCTGGATGATTTTGTTTGGCTTTAAGAAATAAATGTGGCCCTTGAGTGCTCTAAATTTGACACTTTTGGCCCTAATAAAATTTGGACGCCCCTGCTTTAATCTTAAACATTTTAGCTACAGTGCTAGTTTTCCGTCACATGTAGCATTTAAACTTTTGCCACTAGTGCCAACAGTGTCAAATTTAGAGCACTCAAGGGCCACATTTATCTCTTCAGACTTTTGTTGCTTTGTGTCTTCTATAATATACTAAATAGACAATATTATAATCAAGCTAATTTGTCACATTTTTGTAGAAAATCAATCTGTAAAACACTGTCTGGGTTTCGCACAGTTGTTGTTTTAAATGACAGGTGCACGTATTTTAAAACTTTTTTGGGATTTATTGTCCTCTGTTTTTTTTCTTTAAAGAATGTTAAATAAAAAAAATACCTTGTCTTGTACCTAAATGAATAAATATTTTTAAGAAGATTTGATTTGTGTGTAAAAATGACAAATTAATTGTAAATTTGCTACATTGTTGAATCATTCATAGGGCCACAAGTGGCCCACGTGCCACACTTTGGACATCCCTGACTTTCTTCCATGTCATGTTTGTTTTGTCCCCCATAGCTTGTGGAAAACTACAAACAGAATTTCAGAAATATGAAAAATGTGCTTTTTTTTCCAGAAATTGTGTGTTCATGACATTTCAGAGCTTTTTAACCATCTAAATATAAAATATAACTTTTAAATTGTCTGTTTAGAAATGTGTGTAAATGTAATTGTGTTAATTATTTGCTGTATTTGCAGGTCGTATTACTTATGTTTCGACTTGCGATGCGTCCCGATGTGTTTGTGTGACAGAATGACCTCCGCGACCTTGCCCTGTTCAGCATGCAGTGTCGTATCTCTCTCCGTAAGCCCCGTGGTGACATTCGCACGCTGTCTGCCGCCTTTCCTGCCACTTATCAGCAGCTAATTGCCAATAATGTCAAAGAGACAACGTTGCATCTGAACATTTCATTCACTTATCCCGGTACTGACCCAGCGGCTTTGATGTAGCACGTTCCCACGCTTCAGCCGGGGGGCTTTCCAAACTTTAAGAAGGAGGCAGTTTGAGTTGAACCAACAGAAATGGCTTCAGCGACATCATTTGGAATAAATTTACTTTAAACAGTAATCTCATAAAAGCATTATGTGATGTAGGATTTTCAACCTTAATTGAATTAAAGTCATCTAAACATTAGTGTTTGTGTCCAGATGTTTTAGGTCAAATTCTGCAAAAGGTTCCATTTCAAATCAGAGACAAATGTGGTTGTGGGTCAAAAAAAGACATATTTTTAAAAATTGCTCAGCAATAAACTATGCATTATGTACAGGACTTAAAGTTTTATCATGATATTTTATAGTACTGATGTGATAATGATAAAAGTGAGGATGAAAACTATTTATTGCTTCTTTTTTTTACATCTAACCTTAGGAGATTGAATGGCACAACAATCACAGATCCACACCCATTCTGCTGCATGGTGATGAGAGCATCATGCTGTGGGGTTTGCTTTCATTTAGATAGAATGTGAGTGGAATTATTTTTATTATATTGTGGGGAAAAAAATTGGAAGTGGGCACATTTTTCCTCTTTAATATGGAGATGTGTTCCACAGAAAAAATGTGCAAATAAGTTTGTCACAAAAAGCAATTAATCTTTTAAATATTTAAATGATCTTGATCATTTCCGATCAGATGATTAATATTTTTAGAGTTGTAAAGTTGTAAATGTTTTTCATTTCCGTTTTATTTGGTTGTAATGTTTTATTTTGGTTAAAGTTAAATATATCTTCCAGTTTCAGTTTTAAGTGTTCGACCCTTTTCCTTCTGTATATTTAATCAATTTCCTATTAAGTAGGTGAATAAAAAAAAAGAGGGTACAATGGCTGCTGGATTTACTTTTACTGATTTTGTTCTATTGTTTTCGTGTTGTGTTGAGGATAGGAGGGGGAGACAGGACTTCAGAGACACCACAGCAGTATCTGACACCTGATAAGAAGACTGAGTTTAGCATGAGCAGCGGCAGGCGAGGAGCCAAAGATACTCACATTCACGATGATTGCTGCTAGAGCTGGAGGTGAGAAGCTTCTGTGGAAAGAAGAGGACTGTTGTCTTCACATTACGCTTATCAGACATTTCCTGTCTGTGTGAGAGAGTGATTCTCAGTAAAATTCACGCTAAATCCCCCTCAGAGAAGATATTCTCCTCTCAATGTGTAAATAGCTGATTAAAACACTATTTAGTGTTTTAAAAGACCATCGATGAATGCTCATCAGATCCTGACGGTTTTCATAGTGTTACTCCTTCGTTCGGTGGCTGTTTTGACCCGTGATTATTGATTTTCACCACAGAGAGAGTCGGTGCAGAGATGAGCTGAGCTGCTGCAGCAGAGAGGGTCAGTAAGTTTACCACCAAGGGAGGGAGGAAGAGATTTCCACTGCACACGCTCTGGAGAAAAGCAAGACAAAGATGGAAGATCTTCATCTCAAGAAGAAGAGATTTATTAAGAAACAATGACCTGCAGGGTAAGTTTGAAATATTATAATATGTCTGCTATAAATGTAATGGATTATCAAGTAAAATGTCTCATTTAGGAAGCGATATCACATATTTTCTGGCTTTTTTTCAGATATGCAGAAATGTAACAATAATTTATTTTTTGGGATCTCGGATGGGACCAACTTTTCAGTCTTGATGCTATTTTTGGTTCAGATAACCCTAAATACCCCTCACTCACTCTGAAACACGGTGGTGGCAGTACCATGGAATGGGTACACTGGCTAACATTGAGTGGAAAGTGGGCAAAGCTAAATTCAGGGAAGAAAATATGTTAAAAGCTGCTGAAGATGCATAAATACAATTTAGTAGTTTAGATTAAAGCATTTTCATGTGTTAGGATGGCCTAGTCAAAGTCTTGCATTTGACTTTATTTTAATTATGCACAACTTTGTGTTGGTTTATCACACAAAATGCATAAAAATCATTCACATTTGTGATTGTGACATGATTAAATGTTTTTTAAAAGGTTCAAGTGGGTGTGAATAGTTTTGAAATAGTTTTTTCTCTGAAGGTTTTCTTTAATTTCCAAATAGAGGGGGGAAAAAAATCATTTTTCTGTGTATGAAGTGACTTGGCAGTAAACCTGATTCTGGCTGTGATTTATGTAAGTATGTGGGCAGAACAACAATAATTTCACCCTTCATGAGTGGAAGATTTATTTCTGTGCGGCTGCGTTTGACTGCACTTGTTATGTTCGGTGAGGATGGCAACAGCAAACTAACAGAACATTTAAATATTTTTAAACAGCTATTCAGGTTGAGAGCCTCATCTCATCTGTTGCTTTTGATCTTTTTGTCCAAACTCTGAAGTATTAGAGGAAAATATCTCAATTGCTGCTCTCATAGGTAAAAGCTCCTTCTGCAATGAGAACCAACAGTTAAAACACTTTTAAAACCAGGTTTTATTTATAGACTATATTAATGTTCTTTCAGGAAAACTAAGTGTATTTAGGATGACGCCTGGGAGCAACAAAATGTTGCTGATGTACATATAACATCTCAACCTCAACTCTTTATGTTCTTCCTAATGTAAAAGGTCGCGCTGTTTTGTAAACGTGAGGCCATGATGAAACCATGAACTACGACGTTTTGAGTTATTTACAGATTCTGAAAGTATGGATCCTAAGCTTCACAATAACAGGAAACATGGAAATCAAACAAGTTCTTTACTGCAAGTGTTGTGGCACTGATAACATTTTCAGGCTATTTGTAATTTAAAAGCATAATACAAGAAAAATAGACTTGATTTGCGTTGGCAAAAACAAACATTTTCTTTCAGCCATAAATAATTTTACTTGAGGTGTTAAGATGCAGTTAGTCAGCGTGGGGTGCAGCGCTGCTGACCGCCTCGTCACCACACAGCCATATTCGGCCCATTGTAGCTTTTTATGTGGCCCTCTAGATTCTAGACTAAACACTAAATGAGCATAAATGTCATGTTATCAATCAAATCAATAGAGTTTTTATCAGTTTACTGCCAAATTATATCAATCAGTCCCTCCAGTATATTGAGAATTGTCACAAATTTCCATCAACAAATTCCCACACTTTTTTTAATACATAGTTGGGATTTTATTGCAGATTTTTCTGAAGAATTTTCAAAATCTTTCCTACTTGTACTAAGCCTGAGTTTTAATTGATGTCAGATTATAGTCCATGATCTACATAGGGAGCAATTAAAAGTCACATTTACTGTCATAGATAAGCTCAAATATTTCCAAATTAGAACCACAAATACTTTGATTTTTATTGCAAAAAATCACAAAAAGAATCATGAAATCCTGGAGGGTGTTGTTGCGCAACACCCCCCCCCTCCTTTCTGTCTCTACTGTCTCACTCTCTGCTTCCTCTTCTGAGAGGGGAGATGTGCTACCAGCTCTCCATCTAACGGGTTAATTGAGTTTCCTAAATCTGCCGGGATTTACCCTGTCCAGAACTGAAGTAAACTCTGTTTAAGCTGGTTTCGAGAAACGATTCACCTGATTTTTAACGGCCTACATCCAGGTGTCTCACCCTTCTTCCCTCTGTGAATTAGCCAGACTGAGCAGCCTACAGCCAACTAGTTTCACAGAGCACACCTGTTAACGGTCGCTCGTTCTCTTATTTTACAACTTGCATTTGTTATTGAACCAGGTAGGTTTTAGTGACTCGGGCGAGTCCCAAGGATGACGTTTTAAATTTGGGCTACCAGCAACTTAAAAACATTTTAAACTTTTTCCTCTCCAGAATCAAACATCACAGCTATTTTACAACCATCAAAGAACTTTAAGGTGACTCATTAACTGAATGTCCACAACATCTTTTAGATTTTCTTTATGCTAAATATTTTATTAGTAAGGCATTTTTGCAAGGGTCAGTACAGCTTAATTCAGTAGCAGAAATAATCAAATAAGTAAAATCAATCATCTAGTCTATCTTTCCCTACTGCTGACACTGAAAACTAAAAAAAGGGAACCTTTGAGAGAGACGGACGGAGCATGGCGCCTCGAACCCCAGACCTGGCACGACGACGAAGAAGGTGCTGCAGCAGGAGGAAGACGCCAATCGATGAAGGCCAGGATCTCCGCAGGTCTGATGATGAAGAAGGTGTTGCAGCAGGAGGAAGATGTTGATCAGCGAAGGCAGGAATCTCTGTAGGTCTGATGAGCCTCCTCTCCGCATGGATGGTGAGGTCACACAGGACTTGGTGCTGGCAGGAAGGAAGGCACCAGTTCTTCTTCTTTGTCTTTGCCTTTGTCTTCATCTTTGTCTTTGGGGTCTGAACCCAGCCGATGAGAGAAGTGCGATTTGAAGCCACAGGTTGTAGGGCTGACGGGTTGGTCCCCATGGCCGGACAGTCTTCGGCTCCGTGGCCCCGGCTCTTCTTCAGCTGCAGAGTTCTTTGTCCATCTCGATCTTGGCTCGAAGCTGCCCGGAGGATCCAACGAACGGTTCCTCTTTTGCACTCACCTTTTATAGGGTTTCTTTGGCTAGCACTGTTGCTGGGCTTGTTTCATTGGCTGACTGCTCAGATGATTTCATATCCATCACTGTCTTACAGACATTATGTCCTGATGTCTGTGCTAATGTCTCAGAGTTGCTCAACCTCCTATGTCCGTTGCCTGCACAACCTTTCACCTACTCTCTAAATAAGGCGTTGATCATCTCTGCTCTCCTGTTAGTTCCTTGCCTTTCACCTTTCACCTACTCTCTACCTCCAACATATCAGTGATGTTTAATTGCAGTTACACCTTTTACACCATTTCAAGTTCAATGTCAAAATCACATTTATATCACATTTATTTTCTTTAGCTTCTCTGATTTATCATTCATTTATGATTTTATAACCATAACTTATTAATTATACTTATTATAATCTTAATGTGAGTTATTACAGATGTTTTTCTGAAAAGAAACCAAGAATAATACATGATTCTAATTATTTGATGCCAAAGTTACAGTTACTTGTTTTTCTTGTAACTGTTCCCACAAATGTTCGTGTAAATATTATTACAAGTAAACCAATATTAATATAAGTATTTTACTTTGAATCTTATCAAATTACTCAAAATGTTTTAGATTTCATTCTTTAAAACTTTCATGATTTAAAATAAGAAATAGTCTCAGCTATTTTTTATAAATCTGCAGGCTGGAACTTACTTCCTCTTTTTCCAGGAAACCTGCTTTTCCTGTTTAATGACTCTTTCTGACTGACTATGATTTCTTATGATTAGATAGAAAAAAGTAAAATTAAAGCAAAGTTTGCATGAGACAAAAACAACACACACAACCAGATTTATTTTATTGACACTTAAGTCTACTGTTGGGCCTAGATATCACTTGAGTTATTCATTTTAAAGATAACTTTATTTATTATTACTGTTAAACTAACTTTATTGACACTTAAGTCTACTGTTGGGCCTAGATATCACTTGAGTGATTCATTTTAAAGATAACTTTATTTATTATTACTGCTAAACTAAAATCTCCAGCATGGGGAAGTGGGATGAGCTCGGATTTTCTTGACACCCCCTCCACGAGGTCAGACCTTTCACATGCTGGGAGTCCATCACCCTCCTGCAGTTCGCCGTCCTCATCCCCTGGAAAGAGAAGAGGTTCGTCTGGGATGTGAAGATGCAGATTCTTCATCCTCAGTTGTCACAGAGGGCTCAGTGTAGTCATCAAAACTCCACTTCTCTTGACAAGGGTCTGAAAAGATGTTCAATAATATTATTTAGTTTTAATAATTCATTGATATTTTAACAGTTTGTGAACAGGTTTATCAATACATTCTGGCACAACTGACCCTTTAAGAGCATTGATGATCTGGATTTGGCCCAAAACGAAAATGAGTTTGACACCGCTGCCATGGTATGAATATTATAAAGTTCAAAAACAAAAGGTTTGAAACTGCCCCTGAGAAACCTCTCTCCGGTATCTTCCACTTTTCTTTTTAGTGACCCGGTTTTAACCCAGTACTTTGGTAAGCTAGCTTGTAAACGGTTGTTTACATGCAGTACGTCACAGACCACTAGGAGATCACAGTTTGACAAAGACTGGTTAAGGAACTTACACTTTGATGTCAACAGTAGTGAATTATTTTCTGATGACATTTCAGGGTTTCTGCAGAATTCTTTTAGCATTTTGCAATCTGCTGTCAGGGAAAACCTGCGCGGACGACTACAGGCATGTTAGCAGCTGCTCTGGATGTCATCCTCTTCTCGGCTACATACTTTTATATATGATGTAAGTTTTCTTGGATCTTTCTCCAAACCTCTTAAAAGACTCAGGAAGCTCTGGTGATCTCATGTTCACTTTCACTTCAAATGTCAGAAGATTTAAACAAGGAAAACCTTCAAAATATTGAGTAATAATGTTCTCATCATGTGCATTTTAAGGAGAAATTGTTGTTCTATATCAAAATCTTTCTGACACAAAACAAAGATAATTTTATATAAAGTAAATGCTACATTAGTCAACATACTAATAAAATGTTTATTCAGTTAAATATCTTGAAACTAAAGGGATTTGGTTAATTTAAAAAATGCTGATAGTTATGTTTACAGCTAGAAAGAGAAAATTAATTACAAAACTGAGGGAGATAACAGAAGGGAGTACGATTTTAAAAGTAAAACTGTGTGTACTACTTTAAAACAAATGTACATTTTAATGGTTGGAGTAAAATTAGGGAACATTTTGGATGAGTTGAAAAAATCCTTTATTATAAATCAATTCAAAACACTTTATAAGAAAACAATTATAACCAGGAGAATGATATATTACCTGCATCTTATATTGTTAATTTAATTTAAACAGTCATTAACAATTATTTTGTAATTATAATGAGCCAAGATATTTTCTTTTTGATCCATTTTTACCCATGTGTATTAAGTGTTGTAAGAAAATGTTTTTGTAAATTAATGATAAAATTTGATTGATTACATTTCTTAAATTCTAGTTGTTATTGTTGATCTTTCATTAAAGTTAAAGTTTTATCACACTATTTTGTGGTACTATTGTTATGACAGAAAGTGACAATAATGACTATATATTACTTATTTTTTAGATAATCATGTGTCACAGCAGTTATAGCCCCCCAAAACAAATAATATTCTTGGAAAAACATTCCCATTTGTAAGGTGCTTTTTAGGACACCAGTCATGTAAAGAAGTTTGATTTGCTCCTGATCACTTTATTTTCAAATTTATTGGTAATTATTGAAGTGTTTATTTAAGAAAAATATTAAAACTATTTGGCACAGTGGCGCAGTTGGTAGCACTGTTGCCTTGCAAGAAGGTCCTGGGTTTGATTCCCAGCCTGGGGTCTCTCTGCACAGTTTGCATGTTCTCCCTGTGCATGGTGGGTTCTCTCCAGGTACTCCGGCTTCCTCCCACAGTCCAAAAACATGACTCTTCGGTTAATTGGTCTCTCTAAATTCTCACTAGGTGTGAGTGTGTGTGCACGGCTGTTTGGCCTGTTTGTCTCTGTGACAGACTGCCGACCCGGCCCGGCCCGACCCGACCCCGCTAGGGACGGATTAAAACTATCAAATCAGACAATAAGACTAGTTCTGAGGGGTTTTAAACATCATTCATTGGAATTGGAATTGTGAAAATGATAAATAGTTAAACTATTGAAAATCAAAATCAAACACAAAGCAGGACAAAAACGGGGAAAAAAAAATCACAACTTGAAGAAACAGAAGCATCTGAGAAAGAAAGTAGGGTAAAGTAGAAGAAATAAGAATGAAACAGTGGAATTGGTAATCTGAACAGGTAGGTAAACAACCCGAATATGAGAGCACTAAAATAAACATGAAAGCAAAATAAAACTAAGAGAACCTGAGGACCATGACAGCTGCAGCTCTCAGAGGAAGAGGAGGAGGAGGAGGAGGATGAGGAAGAGGCTGCTGTGTCTCCATAACAGAGACGTGACGACAGAGAAGTCTGTCAGCATGCAGATACAGACTGCAGCACATGTAACATGCAAGAAGACTCTTCTGAGATGTATTAATTTCTAACTACAGTGCCACAATTAGTGCTGCTATATATTTCAGATGTGCGCATCTTTACTGCCCCCTACTGTCAGATAAAAGCCTATACAACTACCTTTTTTATTGGGAGTTTGGTTCCATTTAGCTTTAAAAGAAACACAGTGGGGAAATAAGTAAATCAATGAAAAGATACAATTAGATTTGTTTTTCTAAAAGTAAGTCATATAAAATACCCTAACCCTAACCCCCACACATGCATGGGGAGAAATTATAAACTCAATGAAAAGAAAAACAAACTTGTATCTTTGAAGCTACCAACTGTCCCACCATTCAACATATTTAACTTCTTTTATGTCATATAATCAAGACTTTTGATTTGACTGTACATAGTACAGATAAATTACAGAAGTTTCTCATTAATGCTGGATAATGCGTACACACATACAGCTCTGGAATAAAATTAAGAGATCATTAAAATGCTCAGTTTCTCTGATTTTACTTTTTATAGGCTTATGCTTGAGTAAAATGAACATTGTTCTTTTATTCTATGAACTGCTGACAACATGTCTCTGAAATTCAAAGCAAACATTTTGTATTTATTTGCAGAAAATTAGAAATGGTCAAAATAAGGAAAAAGATTCAGTGCTTTCAGAGCTCAAATAATGCAAAAAAAGAAAAAGTTCATATTAATTTAGAAACAAGAATACTAATGTTTTACATCAGGAATTGTTCAGGAATCAATATTTGGTGGAAAAACCAGCAGGTTTTCAACGGGGCTCAGTGCAGCGGGCTCTTAATTTTTCCCACAGGTATATGATGAACCATGCTCATCTGATTAAAAGTACTGTTTCTAAATAATAAAGAAAATAAACAATTTTAAGCAGGTGTTAAACCTACTTTTTATAATCTTTCATTTCTGTTATAAAAGTGTTTTTTATTGGTCTAATTGTTGTGTTTTCATTAGTTTTATCAATACATTTACTTATTTGCAGTTTTTGCTTGCAGAAATGCAACAAATTATTTGTGCTATTTCTTTTACTTTGTCTTGTTTTATTCTAATGATTGCAGCAATAAAGATGATTAATACTAATAAAAATTACACTCTTACAATCAACAAGAATGACCTAAGTTGAATTAATTTTCACTCCCAGGTAAAGTTGTGAAGGCTGATCTTTTCCCCCGCTATGTAAAATTGTAGGGCACACCTCCTAGGAATAAAAGCTAAACTGAGACAAGCCATTAAACTACAGCACTCCTCTTTAGTCTCTGTTAATGTGACTACAGGGCAGCTTAATCATTACTGCTACCCCCATGCAACAGCACAACAAAGTGGCTAATTAATGGAGCGTCCAACATTCCTGGCTTTTATTCCCGGGACACAAAGGAAGCCTTTCTTTTGTTGCTCAGCAATAAATCAGCAGCTGCAGAGAATCGGTCAGGCTTCAGTGTAACAGAGATGTTCCTGCATCACTCCTGCCTGACCTCAGAGTCAGAAATACATCTCAGGAATCGCCATGAAATCAAGCATGAAAGACGGTTAACTGTTAACCAGAAGCAGGGTTAACGAATTAGCAGGAGTTTTCCCCAAACCTGTTAGATTTATCTGTGGATTTTCCCTCTGGATACAAATCAATTTCAACTGGAAGAAGCATCTGAATTGTTTTACCTTTAATCCTGTTATCTCACTAGAAGCTTAATTTAATTAGCTTTGCATTAGATGGTGCACCTGCAGTTTAAGCCTTGCAGAGATGCAGCAGCTAATCTGTGATGCTGCAGGTTGATAGACGTGTTTTTATTTAAGCAAAATTAAAAAGTGGCAGAAAATTACTCCAGTAAGAGTAAAAAAGTATTTGGTAAAAAGTACTGCGTAACTGATCAAATTATCAATCATTTAATATTTAAAAAATGCATCACTAAATGGACCAAAATGTAAAGTTAAGTAGAAATTTTGGTATTTTAAAGACCAAAATGAAAAAAATTCATATAAATAACCAAAAAATAACAAAATAAGGCAAAATGATTTTTTTCTTATGAAACTTTAACAGAAAGTGCAGATCTATGTCTGGTGAATTTTTGGTCAAAACGTGTTTGTTTTCCATTCAGTGGGTAGAAAATCCAGAAATTTTAGTTAAGTAAGAGCAGAAATACTTCATAACAACATTACTCATGTAAAAATAAAACGTGCAGTGTAGTAAACTTTTTTTTTTTTCAAAAAGGTTACTCAAATAAGTACATTTGAGTAAATGTAGCTAGTTACTACCCAGCTCTGCAGACAGGAGAATATTGCATTGATCACAGAAAATGTTTTTTATCTAAAATGTAAAGAAATGTTTGTCATGACTGAAAATATTATGTTTATTTAAACATACAGAAAACATTTATTTCATGAAAATAACGTTGATAGCAGAAGTTTATTTTAGGGCAAATCTGAAAATTGCTTGAAGTGTCCGAAAAATACCAATCAGTTTTAGGGTTACCTTCTGCTTTAGTTGTTTTAAATAAATGCTACTAAAATATTAGCTTTTTGGCAAAAAATAAAATGAAAAAAAGGATGTAGAAATGCTTCTTTGGTCAAATGTTAAACACGGTGGAGGGCTTGTAATACTGTGGGATTTCTTTTTCTCTTCTCCTAGTGTGGTAGGACATAGATAATTTCAATATCTATCTTGTTTTTTTTTCTCTAAGGTCAAAAATAGATCCATAAATCTCAGTTTCAGTTCATGTGTAATAAATGTAGAATATCTGAGCTCAGATTAATAAATTATTTCAGATTTAAAACCCCAGATTATAAAGTCCAGATAATTAAAAACATGGAAACAGTTTTAATTTAAAGCCCAAGTGTTACCTGTGAATCTCATATCAGCTTTAGCGACAATAAGAATGAATAAATGAAACAATAAAAAGTTCCATAAGTTTTTGTTTTGGGCATCTTCCTGCTGCCCCCTCAGCTGTGCTGCCCAGGGTGGAGAGCCATATCAACTGTAAAGACTTCAAATTAACCTCCTTCTATTGTTATTTCATTCCTCAGATGTAACTTAGATTAAACATTTTTGGGTTGAGCTGAAGAGAAGAGTGAATAAGATATGGATCAATAATGATAAATACTTTAAATCATCACATGCAGTTTGAAAAACCATCAGACAGAATTTATTTTGTTAAAAAAATGTATTTTAAATTTCTCTCAGTGAACCAATAAAAGTTTTTAAGGCATCAAATTCTCAATTTTCTGCTCCAGTGTGACACCTAGTGGACACACAATGAAAACACTGGAATAGTTTCTATTGTAAAATTAACAATTTACTTGTAATGTAACAAATTACATTAAAAACACATTTTTAACAAATATTATGCTAATATGAACATTATTTTTTCTCTTTTTTGTTGTTTTCACCCTGAACGGTACAGATATTTATTCAGTAAATAATGTGTGGATAATAATCCAGGTTTCTGACTGTCACTGAATTAGATGAAAGCGACTAAGTTGCCATCACAGCTTTGTGGAGCGAGTGGATGAGTGTCGGGCAGAGAGAAGCAGATGTGTGGGAGACAAAAAGCATTAACCTCATTGTAAAATTATACTGTCAGGAATCCCATTAGTGTCTCTACAGTTCGCTGAACTCCTCCATTTGTAGCGTAGTGACTGAGTGAGGAGAAGAATGTCAACTTAACGTAGATATACAGCCTCTTTCTCCCAAATGGCTCAATTATTGAGCTTCTTTTATGTGAAACTGAACTAATAAAAGTGAGCTGTCCAGGGTGAACCCCGCCTCTCGCCCAAAACGTTATCTGGAGATGGGCACCAGCAACCCTCCTCACTCCATTAGGAACAAGGGTGTTAGAAAATGGATGGATGAACTAAAAACACAGGATTTTTGCAGCAAGATAAAGAGAAACAAGCAAAAAAGCATAACTTTCAAAACAATAATCATGTCTGCTTACCAGGGGTGTCACTAGGTTTTGAGGACAAGGGGGCCTAGCCCCAAGGAGATGAACAGGGTGAGCAAATATGGTGGGTAAGAACAAAATGTATCAAACACAACAAAAACAGAAAACTTAACACCCTCCACTACAAAATGTGACTTTAAAGAGTTAATAAATACAATAAAATGACTTCCTAGCAATCGTTGCTAAGATAATTATAATTTTAGGTACTTTTGGAAGAGCAATTATAAAAAATATCCTGCTTGCATCACCTTTTAGCCATATTTTACACCAATTCCCAGACTATTATAATACAAAGTAAAGGGAAATTCACAGATTTATGATCATATTTGAGTTAAAATCAATACTTTATGTTATGATTTAGCTAAACTCATATTCTGGGCTGCATTAAATTGAATTTGTTGGGAGTTTTTTTTGTAAATAAAAAAAGAAACTATTACAGTTATTTGCTGAGGCCTCGGCCTCTTTAAACTAGGCCTGGTGACACCCCTGCTGCTTGCAATCACTTATTTGCTGTTAGATATGCAGTTGCATAATAACTTAACACATATTTATTTTATTACTTCAAATAGCTGCAAAAAGAAATGTTTTGAAATTTTGTAACTTTAAGTATAACATAATTAAGTCAGCATGAGCATTAAATAAAATCTAATTTATTTATTTAGTTTTTAGGTTTTTGGGTGAAAAATTGAAATAATATTGTAAAAATGAGTTTAAGCCTATTAGGAGGATTTGACAGCCCGTATAATGCCCGGATTACTCATTTCTAATCAGATCTGTGGTAATAAAAAAGGTTTTTCCATACTGAGGTGTAAATTGGAAAACAGACACTAGGGGGCACTGTCGTTTAACTTTAAAAAAAAAACTGCAGCACATAAACTGATTCCGTCCAGATAATGTGAAGCTTTTTAAAACAGAGATGCTGACAAGTCAGTCAAAGTCAAGAAAAAAAATACATAAGAAAGAAAAATTATTGACAAGTTTGGAAAGTTTAAAAAATAAAAGTTCACAGGTATTACCTATTTTTATTTACAATATCTAAGAAAAGAGATTTTTTTCATATTGGGAATTAAACATCAAGCTAACAAAAAGCAGACAAATTGAAACAAACTTTAATAAAATATGCATAGCATATGCTAAATAAGTAAGATTTGGGTAAATACATAAAGTCAATTGCAAATTATGAAACAGAAAATTTCAAAATTAGAAAAATGAAAGTATGACCTCCGTGTCAGCACTGAGTGAAATAGAATGACTGTTTTTCAAAACAAATGTTTAAAATGCAGATAAGGTGCGCTGGCGTGTTTTTATTTGGGTTTATATGATCAGATTTATAAATTCAGACTCCAAGCTGTGTTGCTGCTGAAGCAGGAGGCCTGGATCGTTTTTTCAGGTCCATTTGGTCCACATGCGGCTAATATTCGGACTCTAAATGCTTCTTTGTGTTCACCAGCTGGGTGCCTCCCGGCCATTTCACAGAGCCCAGGCACTGCATTATGCTTTATTTATTTATTTTTTTAATAGTGTCTTTGTTAAAAGCTTCACCGGTTGCTGTGAGAAACATCAGTGATGCAATTAGTGAGAAAGTGAGGGACAATGGGCCAGAGAAAATTGCTGAAAACAGAAAGGAACATCAGAATTTTGACAATTTATGAAGGTCTGCAAATTATATTTACTATTTCTGGAATCAAATTAACAATTCTTTCTGCAATAATAGTTAGGATTTAAAGAAATACTACATTACTTACATTCGTACTCTGACCATATGTAGTATTGATGCAAACTTTTGACTATGCTCAGCATCAAACTGCTGGCATGAACTCTGATTTGGTTAGAAAAATTTAAAAAAAGAAAAAATGAACTTGTGCATGAAGATAAGAACATTAAATTTGATCATAATTAAAAACTAAATTATATTAATTTAGCTTTGATGCCCTCAAGTGGACAAAATTATAACTATGTAATGATTTTTGCAACTGATTTTGTTAAGGCTACTACTCCTGTTGCTTCTACTACTACTACTATTAATAATAATAATAATAGAATCAATGAATAGTGGTGTAATTTTTTTACAGGGGAAGTAATCCAAACCAACCTGGTCCTATGAAAAACTTAATTTCCCTCCTTGTTACATCATGGAAATAACTTTGTTTTTCACATTTTATGGGACGTTTAGTTCAGTTTTACTAGTCACAACCAGGCCCAATTTTTATACAAAAACAATAAGGTGGTTAAAAAAATCTCCACTGGTGAGCAGAAAAAAAATATAAAGGCTTTGTTTAACATTTTACCCAAAAGTGTGACCTTTCTGAAAACGGAGCCATTTCAAAAACCTTGGGATTATTGAGTCACACTGCACTGTTACCTAGCAACCCATATGTAGATCCAGCACCATTGGTCAGCTGTACAGTTGCTGCTGGAAAAGAATGGTGTTTTGTTGTTGAATTCTTGTTAGTTGTGCAGGAGGCTCCACTTCTGCTTATCAAAGATGAACCATTGTATAATTGCACATCTCTTTGCAGTCGTTTTCATGTGTGAACGTCGAGTTTGGCCTACAGCAGCTTATTTGGATCTAAAGTGACAAGACAACAAAAATAGTTCAAAATAATCAGAACTGAGCAGATTAAAATGTAATTTTGTTAAAAAGAATGTAATGAACATGTTCATTGCAAAAACTATTTTATTTTTATAAATAACAAACTCAACTCATGATATTTTAATGAAATAAGTGGATTTCTGTAGACAATTGTTGTAGAGTTTAAACAAAATAAGGATCTTGAAGGTTTGCCAAAAACCATATCCTACATTGTTCAGATTGGTCATCTTTTTCCAGATTTGTTTTTGTGTCTTTTCTGCAACAATACCAGAATTTTGTTCAATTTTGTTTCATATTTACTAAGTTTATTAAATGACCATGCCCAAACCTGAATTTTAGTAAAAGCCACTGGATGTTTTTAGTATATATTATTAATAAATTGCATTAAATTGAAAGCAAAAACCTGGATGATTACTTTGTGTTGCACCTTACATTTTCCATTTTAAGGTTTTAATTGTATCTTGGTTTTTTCTTTAATAGCCGGCTATCAGTGAAAACTTAAATTTTAGATAATTCTCGAATAGTAATGAAGGGCAGCTCAAAATTGTTCTGAGGGCCACAAATGGCTCCTGGGCCATAATTTGGACACCCCTGCCTTTAAGGAAGCTGGTCATGCTTGAAAAGATTTGGCACAACTAATTAGTTTGCTTAAATGCTTGTTGGCTTGCACAACTTTTCACGGATGGATGAATGAACTTAAGTGTCACGATCTGCGTTGCACATCCATTTTACAGTCTGAGGGGAACTCTGCTGTATTTCCCAAAGTTCACTTTAAGTTTTGTTGCTTTTTGCAGAGCAATATACTGTGGAACTTCCCCTCTTCTGCCTGCAAAACAACCCTGTTTTCCACAAGTTCAACTTGAGGAAAAGCATCAAAGCTTTGGATCCGTTTCATGCCGCGTAAATTTGCGGCTGTATGAAAATGCTGTGAACTGGTCACACTGCCCTTCTAATGCTTTCTAAGCCTAATTTTCAGTTATAGCTGCTGCTTTTTTGTTTTGGCACCGGAAGGTAATTAGGTAAGAATTGTAAAATTTAGGGTTGGCATTTAAATAATTTGATGAAAAGCAAGCCTCTGAGCCTTTATAGCCCTCGAATTCTGCCAGGAGTCTAAAACTGTCACTCCATACAGTGCAAAGTACACCATAGTAAACTTTGTGACATCTGAGCACGGTCAGAATCAAATAAAACATTCAACATCCAGCATAATGTATTTTAATCTCCGCGTTTGAAGCCGCATCTGCCTCTTGGAGAGTCCAAAAACAGTGCGACTGCGGGCCAGCAAGCTTTTAATCTGTCGAGAGGCAACAGGTCATGGAACAGAGAAACATCACATTAAATTACCTCTCGCCTCACAGTCATCTGGAGCGGCAGAGAAGGACGCCTGGTTTGTTTGCAAACTGAAACTAGAGTAAAGCCATTAAATAGCTTTTAAACTTTGCTCAGACTCAGCATGAAAATTATTGCTTTATTTTCATGCATTTTCGCAGCAGATACATATTAGATTCAGCTGAATTAAATCAGATAATCTACTGCAGAGACGCAAGGAGGATGTGGACAACCTGCAGAAAATAGGAGACAGGAAACGCAATTCCACAAATAAAGGTGAAGGCTGTACGGCTGCTTCCTTTCTCTCTCTGTGTGTGTTTTTTTTTTCTATTTTTATCCCTGGATGGTTTTAATTGCTTTTCGGAAGAACAGCATTACTCCCACATCACAAATTGTACCATAAGAGAATGCGAGGCACGGAGCTCTCCAGCAATAAATAAGCCTCTTCAGCTTGTTACAGGAAACTGGCAGCAGCAAAAAAAAAACAGAAAGTCTGACACACGGACAAAAACTTTCCTCTCTGCTGTGTTTTGTCAGTCTCACACTGACACACACACTGACACACACACGCCCGCACACACACACACACACCATCTTCAACCGTTCCTGTCAGACTAAACGCTCTCAATCTTTCATCTGTTATTACCAATAACTTGTCATTTTCTTCTTTTGAACCAAGCCCTCTCTGGTCCCTTTGCAGCCGTTTCTGTCAAATCTTGGTTTTAAAAATGCCGCATAAGCACCAGTGATGAAAAAAGAAGGTATTTGTTTTCAGCAAAATTGCAAACATTCAGAACATTAAAACTAAGCAGAGCATTTTTTTTGTCTAATGTATTTAGATGAATGAATAAAAATAAAACCCCACTGGCCTTGCGTGTATTTTTCTTCTTCTACTCCTATTGTTTCCAGATCTGATTGAGGTGGCTCAACGGACACATATAAATTTACTGCTTCATACCTACATTTTTTCCATCAAGGCCAATTTAATCTGGTTTTATGTCCTTATTAGGGGCCTAACAAACAAATAAAATTAAGCAGGCAGTAAACATCAAGACGATTTGACCGTCTAGGTCTAGTTTCACTAATGACCTTAAACGAGTTTTTCAATCAAGGCCATCTGTTCCAGGTGAAAGATAAGCTTTTCTCACCAGATTAATTAAATGCAAGGCTTAAATTTTTACTACTTCTTACCTAATTATTTTTTAGTGCCAAAACAAAAGAGCAGCAACTATAACTGAAAATAAAAATAAAGCTTTAGAAAGTTTTAGATGGGGCAGCGTGACCGGTTTAAAATATTTCCATACAGCTGCAAATTTATACGGCGTACAACGGATCCAAAGCTTTGATGCTTTTCCTCAAGCTGGTGGAAAAACATCACTGTTGTGTTGCTTTGCAGCAGAAAACATGGAGGGCTGCACAGTCGTTTAAAAGCAACAAGAATAAGGGATTTTTCTAAATCAGAGATTTTATTTTTACGCCGTTTTCCCCAAAACAATTGTATCAATTAATAATAAAGCAAAGTAGAAACAAATAACTTAGCAACACCTCTGACCCAAAGAGCCAGTAAACCTCTTCTGCACTTTTACAGTCATATTCAATGAATTAGAATCTATTTTTCGATATTTGTCGGAATAAAAACACTTTTTGAAAATTGACATTTAACTTTTTTACTAACAGTAGGGGTAAAATGATCATAAGTAACAGAAATAAACGCGTTCAAATATGGATTTGTGTGTAATTAATCTATGGACGCCTGGCATGTTATGGTCTTTCCTCTCCACTGACACCATATGTATTCACATTATGAGACATTGTTGAAGTTTACTTTTTAACCAAAATAGGTGGGGCAGGGTTAATTTTATTTGGGAAGTCTTCCCATTGTAGGGACGTTTTTCTTTTTGGAAAGTCTTCCTGCTAAAGAGGAGTTTTTTATTCTTTTTTTTGTGGAAAATCTCCATGTGAAAAGGAAGTTTTTCCTTTCCACTGTCACCACATGCATCTTCAGCATGTCTATGGTGATGGATAATAGTTCTGAGCTCATGTTTGAGAATTTAACACCGCATGGATATGGACTTAGAAGACTTGGAATCCGATCAAGCAAACAATTACAACAAAGGAGTTGATGCATTCTACGCATAACGCTCCATGCAGGGAAAACACGGTACGCCATTTGAAAGCTTGGGTTTATTATCTCAGGTACAGCAACCAGAACAGATTTAGTAGTCGTAGGAAAAAAATGATATTCTACATAAAAGGTAGAAGTTCTGATCTTGAATACGGCAACCGGAAGAGATGCAGGAAAAACATGGTAGCCGATATGAAAGGTAGGATCTCTGATCTTAAATACGACCATTTGCCCTTCATCAACCCCCTACACCAGAGCGCCACCTTCAGGCCTCTCTCCAGATCAGCTAAACTGTTTCTGGTTTTATTTTTCCCCTCCATGGGCTGCCACCTTATCGTGGTGGAGGGGCTTGAGAGTCTCAGAGATCCTAGGAGCCACCAGAGACTTCATGCCTCTGGTTGGGTCGGCTCCTAGTTGTGGGATTGGACCAAGATCAGACTAGAAAGACAGAGTTCCTGGCTGGAACTAGAAATGTAGACAGACGTCAGGTTTCCCCCAGTGTTTTATCAGCCTGGCGGGCCACCAGGCTTTATTTGCCCCCCACCAGGTATCTGGGTTGTTTATTTTAAATGGGAATTTTTCAGTAAAGATGGATGAAGCTAGAGGTTTATAGTTGAGGCATTGAACTAACTGTGAGGGTTATGAACCAGTTGTGCCGTTCCTTCAGCTGCCTGCTGGCTTCACAATCTGTTATTTCTGAATCATGATGCCTGATCGTGCTCCTCCGACTTTTTACTTTACACTTTTAAACCCAAACCCACAGCGGGCCGCTGATGGATGGCCTTAGTGACCTTACCACTGGGCTCAGCAGGTTTTCTGGAGGAAACCCTGGAAGTGTTCCTGGGTGACCCATCTTGATCCAGTTCTCCATTTTGACTTGAAACTCTCAGCAATCTTGATTGAGGAAGTATGTTTGAGACAAACAATTCTTTCATGAATTGCTTGTCTGTGAGGAGAAACTTCTCTCGGCACAGGACTTGTATTTCTTGTAAAGAAGTGATGCTGATTATTCTGAGATGTTTCCTCTTGACCGTGTCCTTGGACCAAAAGAAAGTCGATCTGCTCTCGATCAGGTAGTCGAGTGGTTTAACTCGACCACCTGAAATAGAATCATATTCAAATGTCTCAGCATAATATTTATGCATCTATTTTTGTGCTGTCGTCCGTCTGTCCTCTGGACTTGTCCCTGTTTGACCCAGAAGTCACTGGTAACAGAGTTTTTCTGCAAAATGCATGGCAACTTAGGGAAGAAAACCTATTTCAATGGGTTGACAACAATGTATGAATTTATTTTCATATGCATAATTTCCTTTTGCAAATACATAAACACAAAGTTTTAAACTTTTACAGCCAATTGAAACAACTTAAAGTGTGATTCAAACAGAGATGCACTTTTATTTTGAAACATACCAGTGAAATCTCGCGTTTTGGCCAGGAAACTACCGTATTTTACCGCTCTGTCTCGTCATGCTCCCATATTAGCATTTTCCCGTACGTTTCCCGTATTAGAGTAATTATGTTGCAATCCACCCTTTCCAACGATTCTGTATTTCTCTTGAAAGACAAAATCTGAAGACATTTTAAAGGCTGCAGAGAATCCACAAATCATCGTCACATGTGTCAAACTCAAGGTCTGTGGGCCAAATCCGGCCCGCCGTAGCTTTTTATGTGGCCCTCTAGATTCCAGACTAAACACTAAGTGAGCTTTAATATTATATTATTGATCAAATCAATGCAGTTTTTATCTGTTTACTGCCAAATTATATCAATCAGTCACTCCAGTTTCTTGATAATTATTGTGAAAATTCACAAAAAATAAACAATTTTTTCTCAAAAATTGTCAAAAACTTTGTTACTTGTATTAATCAGCTGCCTCAGCTATAATTGATGTCAGATTATAGTCCATGTTCTATACAGCGAGTAATAAAAGGTCACATTTACCGTCATAAATAAGCTCAAATATTGCAAATATTTCCAAATTCGAACCACAAACACTTTGATTAGAAAAATCACAAAGAGAATCACAAAATCCTGGAGGGACTGAAAAGATGTTCAATAATAATATTTAATTTTAAGGATTCATTGATATTTGAACAGTTTGTGAACAGGTTTTATCAATACGTTCTGGCCCTTTAAGAGCATTGATTATCTGGATTTGGCCCAAAACAAAAATGAGTCCAACACTCCTGATCAACTTTGTTCTTTAAAGTTCATTGACTAATTCTTTGAAATAGTAATAAAACATTCTCATCTGTGTGCTTTTCTTTCAATGCTCTAAAAGAAAAGAAAAGAAAAATGTTTCGATGACATCTCTCTATAGCATCTGAGCCGTTAAAAATAGTTTTTTTCAACATATGTTTTAAACTTTTAATGGCACAGCAGACGAGGAACGTCTGAGAAATATTTGGAGGAAATGTGGATTTGATTTATTCTTTGTCGTCAGGAGTTGCACTCTGGGCTGTGAAATAAATCTATTCAAATGAAGGACAAAGATGGCATGCAGGCCAAGAGTTCTCACTCTGATGTTTTTGTCTGCTGTTGTGTACCTGTCTGCTCATGCTACATAAATATTCGGTGGCTGTGAAGTACCTTTACTCCCAGACTGAACGTTTATGGAAGTCTACTAAATTGGAGGTCCATAGGCTGCATTTAAAGGACTTAATATTGTTCATAAATAAGAGGATTGAGGAGGCCAGGGCAAGTTATTTTAATTGTCTGATTGCCTCAAATAAAAGAAATCCTAAAGTGCTCTTCGACACTATCAGCTCTCTTGTGTCACCTGTTGCTGTAAATCCTCGTAACTCTACAATTAGTTGTGATGAGTTCCTGGATTCCTTTATTGATAAGGTCAAAGTAATAAAGGACAGCTTGCCTCCTTGCCATGGTTCCCAGCATTTGGAACCTCCCACTCAGAGCTGGGCCTCATTTGAGCCTGTCACTGTGGAAGACATCTCAATCATCGTGAAAAAAATGAAACCGTCCTCTGGTACTTTAGATGTTCTTCCTTTTAAACTGTTTGTGAGGGTTTTTGACTCCATTGGGCCCTATATTGCTCAAATGTTTAACATGTCTTTGGTTAGTGGTGTGTTTCCTTGTCTTTTCAAACATGCCATTGTGGAGCCACAGTTAAAGAAAACGGGACTGGACTCTTCCGAACTCAAGAATTTCCGGCCAATATCCAAGACCCCTTTCTTGGCCAAAGTCCTGGAAAAGGTGGTCTGCACCCAACTTAGATCATTTTTGCAGGTAAATGACATTTATGACACTTTTCAATCTGGGTATCGTGAGTTTCACTCCACTGAAACAGCCCTGTTGAAGGTGTTTAGTGATATTACGATGGCAGCTGACACCGGTAAATGTTCTGTGCTGGTTTTGTTGGATCTGTCATCAGCGTTTGATACAGTGGACCATGGCATCCTGATAAACAGGCTCCAACATTTGGTTGGAATGTCGGGTTGCGTTTTGAAATGGTTCACCTCTTACCTGGTTGGCAGAACTTTTAGTGTGTCAGTGGGAAATGCAGTATCTGATTCTGCAGAGCTTTTGTGGGGTGTGCCGCAGGGATCGGTCTTGGGACCTGTTCTGTTCCTGCTGTACCTACTTCCTCTGAGCAGGGTCATCCAGAAGTTCAGTGATGTGTCCTATCATCTGTACGCCGATGATCTGCAACTGTACTGCTCTTTCAAGCCAAGTGAGCCACATAAACTTTGCACTCTCACTAGTTGTTTGGCCGAAGTGACAAAATGGCTCACTGAAAACAGCCTGTTATTGAACTCCAACAAGACCGAGACCTTGATTGTTGCTCCTGACGGTGCTGTGCCTGGAATTAAGCAGCACCTCAGAAACTTGAGCTGCACAGCTAAAAGCAACCTGCGCAACCTGGGTGTTTTCATGGATGGAGCGATGTCTATGGAGCGGCACATAAATCAGCTTGTTAGGAACTGCTTTTTCCAAATTCGGAACATTTCTAAACTTCGTAAGATGGTGACTTATGGTGAGCTTGAGATGATTGTTCATGCTTTTGTCTCATCGAGATTGGATTATTGTAACAGTCTGTTCACATGTCTTAACAAGAGGGAGTTTGCGCGTCTGCAGGTTGTACAAAACTCTGCTGCACGCCTGCTCACTCGCACTCACAGGAGGGAACATATTACACCCATCCTCAAAAGTTTGCACTGGCTGCCTGTATCTTACAGGATGCACTACAAAATCCTGGTACTGACTTTTAGAGCTCTTCATGGACAGGCGCCAGACTATATTAAGAACCTCATCCAGCCTTATGTTTCGACTAGGAGCCTCAGGTCGTCCAATCTGAACTTGCTGATGGTTCCTCGGACCCTTTTTAAGACTCGAGGAGACAGATCTTTTAAAGCTGTGGCGCCTCGCCTCTGGAATGAGCTACCTTGTACCATTCGATCTCTGGATTGTATAGACACTTTTAGAAAACAACTTAAGACCCACTTTTTTAAACTTGCTTTTTAGCTTAATACTGTGTTTTATTGTTTTGTATGTTGCTTTTAATTATTATTATTTATTTTTATTTTTTTACACTTTGTGCAGCACTTTGTGACCCTGGTCTGTGAAAAGCGCTGTAGAAATAAAGTTTACTTACTTACTTAGGTGCATCTCGTATTTTTTTCCCTCTGCTCTTTTCCATTTCTTTCCCTTTGCAGAATAAGGCAGCAGACTGAAGCAATCTGATTGCTGCCATTCTGCTTCTCAGAATTTCCTTTTCTGGTTTCTGAACCGATTTATGCTGACATTCTGCTTGTGCAGAAGCTTTACCCCAAATCAGTGACCCTTACTTCACTTCTTACTGATACTTTTGTGACTTTATTCTCAGAATCCTGAAATTAAAGTAATAAATCTTTTTTTCTTCTTCAGTGTCCCTAATCCTCTTCCGAACAAATGAAAGCCAAAAGATGTTTGCAGAAGGGTTTCTAAATCCTGATAATTTCTGGTTTAAAGAAAATTAGACGTATTTACGTTGAAACAAATATCCATTTATCTGAGATCTTGACACAAGGTTGATGGATAAAGGAGGGAAACCAGGGAAACTCCAGTTAATTTTTTTTCCTAGACAATATGTCAGGAACTCCCACAGGTGACTAAGTCCAATATGAGGCATGAGAACAGGTTAATTTGTAGAAAATTACAGATAATCAAGCAATTTAATAAAGGAAGGATCACATGAGGATCTGTTTGTTTGTTTTTTTTACATGAACTGAACCTTGGAGATTTTTTAGCTGTTGCTCATCTGGTAAGGTTGCTATGCTTTTCATCAATCACAAATTTTTTACTTCTGGGAAATTCAGGTATTTCTCAGGAAATGCCTGAATTCCCTCATCAGCCTTCAGTCATTCAACTCTGCAGACGTCTGCTAACTAGACACTCATTTGATTTGGCAGATTTACACGTTTTTTTTTTTCAGATTTACATTCAGCAAGAGAAAAATGTTTTTTGTGGAATATTTCAACCCTTTGAACCATTTCCATATTTTACATTTTACATCTTAGCTTGATTTGCTCATCTAGAGACTCGAAGGCTCTCTTCAAAGCAAAAGAGCTACGGCTCAATCAGGCACCATAAAGATCATCTGTGGAGGTTATGTTTTACAGATTCTTAATTAGATTTAGGTCTGGAATTTGACTGGATTTAAATCATCCTATAGTGGCTCAGTTGGAAAATTAACCTCTGGCTAAAATCTTGAGTTTGTTGCAGTCGTGCAGAAAAATCATCTTCCAATTAATTCTGACCCAGCTATGTTTGATCAGCTGCAGTCCAAAATCTAAAATACTTGTAAAAATGTAAAAAGTCCTGCACTTCACAACTGTGCATCACTTTAGATTAAATTTGCGATTGCAACATGACAAAATGCAGAAAATGTCAAATTCGTACTATTTTTCCAAGACAGCTTACAGTAGGGGTGACCAAAAGGCAGACCGGGGGCCATTTGTGGCCCTCTGACGGATTCTGAGTGACCCTTGACCTCCAATCTAGCCTATAAGAATAACTGGGTGATGCAGACACATTTTTATCTTTTGAATCATTTTTTCCACAGATAAATAATATCTTCTCCTTCTTGGTGACTGTATGATGTAAAGCACTTTGAACTGCTGAAATCTGCTATACAAATAAACTTGAGTTGAATTAAAAATATATTAGGTGCATTCCAATTTATCAAAGTTTTTGCATTTATCTTGATTTTGTACCTGCAGAGTACCTAAAAAATTGTTCTTAAAAGTAGCATTACTTCAACATATTTTTACTTAAGTAAAAGTAAAAAGTAGCCATCCAAGAAATCACTCAAGAGTAAAAAAAGTATTTGGTTAATAGTTTACTCAAGTAGTGAGTAACTGATCAACTTATCAATCATTTTATATTAAAAAATTAAGTCATCAGACAGACCAAATTATAAAGTTATGTGTAAATTTTGGTATTTTAAGGACCAAAATGATAATAATTCATATAAGTCACAAAAAAATACCAAAATCAGGCAAAATAATTTTTTTCCAAATCAGTTTCTTTGAATAAAAAAAACTTAAGAAACTTTAACAAAAACTGCAGGTGTGTGTCTGTGTCTGGTAGATTTCTGGCTAAAACATGTTTGTTTTTCATTCAGTGGGTAGAAAATCCAGAATTTTTTCTCACGTAAGAGTAGAAATACTTCACAATAAAATCACTCAAGTAAAAGGTAGTCGTAGAAGAAATTACTCAAGAGTAAAAAAGTATTTGGTAAAACGTTTACTCACGTACTGAGTAACTGATCAACTTATCAAACATTTAATATTTAAAAATTATATTATCAGACAGATCAAAATATAAAGTTAAGTGGAAATTTTGGTATTTTAAGGACAAAAATGACAATAATTCATAAGTAGCAAATACTTTTTTTTTCACCAAATTTGTTTCTTTCGGTAAAACATTTATGAAACTTTAACAAAAACTGCAGGTGTGTGTTTGAATTTTTGGTTAACATGTTTGTTTTTCATTCAGTGGGTAGAAAATCCAGAAATTTTACTCAAGTAATAGTAGACATACTTCACAATAAAATCACTCAAGTAAAAATAAAAAGTACAGCACCCTAAAAGTACATTAAAAAAGTTACTCGAGTAAATGAGTAAATGTAACTAGTTACTGCCCAGCTCTGTGAATATGCCTGTTTACTCTCCATCAGTGCAAAGCGTTGGCTACCCAAAATGCAAAGCGGTGCCCTCAGTGTCACCTCCAGAGCCAGGTTGCCACAATAAGAGCAACAACTTCCCACTCTCACTTCTACAAAGCTGCCAGCATGTGATGCCTGGCCCGTCCCGTAACCAAGAGGTCAGCATGAGCCTCTGACCTTGACCCCAGCAGCCTGGAGGCCGAGCACTTTTGATTTCCTGTTTTGGTTCTCAGCTCTCTGGAAGATTATTGGCGCGCGGATTTCAACAGTCCAGCTCTCAAAGTTCCTACGTGTTTCTTTTTTTGGGAGAATTGATCCTGTATCGGCCCAAGTTTTGAAGTCAGGCAGAAATTTTAGGTGTTTACGTTACAATGTAAGCATAAACGGATGTCAGGGGTCAGCTGTGAACTGGAGGTCAGCTCTTTGGAGTTATGCACTCTGAAGGCAACATAACCTTCTGTGTTCCTCTTACTGATAAATCCATCTCTCCCCAGGCACAAAGGACTTCTTCTTTCTGTGTGCCAGCTGTTTCCGCCCCAAAAACACATTTAAAAAAAAATATTCCAAACACAAAACTGTATTTACACAAGTCATTGCTTGCTTGGACAGACATTTGAATATCTTTTCCATTTAATTACATTTTTGGAAAAATATGTATATATATCCATTTAGATTTTTATTGTTTATGTGGCTTTTATTTATCAGTTGACACAAAATAAAAACAAAACAAAAAGATGCACAAGTCAGATCTTCTGAAACAAATACATTTATCCTTTTCAACACAAAAACTTTAGCTTTTCATTTAAATTGATTCAGATGACCTAAAATAAAGAAAATGTTTATTACCAAGACTTACAGACTTTTTTTCTTTCTTTCTTTTTTTCTTTTTACTTATTTATTTTTATTTGCAGCTGCTTCAGAGACTTAGAAATAAAACTAAACTACAGTACAATGGCCTTCAGGGTTATTTTTATTTAAGGAAACAGTAATAGTCTTGGAGGTAAAAACTTTAAGATATTTTTAGTCATAAATGTACTTAAAATAGGTTTAATTGGAAAGTGGAATAACAAGGAGGTTTGATTTTTGTGACTCCCCCCCCCCTTTTTTTTTCTTTATAAATGAAGATCTGAAAAGTGCGGCATGCTTTTCTATTCATATCCCTTTATAGAACCATCTTTCACCTTTTTCTTACTATTCAATGTCTTCTGGAGTTTGTTTCAGGCTATGTGTTGAGAATTGTGTATTAGAAACATTTTTAACTGTGGATTTTAATACATCTGTTTACAGTTGTATATAATTATAGTTTTCCTATCTGCAAATTTCCTGTTTTTGCTTTTTTGTTAAACTTTAATGCTTCATATTATCCAAAATATGAATATCAGACAAGTATAACATGAGTAAATGCATGTTGTAATTGTATTAAGGGGAAAAGCTGTTGGTTAAATCATGATTAACTGTGCATAATTCCATTTTTCTTGCCCATAAGCACAGTTAACAACAAAAACATCTAATCGGTAATCAAACATGGTGATGGTGAGCTGTGCAGCAGAAAAATGACCTAAAATAAGTAAAAGTTTTAGCGAGGCCTAGGAGGAACTTAAATCTGATGGAGATCTTAAACAAACTGGCACTGGAAAGGCAACCGGAGCCGCCATACTGCTTGGCTTGGCCGTCGGTGCCGAACATGTGGGAAAAAAACAACTCTTCATGCTCGATTTCCTCCAACGTGGCTGAAATTAGAACCACAAAATTCCTCCACAACGATGGAAAATATTTATTTCCTCTTATTGCAGACCTTTGATGGCAGCAGCAGCAGCCAAGGCGAAACAAGCAGCTTTAGGTTTAGGTGACACCTGGGGTCAGGTTGGTTACAAGACATCAAATTGCAAAAATCTAATTTATTTTATGTCATATTTGACATATATACAACAACTGAAGGTAACATAGATACTTGAATGTGCTGACAAATGGCACTTTATGGCTGGAAAATACACAATAATTGCATTTTTTCCAACAGCAAAAACATTTAAAGCAACTTTTTTTTCTATTTATCTTATTGTGAATATTCAGAAATTAATTAAGTGAAAGAATATTAGAGTTTTTACAAACAGCTTCTGAGATATCTGAGAAATAAAACATGTAGCAAAACTGTTCAAATGTATTTGCATTAAAATGTTTATTTTTAAGTGTAAAAACTAGTTAAAATACATCAGAACATGATTTAAAAAGTCTTTAAAACCAATTAAAATTCAAACAAACATATGGAAGACAAAGTCTGGGTAAGTGAAAGTCACTAGATTATTTTTACATGATCTATTTTTTAAGTTTATTGTTGTTTTTATGGGGCGGCGGTACTTTGTGCTTGTAAAACTAATCAGTTTATGTAGTGGATAAATGCTAAACTAAGCTGAGCCCAAAAAAGACTTTCTGAATAATTCAGCAAAGTTTGATTGATTAAAAGTATTTTAAAGTGAATGCCTCTAAAGCACTAAAGTAAAAACTAAACTTTGTCATATTTGCATGTTTACAAGACTGTGTTTCTGTCTGGGACCAGAATTTGAAGATACTCATTAGTTATGTTCTTCCTTGAAAGTTGGTGGATAAAAGCCCAATTTTAGGGGCCAAATTGCCTCTCTGGGTCCCCACGAACAGAATGAAAAACTCAAGAAGGCCCTGCCACATCTTCTGGCACAATTTGCACCTTTTAACCTGCGGAGCGCTCATCTGGGCTCTGCCGGGCTGTAAAGACGGTAATCCATTACCAGGTAATGTCAAATGAGCTTCTGCAACTCTGACAGACTTCAAGACCGCCGCAGGTAATCACCCAAATTGGATTTTGAGAGGTGAGAAACGTAATTCTTAATGATTATCTCTGCATGTGTGGTGGGGCTTCATGACTAGGAAAAGCCTCTTTTTTATCTGAGGAGAAAATTGCAAGTGTTAGTGCTCTTTTACGCACACACACAAAAAAATACACTGTCTCCTTCGGTCCTGGGAGAAAAGGTGCAGAGAGAGTCTTAAATCTGAAGAAAAGCTTTTCCAGCCTTAAGGGTGACCGTAGTAAATTAGGCCTCAGACTCTCTGCTTGTCAGGCTGGAGGAAGATTTTGTTTTTCACATAATTTTTGTCTCACCACTTCTTTTGCTCATAAGCAGAGCTGATGAATTAGGACATTTGACTCATTTCCATCTGGAATTATTTGGTAGTAACTTTCAAGATTAATGCTGCATCAGCAACAGCAGCTCGAAACATAAATAGTCACCAGATAGGATTCAAACACCTTCACTTTTTCCACATTTTATGCTACAGACCTCATCTAAAACGCAAGAATAGCATTGTTTGAAAAATAATACATACAGAATAACCCACAGTTGCTGTATTTCAATTAACCATAACATTGGAAACGCACCACTTCAGAAAAAAAACATGTTTTTTGATTAAAAAGGCAGAGATGGGTAGTAACTAGTTACATCGAGTAACTAGCTTTTTTTTGGGGGGGGGGAAATTTACTTTTTTTTACGCTGTACTTTTTACTTTTATGTGAGTAATTTTATTATAAAGTATCAGACCTGCAGTTTTTGTTAAAGTTTCATAAGTTTTTTTTTTCTTTTTTATTGAAAGAAACTGATTTTTAAAAAAATATTTTGTCTGATTTTGTTATTTTTTGTTACTTATATGAATTATTGTAAGTTTGGTCCTTAAAATACCAAAACTTCAACTTAACTTTATACTTTGGTCAGTCTGATTATGTAATTTTTAAATATTAAATGACTGATAATTTGATCAGATACTCAGTACTTGACTTTTTACCAAATACTTTTTTTTACTCGAGTAATTTTTTGAACAGCTATTTTTTACTTTTACTTATATCACTACTCTCACTTCGGTAAATGTTTTGGGTACTTTACCCAAAAGTAGCCGTATTGAAATAAAAATTGCAATGGAAACACTTTTCTCATCACACGAGTCACATGATCAAAACCCGGATGTTACTGGAGGAAACGAGGATGAAGACGACAGGAAGTTGTAGGAGAATGATGGTTTGGTTTGGGTTTTTTCGGACACCTCTGGCTTCGCAAACCTCTCACAGCATCGTACAGTTCATCTAAGTTCATAGCTCTTCTGTAAAATGGCCGACTACATTTCCCCCAAAACGCCGCGCACGTGACGTAGCTACGTACGTCTTTTCGCTCCAATGCCTGAATAAGACCCAATGTCTCCTCTGATGGGTAACGATTATGAGCGCCATCGCGGAATTATAAATATAATCCCAGGTAAATGTTTACATACGTCACTGTCATGTTTCTAATAACTTATCGCGTGAACAAGATTATTCACCGGACATGCGAAATTGTGTTTTTTGACATTAGCAGAATATAGAGGAAGATTTGTGCACATTTGTAAAGGAAACACAGCTAAAGTGAAAACATATTTTCAGACATTTTTGTAAAAAAATTAAATTAAATAAAATAGAGGCTCACCTGGGATTGCGCAACCTCTCGCTAACTGCACTGGCTGCCATTCATGGGAGCATGCTCCTCCTATCTGTACGTCACCAATAAAATGGCTAAAAAACATTTAAGGGATCTGATTTTTTCATAATTTAGCTTATGTATATAATGTACAGTGATTTTTTGCCACAAACTGTGTGTAACATGTTTCGCCGGCTGAGGAGCGATCAGAAACGGCAGAGAACAGATTCGAGGTGAGGCAGGCAGTTCTCTTGCCTCATGGCAGGGGGCGCTCATGATCCCAGACATTGTGACTCCACAACTGCAGAGTAAGAGACAGTAACAGCGAGTAAAGTCAAGTGCAGCGATATATTTATGGTTTTCTCCTCTTACCACAGAAATCACTTATTAATAATAAAAATTAAGCCTAAAAGCAGAGCACTGCAACAGGCTGAATGTTCTGCTCTTTGTGTGGAAAATATTTGAGTGTTTTTTTGTGTGGCTTTGTTCGTTGCTATAATAACGAGTCTGCGCGTAGCTGCGCTGATACAGAGAGCGAGAAAGATGCGGTTTTGAGTTGAATCATAACGTTTTTTCCCTTTGCTGTGGAGCACAGCACAAAATTAATAATGTCTACATGTCCAAGTTTGATTGAGTTAACGGAGTTTTTCTACGGCGGCAGCGCAGCTATGGATGGCATGTTAAAGAAAAGTCTTATTGTCCTCCAGCTTTGTCCACATGCGCAAAATTTCTTTATGTAAACAATAACATGCAGGGGGGTCTGTAAATATGATTATGATATATATATATATATATATCCACATTTTCATCTCTCGCCCATCTCTCGCCCATTTTATATATTTTTATATATATATAAAAATTCCCTTCTCACCCACCGCGGGTGGTTCTTATCCTCTGAGCTCGGGTCCTCTACCAGAGGCCTGGGAGCTTGAGGGTTCTGCGCAGTATCTTGGCTGTGCCAAGGACTGCACATTTCTGGACTGAGATGTCTGATGTTGTTCCTGGGATCTGTTGTAGCCATTGGTCCAGTTTGGGGGTGACTGCCCCGAGGGCCCCGATGACCACAGGCACCACTGTGGTCTTCACCTTCCAGGCCCTCTCCAGTTCCTCCCTGAGGCCCTGGTATTTCTCTAGTTTCTCGTGCTCCTTTTTCCTGATGTTGCAGTCGCTTGGTATTGCTACATCTATCACAACGGCTTTCCTCTGTTGTTTATCCACTACGACAATGTCTGGTTGGTTCGCCATTACCATTTTGTCTGTCTGGATCTGGAAGTCCCACAGGATCTTAGCTCTGGCGTTCTCCGCCACCTTTGGGGGTGTTTCCCACTTTGATCTCGGGGTTTCCAGTCCATATTCTGCACAGATGTTTCTGTACACTATGCCTGCAACTTGGTTATGTCGTTCCATGTACGCTTTCCCTGCCAGTATCCTGCACCCTGCTGTTATGTGCTGGACTGTCTCAGGGGCCTCCTTGCACAACCTACACCTTGGGTCTTGTCTGGTGTGGTATATCTGGGCCTCTATTGCTCTGGTGTTTAGGGCCTGTTCCTGGGCGGCCAGGGTGAGGGCCTCTGTGCTGTCCTTGAGTCCAGCTTTTTCCAGCCATTGGTAGGATTTACTGATATCAGCCACTTGGGTTATTTGCTGGTGGTACATCCCATGTAGGGGCTTGTCCTGCCATGATGGTATCTCTGGCACCTCAACCTCCGTTCCCTGTTGTCTGAGACATTCACTGAGCACATTGTCTGTTGAGGCTTTGTCCCTGATGTATTTATGGATCTTAGTTGTTTCATCCTGGACTGTGGTTCTCACACTCACTAGTCCTCTGCCTCCTACCTTGCGGCTCGTGTACAGTCTCAGGGTGCTGGATTTGGGATGGAATCCTCCATGCATTGTTAGTAGTTTTCTAGTCTTAATATCCGTGGCTTTTATCTCCTCCTTTGGCCAGCTAATTATTCCAGCAGGGTATCTGATTACTGGCAGGGCATAGCTGTTTATTGCGCGGAATTTGTTCTTGCCATTGAGCTGGCTTCTCAGGACTTGCCTTATTCGTTGGAGGTATTTAGCTGTGGCTCCTTTCCTTGTGACCTCATCGAGGTTGCCATTTGCTTGTGGTATACCTAGGTACTTGTAACTGTCCTCTATGTCTGCTATTGTTCCTTCTGGGAGTGAGACCCCTTCTGTGCGGATGACCTTCCCCCTCTTTGTGATCAGCCGACCACACTTCTCTAGTCCGAATGACATCCCAATGTCCGTGCTGTAGATCCTGGTGGTGTGAATCAGTGAGTCGATGTCTCGCTCACTCTTGGCATACAGCTTGATGTCATCCATGTAGAGAAGGTGGCTGATGTTGGCCCCATTTTTGAGTCGGTATCCGTAGCCAGTCTTGTTGATAATTTGGCTGAGAGGGTTCAGGCCTATGCAGAACAGTAGCGGGGACAGAGCATCTCCTTGGTATATGCCACATTTGATGGACACTTGTGCAAGTGGTTTGCAGTTGGCTTCAAGGGTGGTTTTCCACAGCTTCATCGAGTTTGCAATGAAGGCTCTCAGAGTCCTGTTGATGTTATACATCTCTAAGCATTCAATGATCCAAGTATGCGGCATTGAGTCATAGGCTTTCTTGTAATCAATCCAAGCCATGCACAGGTTGGTGTGTCGGGTTTTGCAGTCTCGGGCAACTGTGCGGTCTACGAGGAGTTGGTGTTTGGCTCCTCTGCTATTTACACCGATACCTTTCTGTGCCGTGCTCATGTGTTTATCCATGTGTTTGCTTATATATATATATATATATATATATATATATATATATATATATATATATATACTCATATTACACTTATGAGTTTACACTCTATGTTGCTAGTTTTACCGAATATGACGTTTTTTGCAGAACCTTTGGTGAAGATATGTTGTTAACTACACCGAGAGACTTGTTTTTAACAAATGTACTTAACATGTTCTGCTCTTAGCCACTCAGAGTTATTTTATATATTTTTACTACTTGGGTTCAATGAAGTATTTTATTCTCGTAAACTGATTAGTAGGCCTGTCACAATAACACATTTTGCTGGACAATAAACTATCCCTGAACTTATTGCGATAAACGATAACATTACTGTTTTGAGAACATGTTTGAGTAAAATAATAGTAATAATGGCATAAAAATGTAAGAGCACATTTTCAAATATCAATAAACTTTAAATTCTAACAAACATTTAAACACTGGAACTGGAAGACATTTGAAATATCCAAAAATAAATAAAGAAAACAACAGAAACAACAAATAAGACAAATTATGAAGTCTCTGTAAACAAAATGATCTTTTAAATAAAAGGGATGGTTGAGACCAAAACACCAGACTGAAGAGTTTTATCATTCAGTTTTTGGTAGAAAGAAAGAAAAAAGAGAAAAACGATAAATCAAGCAAATAAAAATGATTGAGTTTCTTTTAATTTATCATGCGATTGATTTATTGTTTGTGGTAGGCCTACTATTAGTTGCATTATTTTTGTATTAAACAACCACATCCTGTTTTTTTGTGCAGCATAGATATTCTTTGATGACACTAAGATGACTTGTTGATAGCTTGGATTAAATAAAATTCTCTAAATTTCATAAAAAATATACAATATTAATTAACAGCCTTTTCCAATAAAAGTCCATCAGCTCCAGTTTTATGATCTCATTCCATTTTGTAATATTTTCCCCTCATTTTTGCTGCTTTTGTAACAGTAACAACAACCTCCGTTAGCTCTTTACTCTGCGTCAACATCAGCCAAACAACATCTGTGCATCATTGCTCGTCTGATAATGAGACAATGCAGGAGGGTCATTGTTTGTTTTCCTCTTTTCAAACTTGGCTGCAGATTAACAAGCAGTTTCCTTTCTAAACTTCACGCTCAGATTTCCGTCATCGTGAGTGCAGGCATTTAACGCTAAACTGAAGCATGCCTTCATTAGCCAAATGGATTTCTGAATTTTTGCCAAATGTAAAAATTCCTTCTCTTCTTTAACAGGCTAGTTTTATCTGTATGCACTTAAACTGCAGAGTTGCAGCTGCTCTGCAGGCTGAGTTTGATTCAATTTTTTTTTTTTGCTTTAATTGGCCTGTCCTTAGCTGAGGTGAGGAAGGGACATACCTTCTTGTTTTTGGCTGCAACCACTTCAGGAAACAACATATAAACTGGATTTTGTCTTATTGCTTTTTGGTTTATACTTAAAGCTGGAAGGGGTCTATGTTGATTCATGTGGTATTAACCTTGCAGTGAAGGTTTTCCTTTCTGCAGTGAATGTGATAAAGCAGTGGTGTCAAACAAATTTTGGTTCTGGGCCAAATCCAGATCATGAAGGCTCTTAAAGGGCCGGTTGTGCTAGAATATTTTGATAAAACCTGTTAGCAAACTGTTAAAATATCAGTGAATCATTAAAATTAAATGATATTATTAAACATCTTTTCAGTCCCTCCAGGATTTTCTGATGCTTTTTTGTGATGTTTGCCATAAAAATCAAAGTGTTTGTGGTTCTAATTTGGAAATACTTGTGCTTATTTATGACGGTAAATGTGACTTTTATTACTCGCTGTACAGATCATGGACTATAATCTCACATCAATTAAAGCTGAGGCAGCTGGTTAGTACAAGTAAGACAGTTTTTGACAATTTTTGAGGAAAATCTGCAATAAACTCCCATTTATGTTTTAGCACAAAAATTCAGGAATTATCGTGAATTTCAATAATAATTCTGTAGAAACTGGAGGGACTGATTGATATAATTTGGCAGTAAACTGATAAAAACTGCATTGATTTGATTGATAACATAATATTTAAGCTCACTTTGTGTTTAATAGAATCCAGAGGGTCACATAAACAGTTACTGCGGGCCAGATTTGGCCCACGGGCCTTGAGTTTGACACATGTGTGATAAAGGTTACCTGATGAAATCTGAGAACAAATTGTGCTGGGCGGTGATGAGGTGTGGTTTATTTCTATGATTTTTGGGACTTTCTCTCTGCAGTGTCGAGTTCACAAGAAGTTCTGAACTTTCCTTCATAATAAAAGTTGCTAATTTTAAATCCTAACAAAACCCAACAGAGCAGAACAAAGTTCTCACTTGTTTATGTGGAAGCCCCTTAATTTTATGTTCAGGAAATTTTCCCAGCCTCAACGTGAAAGTCGGCAGCGAAAATAAATTTCTAATATGTACAGAAGAAGATTAGAACCACTAAAAAGAGAGAAAAACATCACAAAACAAGATAAATTTAATCAAATATTACATGCAAACCTGATGCCTGAAGTCCTTCAGATGCAAAATATACGAGCAAAATCATTTAAAATAAATTTCTACCAAAAAAACCAAAAGTTTTCTTAAAAAAAAAAACAAGAAAGAAAGAAGGAAAAAAAAGGAAATTTCTGAGTTTGAAAAATTGAACATTTTCTAGAAAAACTGGGATTAGTCTAAGAAATTTTCTAGAAAAAACATGGAATTTTCTGAGTTTCAAAAGTCAAGTTTTCAACTCTTCAAAATAAAAAAAAATCCAAAAGTTTAACATTTTAAATGTTTGAAAATCAGAAATGTTCTAATTTTTTCCTAGAAAAATTTGGAGATTAATCTCAAAATTTGAATTTTTTCTAGCAAATTTTGAACATTTCAAACTCTGAATTTTTCTTTGTGTGTTTTCTAAAAACATTCTGAGATTAATATAAATATTTCAGAATGTTTTCTGGCAAATTTTCATCTGTTTAGACTTGGTTTCCTGTCTGCTTCCCTTGCTTTTTCTAGAAAATTTCAGAAAGTAATATCAAAATTTCTGAGTTCTTTTCTAGAAAATGCGTAACTTTTCAAACTTGGAAACATTTGACTTTTTCTTTTTTATTATTAGTATTTTTTTCATTTTTTTTTTTTAGCAATTTTACAACTTTTCAAACTCAGAAATATCTTTCCTTTTTTAAAGAAACCTTCTGAGATTAATATCTAAATTTTGTATTATTATTTCTATCAAATGTTAAACTTTTCAAACTTCAAAAATTTCTTGTTATTTTCTAGTAAATTTCTGAGACTGATCTCAAAATTTGACAGAGATGTACTTTTCCTTTTCTCCTATCTACAATATGCCTGTGTAGCTACCTGTCACTTTGTCACTTCATTTTAATTATTTAGATTTTACAAATAGTGCATACAGTATGTAACCCGCTATGTTTTATTTTGAAGGAGCCAACCGGAAGCTGCGCGTCCTACCGCGGCCAGTTCCTGGTTATTTATTTCCCTGAAGGCAGCTGCTGGTTAGCTTGTGAGCTGGAACTTGCGTCCTGAAATCAGAGCAGTCTGGCAGCTTGGAGCGACTCCGCGCTCGGACTTTGTGCGGTTCGGATCGGAACCAAACGGACCGGTACTCCCGCGTTATTTCACACCTTGTTGACCCCGCAGCGGGACTTCAGGCGCCCGGGCTGACAAGTTTGTCAACAACAGGAGCTTCAGAGAAAGCAGGTGATTGTAATTTTCCGGGCGGCTAAAGTAATAAAACAGCTTTCGGGGGATTGGTGGGGAGCTGGTGAATTAATCAGGCGTCAAACTGGAGGCCTAAAACTGGGGAGACTTATCTGATCAGCCTGGTTAACAGGTGGGGGGTTAACTCATGCAACAAATCCTGGATCCAGTAATCATTACCAGATCTCAGCTTTAAAACCAACCCTTGAACTCGTTCAGAAATAAATCCTTAAGCATTGAAATACATCAGCTGATGTGTCTGATCTGTCTTTTGGCTTTTAATGAACATTTCAGAAACACGTATATAAACATATAAATATATAAACAATCAGCTGTTTTGATATGGATCTTTTTCCTTTTCCCCAAAACCTGCAGGCTGCTTCATAACGGCAGTGCCGTCGACCAATCCTTTATTTCTCTTTCTTTAAATGTGTTTCCAGGCTGTTTTTTTTGATAACCAACAAATTCAAGCGTGAATCTGCTAACATTTTGCTAGTGTGAAACATTAACATGACCTGATTTATGAGTAAAACTCGTAAAGATAAGACGGGTATAAATTAGAGCACATAAATTTTACGAGTTTATTTTACCACTTTGGCTTAGCTGTCAGAAACAAAGTATAACTAACGCGCAAGAAGTAAAAGCTAATAAATATGAATTTTAAATGTGGTTATAATGCAACTTTATTTATATTTTGTGGCAGTTCCCTGTGAATACTCTTGGGATTTCTTTACTGCTGTATCAGTTTTGATAAATGTCTGTATCAAAATTTTTTTTTTGCTTTACACATTTTTTCTGGTTCATTTTTCTTTCTTTTTTTCCATGCATATTTTTCTACTCGCCTGTTATTTCATAATATCAGCAGATATTCTGAACTCTGGTGTCAGAAGTTGGAGTATTTCCCAACTTGTCTGATGCTGGAGACCAAAACTATTCAGACTCTACAGCGTCTGAAGTTCCTGTGGGAACTCGGGCCTGATCTCACCTGAACCGCATATTTTCACAGTGGATAAAATCCTGCAATATGTTACTTACATGTGCGTTGTTTAGTGATTTCGGTTTAGTGATTTTAGTTTAGTGGTTTCGGTTTAGTGATTTCAGTTTAGTGATTTCAGTTTAGTGGTTTCAGTTTAGTGATTTCGGTCTAGTGGTTTCGGTTTAGTGATTTCGGTTTAGTGATTTCAGTTTAGTGATTTCAGTTTAGTGATTTCAGTTTAGTGGTTTCAGTTTAGTGATTTCAGTTTAGTGATTTCAGTTTAGTGGTTTCAGTTTAGTGATTTCAGTTTAGTGATTTCAGTTTAGTGATTTCAGTTTAGTGGTTTCAGTTTAGTGATTTCGGTCTAGTGATTTCGGTTTAGTGATTTCAGTTTAGTGATTTCAGTTTAGTGATTTCGGTCTAGTGATTTCGGTTTAGTGATTTTAGTTTAGTGGTTTCGGTTTAGTGATTTCAGTTTAGTGATTTCAGTTTAGTGGTTTCAGTTTAGTGATTTCAGTTTAGTGATTTCGGTTTAGTGATTTCAGTTTAGTGATTTCAGTTTAGTGGTTTCAGTTTAGTGATTTCGGTCTAGTGGTTTCGGTTTAGTGATTTCGGTTTAGTGATTTCAGTTTAGTGATTTCAGTTTAGTGGTTTCAGTTTAGTGGTTTCAGTTTAGTGATTTCGGTTTAGTGATTTCAGTTTAGTGATTTCAGTTTAGTGATTTCAGTTTAGTGATTTCAGTTTAGTGATTTCGGTTTAGTGATTTCGGTTTAGTGATTTCGGTCTAGTGGTTTCGGTTTAGTGATTTCGGTTTAGTGATTTCAGTTTAGTGATTTCAGTTTAGTGGTTTCAGTTTAGTGATTTCGGTCTAGTGATTTCGGTTTAGTGATTTCGGCGTGTGGGCTGCCAGACATCTGCTCCAAAACTAAAACACCTGGCCAGATGTAGCCTTCGAGATCCCTGTCTGGATTTAGATAAATATTTGATGATGAATAATATTGTGAAAGGCGATAAATTTTAAAAGCTAGAACATAAATGAGGATACTCTGGTCTCACCTGATTTACCCTTTTATTTCTCTTTTCTGTTTTTCTGCAGAAAAGTAACAAGCCATTGTCTTTCCTGGGTATAATTAAAGGATTTGAGTGAAAGCAATAATTTTTTCCTCTATATTCTATCTTTTGTTAATCCAATTTGATTTGTTTTCTTTCCATCTTATAAAGTATTGTCTGTCTGAGGAAACTCGGTCATACTTTTGCTCCAGGGAGGTTTTACCCTTTTCCAACTTCCCACATTCCTTTTCCATTCCACTTAAGATGCAAACAAGCAACAGAAAACTCTCTGAGCTCAACTTACATGTGGCCAACCTTTTTTAAGTGCTTGAAGTTTTAAAATAAATCCAATCATTTCCAAAGACAGAACAAAACAAACGTAACATTTTGGATACAAATATAACTTTTAAAGTTTAGATCCAGTCATTTTTGCTGATGGATGTTAGTAAAGAAAACTTCTCCTTTTGTTAGGCATTTCTACTGTTTGTATTTAAAAAGAAAATAACAGTCAAAGCTGTAAAATACATTAATAGCCCAATTGTTGCAGGCCTTCACAATAAAAGCCTCAATTATAAATATTCTGCTATTTCACCTTTAAAAATAAAATTTTAAAGAGAATAAAATTATGTACAGTATCTTCATATTTTTTGAACCGTAGATAATTTGAAAAACATATTTTTAAAGTTAATTTGTTTTATGTATTTGTTTAATTTTAAAAAAAAAAATTTAAATTGTAGACTATAATTTCAGACTCTTTAATAAAGGATATTTGTCTAATTTCCTATGTATAAAATAATATTGCTGCCAGTCCTATTACTAATACTACAGTGATTATAATGAGGATTTTAATAATTTAATTAATTCTGATTAACTTAAACCTTTTGCTTATATTTTGACGAAATCACGATAATACAGGTAAGATATAGATGTTTGTAAGGTGAGATACAATCTTCTTTAAATCCATTTAATTAAAATTAAGTCTGACTTTGATCTAAAATATTAGGTTGCACAGTTTTGCTTTTGGTTTGTGGACTACTACAACTTTTATTTAGATTTAATTTGAAACGTGATTTTTGGACTTTCTTTTCTTCTAAATGTTTAAGTTAAAACCCAGTCAAGTTTTAGATTTAGTAAAGATGTTTAAAGTGTTTTTTAATGATTTTAAAGTTGTAACTCTTCATAATATCTGAACTGCAGAAGGTTAGCTATTGGAATTGGCTGATAAAAGCTTAAATTTGTGCATCATTCATGAATCTGAAAGCAAATCCTGAAGCTTCATTAATGTGTAATTTTGTTATATTTTCCTAAAAATGACAGAAATGAATAAATCCTGAAGGATTATGTTGAGTTCTAGATGCTGGAAATCTGTAAATAATGTGGGTTTTTTCCCCTTTCGGCTTATTAAATGTGCCTTTTTTAGCTTTTTGTCCTCTCACAGCTCCACTATCAGATCATTACTGTATATAGAAACTTTCGGAGCAGTTCCACATCCTCATCCGCCTGGACCATAAGGAGGCAGGGAAACTTTTAGGATGGGAACACGACACGACCTTGAGCTTTTGTGGAATCTGGCTAATGGCCGGGAGGACTTCAGATTTAGCTTTTTATGACTTGGATGTTAGTTTTAGTTTGGAGTTTGTGCTAGCCAAAACATTTGGAGCCAGAGCTTTGATTGCACCACATTTAATGAAGTGAAAAGAAGAAAAAGAAGTGGATTGAACAAGTGTATTCCTCTCTGACCTTCAGCAAAGCGTAATATCGAAATGTTTCTTGTCACTTTTCAAAGTGATCCAGCTTGACAGACCCAAAAGTCGTTACGATTGACTTTTAAAGCACATTTGGTCCCTTTTTTCCTCCCACTTAATGTCTCTTCTCCTGTAAAAGGTTAGCTAAGGATAAAAAAACTCAAGTCTCCAGAGTAACATTTACCAGGTCTTCTAGTTTGAGACGGCTCCACGCGAGCCATTAGTGGCGGCAGGATGAGCCGCGGCGTGGAGCGCGAGGGAGTTTTTCTCCCACAGTGGGCTGCCAGCTCCCGGAGACTGTGACAGCGAGGAAGTTTGGAGGCAAGGTCAGATCTTCAAAAGAAACAAAAAAACTCATCCACATCTGCTTTGAGCCTGGAACCGTTGTCAAAGAAGCAGAAAAAAAAAAAACTGGCAGAGGATCTTTTTGACTCTTAAGCGACTCATCTGCTTTAGGAGGAAGTCGATCGGCTGCAGGCGCGAGGTCACTGCTGAACTCCTTAAATGGATTCAGAAATGTCTTGAATATCACCAGTGATTTTTTTTATTAACCTTTCCGTTTTTACATTTAATGGTCCAGGCTGTCTTTCGTCATTCCACATTATTCAGTCGAAAGAGATAAGCCAACAAACCGTGTAATTAAACTTGAGCCTGAACATCGCATAAGCTTTGATTTTGACTTTAAATCATCGTGTGCTTGAAGAAACAAATGATTAAAATCCGTTTCGAACATCGAGGAGAACGACTGGTACGTCTGACGCCAGGCGAAAAGCTGCGTGATTGTTTAGACTTCTTTCTGCGAGGATTTATGAGTTAAGCAAATCTGAAGCTGCAGTTATTGCTAAACTGTAATTATTTTTGACATAATAGACATTCAGCCTAGAACAAAACCCACCGCAATGGGAAAAGACAGATTTAAGGGGATTGCAGGCAAATTTTTAATTTTTTTTAAAGTTACATTTTCCTTAAAAACCCAAAGAAATTATCTCAGAAATGTGCTGAAATTAAATTTGGGAGATTTCTGTGTTTGAAAAGTTTAAAATTTGCTGGAAAAAAACTCAATGTTTCAGATTATCAGAAATGTTGTTTTTTTTATTTAAAAAAAAATAAATATTCAATTATTTCTAAGCTTGAAAAATCTAAAATGTACTCAAAAATTCCACAATTTTGAGATTAATATCAGAAAAATTTATACTAAAAAAATTTGAGTGACAAGTCGAAAATTTTCTCTTTGGAAATTTTCTTAGTTTCAAAAGAAAATATGACTTTTGAAACTCAGAATTTGTTTTTTTTCTAGAAAATTTCTGATCTCAAATTTTTTCTTACTTAGAATGTTCAAGTTTTTCTTTCCTTAGAAAATTTCTTACCATAACTTTTTATTTTTGGATTTTTACAATGTGAAGCACTCTGAACTACTGTGTTGCTGAAACTCCCTTGATTGCTGGAGATTAATCTTTGAGTCTGTCTGCTTCAGTTAACAATTAATCAGTTACTAAATTAGTTGAAGATTATGTCAATAATCGAATAATTTGATTAATCGTTTCAGCCTTGGATAACTCTGAGTCTCCTGACAGCGATTTTTAAAAATTATTTTTCTATTATCCCCCTTTTTTCTGTTTGATTTGACTTTGATTTGCTTCCTTTGTAAATTTTTAATGGAGGACTTGCTTTGGTTCAAGCGTCGTTTTGCAGAAACAGTAGCAAGACTCCCTTCAAGCTGGAGCGGTTCTGATCTGTGGTCGGTCTGGATTAATGTAATTTTAATGTTTCCTCATGCTACTTATTTCCTGCTCCATTATGGCCGTCCTATCAGAAACTAATAGACTTCCAATTTGTGGCTTAGTAAGATTGATTGATTCCCTCAAGAGTGAGGATAAGTAAGACTGTAGTTGTTGACTTCTGCTGTATTGCTAAGGCGGTTTCTACTTTGTGTATTAATGTGTATATTGGGTGTTTGATTGTTTCAAGTATTTGCAGATTTTAGCTTTTCACTGGTTGCTGTTTTGGTATTACAGACATTTTGGAGGTTTTGCTTTTAGCTTGTGCAGAATTTCTGTAGATGTACTGATCCACTATTTGTTTCAGCACCAACGTAGAAGAGAGCATCCTTCAGTCAAACTATTTCTTTATTTACAGAGCAATATTTAATCAGTCTATCTGTTATTAAGGAGATGAACCAGATAATCATAATCACTTTAAATTTAAATCGGACCCAAAAAGCAAGTTTGGTCTGGCTAAGAACCTCGGTCTCGGTTTGATTGAAGTGAGCTCTGGTGCGGTTTGAATGTGTATGTATGAATGCAAAGCGGACCAGAGCTCCAAAAGCAGGAAGTGAACCACAGTGCAGGGCATTCTGGGTAAATACAGCCAAAACAAACGTGCTAATCTAGCAATAGCGGGAGAAATGACAAGTGGTTTTTTACTAAAGATTTAAAGAAAAATCCCACAACCACTAAAATCTGACGCTACTCCATTTTTGTTTCCATTTTATGAAGAAGAAAGTTGCACTCAGTGTCTTCTTCTGAGGTTTTTGTTGTTTCCTCCAATAGTTTTTAGTGCAGCGCCTCCACAGGTAAGGAGGGGAACAGGTTTGTTAATTAGCTCAGATAGTTTGACACAGTGCAGCGAGAAAGCTGCACTCAAAAACTGGTCTCCACTTCATACCTTGCACATGTACAGAGCTAAATAACTTCTATTTTACTGTCATTCCTGCACTTTATGTTTTATATTTAGATTTATATTCATATTTTATACTGTATTTTATTTTATTCTGGAGTAACCTCACAACATTGGAAGCTCAAAACATTGTCCTGAGCCGAATGCAACGAAATCTCGTTCTGTATTCACCCTGTGCATTGAAAATGACAATAAAGTCAGTCTAAGTCTAAGTCTAAAGCTGAAAACGTAAAAAAAGTAGCAATTTTGTTCCCAAATCAGACAATCAGGTGTGAAAATACCCTGAAGCTCACTCTGGGCGCGACTTGTTCTGAAAAAAATAATTATAATAAAATTATAATAAATAAAAACATTAGACAAAGGTCCTCAGAAAGTTGGTTGCAACTTTTGTCTCTGTTTTTAACATTGTAACTTATGGAATATAAGAATTTTAAAATTATGTTTTCTTAAAATCTAAAGTTTGGCTTTGAATATTTATTAGTTAATACTATTATTATTATTATTATTATTATTATTATTATTATTATTATATTATTGTTATTATTCTATATTTATGTAAGAATTATTAAATTACTGAATCAAAAAGAAAACCAAATTGGTTGATTAACCAATTTAAAAATAAGTAATTTCAGTTTGATGCTATTCAATGTGAGTGTAAAAATACTTTACACAAAGGCAATAAATTAAAAGTGAAACCTGATTCTTGCTACATTTAGCGTTAGCATAAATCTGCCTAGTTTCATGTCACAGCATCCCGTTTTAAAATATGTTCACAGTTCTTCCTGATTAGGTCACAAATGTTTTTATACGAAATAAAATAAATCAGCAGCACTTTTAATTTGACAAAAAACAAACGCCTGGAGGAAACGGTAATGAAGTCTTTTTCCAAGATGGCGGCGCCCAAAATGGCTGCGGCTGCATGGGCTCTCGACAGCTTGCGAGTATTTGAGCAAAATACGCCTAAGTCTAAGTCTAAGTCTAAGTGTGGCGTTTCTACTGTTTCTGTTTCACACAGCTTGCTTCGGATAATATCAATATTAAACGTCTTGCACGGGGAATGAGCTGCAATAATATTTATGTTTCTCTTGTGGAGCCAATTTTCAGTGAGTTTCTTCACAGCTGGAAGGAGAATGTTTCTAGGTTCGGTTTAATTCACGGCGTAAAACATTTAGAGGAGAAAAACACAAACGCTTTGACTCAAGACACAACTTCAAAGGTAATCTGTGATTACCTGCAATGTTCTGTATCTAATTAGTTCCCACATTATTCCCAGACTAATCTTGTAAAGCTTTGTTAGCTGGAAAGAGAAAAAGATTCTCTGGAATTTGATTAATTATTTTTTTTCTGGATAAGAAATGAAATGGCTTGCAGTGGAGGGCGTTGAGCCAGAAAGTAGAGACACTGTGTACCAAGTCTGACTGAAGACAAACTCCTGCCTTGTAGGAATGATTCACTTTGCTGCGTTTGGTGGTAACGGCTCCTTAAACTCCACTGGACTTGGATGTTCATGTACCAGCTGTCTGTTGATATAAATCCTGTTCAGTGTTTTCTCTCCTCTCTGTGACTGAGAAACAGTTGGAGGAAACAGATTTTATACAAATAGTTGACTGTAAACCAGGAAATATTGCACAAGCTTTCACTTTCTCCTATTAATATTGGTGTTAAAGTGCAACAGTTTGTGTGATTCGCATTATTGAAGACATTTATCTGCAATCCACACAGTGTAAACCTATAAAAATAAAAAGAACAAACATACACAAAATCTTACCAAGTATTTTTGGTTTAGTTTCTAGAGCAAATATCTTAGAACACTTGAAATTCGACGAAACAAGTAACGTTTCAGCTCGATATAAGCTTCTTTTAATTCCTTGATATTCATCAGAACGTTCTAGTTTCACTGGCGCCGTTACCTAGCAACGCCAGGCAAGCCCAGCCCGTCACCTAGCAACCCTGTTCTAGTTCCATTGGCAGATTATTTAACTTATAACAAGACATTTTTCTTGTGTTATAGGTGAAATAATCTGTCTGTTTTTAGCAGGGATCTGCGGTATATTGGCTCTAACATTATCGGCTGACATTAGTCATTGTTAAACATATTAGAATCTGACCAAATAGTAAAACTGGGCTCATATTAACAGATTATATTTATTTCCATTTTGTTGCATTTTGTTGGTCATGTCACACCAGCTGCGTTTCCATTAACAATAAAACTGTCAATTGGAATTATGAAAATACATTTGCTTAATGTAAACATGTCAATTTCAGAAGGGAAAAAAATCTTGCCTAGTATTTTTGGTCTATTTTCTAGTTCAAATATCTTAGTACATTTGACATAAAAAAAACCAACTAACTTACAAGTAAGTTTTCAACAACATATAGGGACTCCTTTAACATCTATAATTCCTTAACACTGATGAAAAAGCACTTGTTCCACTGGCAGATTATTTCATAGAACATGGGAAAACATTTTTGTTACAAGTTAAATTAATCTGCCAGTTTTTTTTATGACTATTGAGGAATTATTTACTTAAAACAAGCTCTTATATGGTGCTTACAAGTTAGTTTAGTCTTGTATCTAATGTACTAAAATATTTACACTAGAAACTAGAACAAAATATTTGGTACCATTTTGTGTTTTTGCAGTGTTCTTGGTTATTGGCCATACCAGCAATATTAATATTGGATGATGATATTGGCCCAAATCTTCATACAAGTCCATCCCCAGTTTTTAGTATCTTGAATATTTAATGATGGTGGATATTCTGTTTGTAGTTTAATGGGAAGATTGAAACAATAAATATTATTTTTCTTCATATGTTTTCATCCCGCTGTCGATGTATAAAAGTTTTTACAAAAATTGATATTCTCTACATTAAATTCAAGCAAACTGTTTATTCGATGTTCCTATTCTTACTTCAGTTTGTGGTATTTTCTCTCTTCTCATTCAGCATCATGTGGTGGCGTTCCACAAGGCAGGACTTTTGGCTCCTTGGGATTTAACTCCCCATCTCCTCTGATTTAAACTGGACCGTCTGCAATCAGTTTGGAGGATATTTCCCGACAACGACATGCTGATCTGAGCGAGGCTCCACCTAGACTGTTCTCTGACTAAGCCGGGATAAATAAATTCTTGCAGACGATGTAGTAGCTGTCGTTTCCTGAGAGCTCCTGTTGTTGCGATGGCCGCTGCCACCTCTCCAGAGAAGCATCAGCCGCTGCTGCAGCTCCAGGAGGTGGACTCCAGCCGAGTCGGCAGTCGCATTTTGTCTCCTGGTTTGACCCACGAAGCCTGCCAGCCCATCTGCATCCCGGCGCCGTACACCGATCTGGGCCACGACTTCACCCCCATCTCTTTCTACAGTCCAACGATTTTCAGCTACGCTGGTCAGAGCATTTCAGAGTGTCAGTCTGTCCATCCATCACTGAGCGCCTCTTTGTTCTGGCCCAGGAGCGGCCATGTTGGAGCGGCCCTGCCGCTGCAACGCTCCCCGGGCCGAGCCCAGCACGGCCAGGCCGTCCAGAGCCCCTGGGAGAACGTCCTGACCAGCAGGTAGGCCGGGAAACGCCCAGATTGCCACATGCATTGATGCACTTCGAAGAGTTTTTTTGTTTATCTACCAATATTTTTTGTTTCACACAGCAGGCAATGGGGCCCAGATCTTCTTTTTTTTTTGCCCGTATGCGACCCGGAACGTTCCAATACTGATTATTAGGCCTATTGTATACAGAATAATAAGAAAAGAGTAAATTTCTGCTGTAAAGCTCAAAAAATTTGAGTTTAATCTAAGAAATTCTATAGAACAAAAACTTAAAAAGTTGAAAATGTTAAACTTTTCAAATTCAGAAATGTTCTCGTTTGTTCTAGAAATTCTATGAGATTAAAATAAAAACTTCTGGGGTTTTTTCTTTCTTGAAACTTTTCAACTTTTGGAAATTTCTGAGTTTGAGAAGTTGAAAACTTCAGACTTTCTAAGTTGTTTTTTTTTTCTAAAGCTTTTCTGAGACCAAAATAAAAATGTACGTTTTTTTTTTACTTGCTAATCTTTAATTTTTGGAGCTCAGAAATTTCCATGTACTTTTTTCTAGCAATTTTTTTTTCAAACTCAAAAAAAAAAAAAAAATTCTCTAAACTTTTTGAGATTTAAAAAATGGGGGATATTTTCTTGCATTTTTATTTTTTTTGGAGCTCAGAAATGTCCATGTTCTAGAAAAACAAAATTTCCTCTAGCTAACTCGAATTTTTTGAGTTTTGTAGCTCAGAAATTTGCACATCGTTTAGAAAATTTCGAAGCTAACTCTCAAAATTCCTGAATTTTATTTATTTGCAGAATTTACTCCCTTTCTTGTTTTCTATCTACAGTAGCCCTAATATGCCGTCTTGGAATCCATTAGAAAGAAACTAAATTTAGTCTTGTATGTATAACGGTAGAGTAGCTACATTTTTAAGGAAAAGTCAAACCTTCTCTGATGTATTTTTAGGTTCTAGTTGCAAAAGTATTCACGTAGTGAGTTTTTTTTTTGGCAGAAATTAACTTGTTTTTCCATCTACAATGTCGATTATTTTATATATAAATCCTAGTTTGGGTTTCTGTAATTCCTATTAGTTGATGGTTTTTTGTGTTGGTGAGAAATAATGACGTGAAGGTGTCTGTTAGTAAGAGCACGAAGAAGCTGTCGCAGGAGAACGAGGACGCCGTGGTGTCTTCAGGCGGGAAGGGCGACCTTCACTACTGCGCCGTGTGTCACGACTACGCCTCGGGGTATCACTACGGCGTGTGGTCATGTGAGGGCTGCAAGGCCTTCTTCAAGAGGAGCATCCAAGGTGAGACTAAATCAAAAGAAAAACCCACTATCTGCTTTTTTATGTTCTTGCTAATCTGTGATTTATGTTTACCTTTTGAGTCTTTCTACGCTAAACTCTAAGAGTTTACAAACCCCATAACTCACCGGGTTAAAAATGTCCGCCTGCGAAGTTTTATGCGTTCATCTCTGGAACAGAACCTTCATATCTCTGGAACAGAACCTTCATATCTCTGGAACAGAACCTTCATCCTGCTGTGACCTGTTTGGGTTTTCCCTGTTGGTTTCAACTGAATGTTCTCTCAATCACAAGATGGTAACTTTGTTCAGAATATGGATAATATATCAACTGAAAAAACACAAAATCTTACCAGTTGTTTGTGGTCTGGTTTTTAGTGCAAATAAAAAGTTTTAATTTGCAAGTTGGTCTAGTTTTATCTAGACCAAAATGTCAGATTATAGGAAATAATCTGCAAATATTTTGTATTATTGCAGATGTTTTTATCCAGACTTTGGTCTAGACAAAACTGGACAAAGTCTAGTTAGTTTTGTCTAGACAAAAATGACAAAAGTTTTTGACTAAATTAACTTAAAAGTAACTTTTCAGTCAGATATAGTAGCTTGTTTTGAAGTCAGTAATTTATTAATATTGATAAGTAATAATTCTACTGGCAAATTATTTTACTTTTAATATGGAAAAATTTATAGTTATAGGTAAAATAATCTGCCAGAGGAACCAGTATGTTTAAAAAAAAGATCAATATAAAGTGATTATTGATGTTACACAAGCTCCAATGTTGTGCTGAAAAGTTACTTGTAAGTTAGTTTTATCTTATTTGAAGTATAGTAATATATTTGGATTAAAAACTAGACTAAAATGACTTTGTAATATTTAGAGTTTTTGCAGTGCACAACCCTTCACATTTATTGGCAATCCTGGTAAACTTGTCCAGAAATAATTTACAAGTGACATTTCACCAAGATATAGGAGCTCGTTTTAAGTGAATAATTTCTAGTTCCACTCATAAAAATGTTGTAAGTGAAATAATCCAGTAGGAATAATACTTTTTCATCATTATTAAGGAAATATTTACTTGGGCAGAGTACTTCAACATGTTTTTACTCAAGTAAAAAGAAATGACTGAAGTAGGAGGAAAATAATTTTTAGTCAAAAGTCCACTCCACTACTGAGTAACTGATCAAATTATCAATTATTTAATATTTAAAAATTACATAATCAAATGGACCAAAATGTAAAATAAAGTGGAAATTTTGGTATTTTAAGCACAAAAATGACAATAATTCAAATAAACAAAAAATAGCAAAATTCCAAATCAGTTTTTTAAATAAAGATTTTTTATGAAACTTTAACACAAACTGCAGGTGTGGTTCTGGTGCATATTTGATTAAATAAAACATGCTTGTTTTTCATTTAGTGGGTAGAAAATCCAGAAATTTTACTCAGGTAAGAGTAACAATACTTCATAATAAAAATACTCAAAAGTAAAAAGTACAGAGTAGTAAAAGTACTCCTCCTAAAAGTGCATTTCTTCAAAAAAAGTTCCTCAAGTAAATGTAACCCAACTCTGATTAATACTAATTTATAAGTAACTTTTCTGCAAGAGTACCAAGATATTCACACTTGAAACTAAACCAAAACCATTTGTCGTTGGTGAGGTTTTGTTTTTTGCAGTGTAGGATGCGGCCCTGTCCTGTGGCGTTTCTGATTCAGCACCTCTGGGTCAAATATTGAAGTCATTAGCAGAACTTGACTGCACAGCAAAGGGATGATTCAGGCATGTTGGACCATCTAAAGGTGTCTGTGTCCGGCGTCGCCGTCTAGCTGGTATTCTGCTTGCTTACCGGTTCTTCCTGTTTCTACAAAAGCAACAACGAGAACATGTTGTGTCTTGGCACAAAGTCTTTGCTGGCAACTGGAACTAGAGGCTCCAAACATGAATTAAAGACGTCGTCACTCCTGTGTTTTTACCACTGATAAATTCATTTCACTTCCAGTCTGCCTGATTTAACATAAACAAAAGCAAAGGAATGAACTTCATCCAAGCAAAAATCACAGCTTCAGTGAATATAACTCTGATTCTGATCCGTCGGTCAAAACTGAACTCCATTAGACTGGAAAAATTAAAACGAGAGCAAAATATGGAAAATTAAACAATCAGTTTCTCTTCTTTTTCATTAAGTAACAAATTCACATCTTGTATGTTTTGTGTTTTTGTTTCTTTTAGGTCATAACGACTACATCTGTCCAGCAACCAATCAGTGCACTATAGATAAGAACCGACGCAAGAGCTGCCAAGCGTGCCGCCTTCGCAAATGCTACGAAGTTGGCATGACCAAATGTGGTTCGTTGTGCTTTTATTTTATTTCTTTAACTGCCAGTAACTAATCTGACATATATCCCACAGAAAAGAGTTTGTGGTATAATTTGAATTGATTGGAAAACTATTTTAATTATCAAATTATGTAAATGATATATGAGCTCGTTTTAAGTCAATAATTGCTTAATATTAATTGATGAAAAAGTACTATTCCCATTGGCAGATTATTTCACTTATAACGAGATAATAATCTGCAGGTGGAAATAGGTCTGGGTTGCTAGGTGACGGGCTGGGTTTGACTGGCGTTGCTAGGTAACGGCGCCAATGGAACTAGAACTTTTTCATCAATATTAAGGAATTATTTATTTAAATCGAGCTCCTACAGCTTGGTGGAAAGTTACTCGTAAGTTAGTTTTGTCTTATTTCAGGGGTAAAAAGATATTTGCACTAGAAATTAGACTATAAATACTTGGTAAGATTTTGTTTTTGCAGTGTACTTTTGCATTTTTATTAATGGAAACCAGAATATAACCTCCAAATCCTCTTGACATGTTTATAAATTACTTATGATGCGTATATTTTTTTCTTTTACATATTTTCCCAAAAAAAGTTTATTTTTGTGAAAAATGAAAATTAACACTGCAAAAACAAAATCTTACCAAGTATTTTTGTTCTAATTTCTTAGTGCAAATATCTTATTACACTTGAAATAAGATAAATACTAACTCAAAAGTTGTTTTTGTTTTTTTCAGCAAATATAGGAGCTTGATTTGACTAAATACTATTTCCACTGGCAGATTATTTTACTTTTATATAACAAGATATTTTCTCATGTTGTTAAAATAATCTGCAGGTAGAACTAGAACTGGGTTGCTAGGTGATGGGCTGGGCTTGGCTGGCGTTGCTAGGTAACAGTGACAGGGGAACTAGAACTTTTGGTAACACTTTATTTGACAGGGTGTGCGTAAGATTAACATAACATCTGTCATAAATATGAAGGAGTCTTTATGAATATCTATGACTGTTGTCATGAAGTGAGATTCGGTAAATAATGACACTTTTAATGCAAAGTTGCATAAAAAGTGTCAACTTTGCATTAAATTGTCATTATTTACAAAATCATACAAAGTTGACACTTTTAAAGGAACTTTTAGAGTAACTTTGCATTAAAAGTGTCATTACTTACTGAATACTTCATGACAACAGTCATAGACATTCATAAAGACTCCTTCATGTTTATGACAGTGTCATGTTCATAAGTCGTGTCAGTCTTATGGACACCCTGTCAAAGTTTTACCAAACTTTTTCATCAATATTAAGGAATTATTCACTTAAATTAAGCTCCTATATCTTGCTGAAAAGTTACTTGTAACTTAGTTTTATCTTATTTCAAGTGTAAAAAGATATTTGCACCAGAAATTAGACCAAAATGACTTGGTAAGATTTTGTGTTTTTACAGTGAAAAACCTGGAGTAATTAAGTGTGGGTTCTGGTTTTGAAGGGATCCGTAAGGAGCGTGGGAACTGCAGGAGCACGCTGGTGAGGCGAGTGACCCGGTTGTCCGCCCAGGGGCGAGTGAGCAGACCCAGGGTGTTAAGCCGGCCGGTGGAGAGTTCGTTAAACGAGCCTGTAGAACCTGGACTGACGCCGGAGCAGCTGATCGAGCGGATCGTGGAGGCGGAGCCGCCAGACATCTACCTCATGAAGGACATGAAGAGGCCGCTGACGGAAGCAGACGTGATGATGTCACTCACCAACCTGGCCGATAAGGAGCTGGTTCACATGATCAGCTGGGCCAAGAAGATTCCAGGTACGGGTCTGCGGTTCAGGTCGGCTAAAGCAGAACTTAAGATGTAACTTAGGGATCCACGTTTCACTTCCGGTTCCCATGTCTGAAGTTTAGTATCGACTGATCCGATTCAGTGAACTGACGCAAGACCTTCCTTTTTTTAGACCAACAGAAATGTTCTGAATTATAAATTTATTTGGTAATTTTGCACCAGTACAGCACATTTAATTTAAAATTTTTTTCTTTGTGTATTGAATTTCTTATTCTGGGACCTGAGTCCGAATTTCGTACCAAAAACAAGCAAAGGTGGTGCAACGGTAATATCTTCCTAAATATCTTCATCATGTTGGTCAAAAAACAACTTTAATTTGTTCATTTGGTGCAATTAGGAGTAAGAAAATAAGAAACTGAAAAAAATAGATTTTGTCTGGTTTTTTTTCTTTTTATGTGTTATATGTGATTATACTTTTAAAAAATATTTAATTGCAAAAAAATAGGTTGACTGCTTTCGTCAAACGTAAAAAAAAAAAAAAAAAACTACAAAAAAAAAAAAATGCTCCAGTTGGTTCAGAAAGTGCAATTAGGAATTTAAAAAATAATGTATCAAATACTTTATGGAGCCCAAAGGAAAATGAAATGTTGTAACTCATTAATTAAAATTCTTCAGTGTTACTGTAGATTAGCTCTAATCTAGCAGGAATAAATGCAGATATTTATCAGATCGGTGTAAATGGAGCAAAATGAATCTGTTACAGCAGCAAAATCTAAATATTTCATCTAATTAAATCTTTTATTCTCATGATTTATACAAAAAAAACCCATGCTAAGAAATTAATCCTGTAAATTAAATAGTTTTCATGTAAAATGGAGAGCCGCTGGTTTGTAGTTGGTAAAGATTTTGGAGTAATTAGTTTTTACTGGAGTGATCTGACACTTCTTACAAAATCATCTTCATGAGCAAAGTCCAGATCTGTGGTAATGTGATGAAACCGTTTGTGTCTGGTGAATCCAGCCATTGTCTCTGCTTTATGTAGCGTGTGAACCTTTCTCCTCGAATTAAAACGTAAAACTGAGCGAATGTTTGGAGCAAAACGGCGTTTTATCAAATTAGACTCTTTCAGGCTGAAATGAAATGACTCAACACCTTTTTACAGCTAATGTGAGCCGTTTGTGTTGAAGTCAGAGGTACAAATGTGCTTTACATGAGCAGAAAAATATCCAAAACAAACCAGTTTGTAAAATGAGTCTGGCTTTTTTTTTTTTGTTAAGCAGCTGGAATATTTTCTTTTCACATTCGGAGGCGTTTGCTGTCAGTCGGTCATGACTGCGATGCCTCAGACTTCCTCAGCACGTCGTTGACAGAAACCGTCTCTGTAGCTTCGTCACGATGCTACAGAACAGGAATTAAAAAAATAATAAATCTGACTTTAATCTCAGGATTATGACTTTTCACAAAATTCTAACTTTGCTCAAAATCAAGTCAAGTTTTATTTTGCATAGCGCCTTTCAGCAACAAAAGCTTAACATCATAAAAATACAAAGTCATTGGACACAGTCAACAATTGCTCTCAACATTCTGACTTTTCCTCAGAATTATGATTTTTCATCTCAAATTTTCTGAGAATTTTGACTTTTCATCTCAGAATTCAGACATTTAATCTCAGAATTATGACTCTTCCTCTCAAATGTTCCTTCTTTTGCTCTCAGAAGTCAGATTTCTGAGTCTGGTTTTTCGTTCAAAATGCCTCAAAGCCAAACTAAAAACAGATCAAGACAGAAAAAGCTCCGACTCCAACCCGACCACTAAGTTCTTGGTTTTTACTGCGATGCCTGACTTTAGTCTCTTCTTATTAAACAGCTCTAATTCTGCGAATTCAATGCCATCCTTAGATTTCTGCTTCTGTTTACATCAGTACTGACATCTTTAATTGCGTTAAACGTTTTTCAGGAGTTTCATGGTCGGTTTGCACCATCAGCAGGGAGACGTTAACTCAAACTGACGTCGTTCTCCTCAGGCTTTGTGGAGCTCTGTCTGCTGGACCAGGTCCATCTGCTGGAGTGCTGCTGGCTGGAGGTGCTGATGATGGGATTGATGTGGAGATCCTTGGACCATCCAGGGAAACTCATCTTCTCCCCCGACCTCTGCCTGAGCCGGTACCACTACCGCTTTGATTCAGATCGTAATTATTACGGTTGATTTTCTGTTTTATTGCGTTGATTTGAAGATTTTCTCAAAGGTTTCCAAACGCATCACAAGCAAAATCTCTTCTCTGCACCGAGTCAAAGTTCTAAATGCCAACTTCAACCCTTGTGAGTGGAGAATGAGTGAAAGCACAGATGGATGCCAGGAAACGAAGCGTTCTGCATGAGGAACCAGAACATCTCATTCTAGACGGTCAAACATCAGAGCCAGAATTCCACACGGAGCGCTCTGAATGCCACCAAAGAAAACCTAACTATTGTTGAGACGCGGCTTGTTAGAGGACATTTAACCAAATATTTCAGTCGGTGCGTTTATATTTTAGGGCTACAGTTAACGATTATTTGAGTAATTGATTCATCTACCGATTATTTGTACAAGTACAGGGATAAACATTGGACACATTCTGCAGATTTTTCATGTATACAATATTAGAAATACATTAAATATCCAAATAACTTAATTCATTTTTGAATAAGAAAATATATTTTTTAATCTAAAATTCTAATTTTGTATATTTTTCATACAGTTTTGGGATAATGATTAGAAAATGTCCTGTTTTGAGTCAATTAATTACTAAATTATTTGAAGATTACTTCAGAAATCGATTTATAACGATTAATCATTTCTGATCTTGTATGTTTGATCCTGTATTGATTAGAGAAAAAAACACACTGAATTTAAATTTGTGCGCCCGCACTGCAAAACAACAAAACAGAAACTAAATCTTACGAAGTATATTTGTTCTGGTTTTTAGTGCAAATATCTTAGAAAAATTAAATAAGACAAAATTAACTCACAAATAACTTTAAAGCAAAAGTAGGAGCTTTTTTGCGTCAATTATTGATTTAATATTGGCAACAAAAGTACTAGTTCCACTTATTTTATATAGATAAAATATATTTTATGCCTTATTTTCATCATATTTGTTTTCATTGTACAATTTTAGATGGAAATATTTCTTCTTTAAATTTTGTTGTGGCTTGACTTGTTTTTTAATTCCTGAAGTATATATTTGTATTTTTTAAAACATCAGTAAAAATACAAATACTGATATTTCTGTAGATTATAGCAGTGTTTTAATTTTATAACAATGCTTTGCTATAAGATTATTTCACTTAACATTTTTCTCAAGTTACTTATAATTTAGTTCTGTCTTATTTCAAGTTTCAAGATATTTGCATTAAAACTAGACAAAAATAATTTGCTACAAAAAACTCAGAAAGTTTGATAAATATCAGAAATTTTATTTAAAAAATCATGGAAATTTTTGAGTTTGAAAAATTCCAAAAGATGCTAGAAAAAAACTACAATTTTGATAAATCTCAGAAATTTTATAGAAAAAAAACATGGAAATTTGAGTTTGAAAGATCTAAAATTGTCATTTCCATGCACTGCAAAAAGTATTACAAAATATTTTTTTGTCTAGTTTTATCTCCTTTTCTCATTAATATTAAGTAATTATTGACTCCTATATCTTCCTGGAAAGTTACTCATAAGTTAGTTTTCTCTTATTTCAAGTGAACTGAGATATTTGCACTAAACTGAACCAAAAATACTTGGTAAGATTTTGTGATTTTGCAGTGTGATGAGTCGGTGCAAATTGCACGTAAATTTTATTGCCATATTTGTGCAGATATACAGACACGACACTGCAAACGATTAACTTTCATTGTTGTGATTATTTAAAATGGCTCTGATCAGGTTTTCTCCAGGCTTTCTAACCTTTTCTTTGGATTTTTTGCTCTGGTTCTGATAGATTGATTGTCCTGAATCGTTCTGCATAAATACCAGCGTTTGCAGCGGGATCTGTGTGTGTGTGTGTGTTTGTGTGTGGCAGGGAGGAGGGCAGCTGCGTCCAGGGCTTCGTGGAGATCTTTGACATGCTGATCGCCGCCACGTCCAGAGTGAGAGAGCTCAAGCTGACGAGGGAGGAGTACGTCTGCCTCAAGGCCATGATCCTCCTCAATTCCAGTGAGTGAAGCGCGTCTGTGTGGGCCGACGTTCGCTGCTGCTGACGTCACGGATGAAACATGGCGGCACGTTTCACTGGAGGCTCAGCAGGAGCCAAGAATAAAAAAACTCAAAAAAACAGCCTTTTCTGCTCCGACGAATACAATGTTTCATCACAGTTTGTTTTATTTTACTGAATGTAAAGAAAGCAATAAGTAAAACATTCAGCCTGGATGTGTTTGTTTAGAGGAATTTATTTTTAAAAAATTGGAGTTTTAGGAATTTTTTGGTCATGTGAGATTTTATACAAGAAAGAAAACAATCAAGGATTATCAAAACTGCTCCGATTTGTGGTTTAACTACAGATATTTTAAGTTGAACACAAAATTTTACAAAAGAAGATTAAGACCTCAGGAAAGAAAAAAAAACATTTTACAGAAATGGGACTTTAAAAATTCTGACAATTTCAGAATTTTGTCTTTATTTGTTTAATTCTGACTTTTTCTCAGACTTTGACTTTAATCCCAGAATTTTGGCTTTTTTTCCTCAGAATTTTTACTTTTATCTAAGAATCCTGATTCCCTCCTCCCCTTCAAATTTTGACTTTAATCCCAGAATTTTGACATTTTTTAAAAACTTTTATCTCAGAATTCAGATTTTGTTTCTTTTTCCCCCTCTCGAATTTTGACTTTTATCTCGCATTTCGACCTTAATCTCAGAATTTTGACATTTTTAAAATAATTTTTTATCTCAGAATTCAGTTCCCCCCCCCTTCAAATTTTGACTTCAATCTCAGAATTTTGACTTTTAATGCTGCTGTAGCAGGTTAATTTTTCTCTATTTACACCAGAGATGCACCAATCTGATAAATATCTATATTTATTCCTGCTAGATTAGCGCTAATCTACAGCAACACTGAAGAATTTTAGTCAATATGAGTTACAACAACATTTCATTTTCCTTTGGGATCGATAAAGCATTTGATATGTTATTTTTTTAAATTCCTAATTGCACTTTCTGAACCAACTGGAAAAAAAAATTTGTAGTTTTTTTTTTAATCTCAGAATTTTGACATTTTTTAAAAACTTTTATCTCAGAATTCAGAGTTTTTTTCTTTTTTCCCACTTCAAATTTTGACTTCAATCTCAGAATTTTGACTTTTAATCTAAGAAAAAAAGTAATTCTCGCTTGTTCTTTCCCAGCGGCCCTAATCCTCTTCCATAAAGTTTTACTTTGCCGTCTTAAAATGACTTTAATGTTCTGGAAGAAATCCTCTCTGGAGGACATTTCTTACACATTTGCTCTGACGCGTGTCTTATTCGCCTCTTTAGCGTCTCTTTTGCTGCCTTAGGTGAGAATGACATGGAACGCCACAAACATCTGGACTGTTTAACATTTTATTGCTTCTTCGAAATACGCCTGAGTCGGCAGAATCCTCCAAATAGTTCTGAGAAGAGATTTTTGTCTTGTTCAAAAAAAAAAGAGGGAGAAAAATGTAGCAAAGGCCCTGAATGCTCCTAGAAATGCAGCTTGAGGCAAAGTTGGCAAAATTACCAGTGATGAAACGGCAGTTTCACCGTTTCACGGCGGCAGGAAGAGGAAATGATCAACAACCGCCAGGAGATTCCTGAGGAAGGCAGGCGGTCCAAACCCAGCAGGTTTCAGTTCAGCAGTGATAATATTTTAATAAAAGAAACCTCTTATAATCGGTAATGATAATCCAGGGTTTCCTCTACATGTAATTGATCAACAATACAGAATAAAAGCCACCACTCCTTCAGAAATAAGTTGCTTTATATACATGTTAAAACAACAAAAGGAAGTGATCGATTTGCCTGAAGTGAATTTAAATATTATGAAACATTAAAAATGACTTTATTTTGAAAAACCAACACCGCTGGCTGCTGTGCGCTGCGACGCTTTCGGGAATGAAGAAGGAGTTTGAGTAGAGGGAGAGAAAAGGCGACTGATCGGCACCAAAGGAAGGTTGAGTTGAATTTACTTTTAGTTCAAACCTTGAAAATGTGAAACTAATGTTGATGTTTGTTGCTTTTGAACAGCAACGATGTAGTTAGTCAATATAGTTTGGCCTTCATGTATAAAAATAAATGAATAAATCCTAGAGGAAACCCCGTAATAATTATTGTAGACAGAAAAAAGGAGTAAATTTTCACCAAAAAAAATCTAAAAAAACCCCAAAAATGCTTAAAAAATCCTGAAATGTTCATATATCCTCAAAATTTTTAAAGGGGGAAAAATATGGACATTTTTGAGTTTTAAAGATCTAAAAATTGATAGAAATTATTTTTGACTTGAGAAATTTTATAGAAAAAAAACTAAGGAAATTGCTGAGTAAAAATCTAAAATTTGATTTAAAAAAACGGCTCTGAGTTTTTTACTAGGAAAAATTCCAAGTAAAAAAAATTCCTAAGTCTTTGAAATTCTCAAAAAAAATCTTTACTTTTAAAACTCAGAAGTTTGAAAACCTAAAATTTGCGAGAAAAACTCAAAGTCAGAGATTTCCCTTTTCTCAAGAAGTTCTGAGTTTTTCGGATGTTTTTCCCCTGGACTACAATGGTCCTCATCACTGCTAAAATTGGGACTCTGGATGATAAAATCAGTAAAAAGAAACATGTTTGTAAAACTGAATTATTACTTCAAGCCTAAATCTGCTGGGAATAATTTATTGTAATTAAATAGCAGCTCATAAATAAAATGAGCCAAAGAGCTGAACTGGATTCATTAGGAAAAGCTGAGGTAAAATATCTGACACTCTGAAGTTTGAGTGACTTTTGGACATTCCTTAAAGTCCAGCATAGTTTGGTTTCAGAAGATTTTCCATCCGAGTTGCCAGGCTTGACCTCCATTAAAACCTGTAGTTTATAAAAGTGAGGAGCTGCTTCTCTACTAAACACTAAGGGTTTTTCTCATGAAGCAGTTTGATAATCATGAGACTTCAGTTTGCATCAAAAGTGACATTTTGTGTTCAGTTTGAATAAGTCTTGAGCTCTTAAAGCATATATATTTACAGTTGTAACCTTACATGCGGCGGTTTGATTGGAGCAAAAAATGACACGACGGCATGTCCAGCAGATCCAGCATCCTGACGCGAACCCAATGTGCAGACGGAATGCAGAGTGGAAAAAAACTCAGCAGCGCTCTGTGGGTGTCTTTATGCCAAATCTGGGGCATAAAGGCAGCTTCTTCAGGGAGACATGAAGCACCTCTTCACTTGTTTTTATGCTCTATAAGTGATAAACTTGACGGGGAACATTAACCCTCTATGGCATGGCGTTGCCCTCAGGCAACAAACCACATAGCTGTACCTCACATTGCTCCTTTATTTTATTTTTTGGGGGGCATGATTTTTGACATATTTTTGTCCAAAAAATAGTTCTTTTATGAATATAGTTTTTGTTTGATTTGTATTTCATTTCTCATAATCAGTGTAGACAATCTTGGTGTTCTAGACCAATGTTACCCTGAGGCAACAAACCCAAATCTGGTTCCAGGAGGTGTCAGAGTCCGATTTTATGATTGACATGTAATTAGGGACCACCAAGCTCCCAAAGAATGCAGGAAAATATTTCTTCCCCACAAAAATAAAAAGTCATGCCATAGAGGGTTAAGCTGTGTGAAAGACGGATTAGCAGGACTCTGGTTGTAATTTTAGCAGTTCTGCAGCTGCTGACTGCAGGATGTGGTCATAATGCGTATTCTGAGAAGGAAATGTGTTCAAGTGCTTTTAAGAGATTTACTACATAATGAATTTGTTCACAGCAAATCCATATCGGATCCTTTGAGTGCTTTGTTTTCCGGTCCGATCATTTGATCGCTGACCTCCATAAACACAAGCTGCGTCTGTCTTTGGTGTTTCACCATCGCGCACTTCTCAATCCGTTTTGCATGCGATTGGTCACAAGAAAAATAATTTATCTGTTTCATTTTCATTTGAATAGAAGCTGAAATAATTATTTTTACATGTTTATTACGTTTCACCACAGGAATCAAATGAGGTCAATTTTCCGCTCTCATTTTAAGCTTCGCTGTAGCTGTAGACTTTTCGTCGTCGTTTCTTGGACAATTGGAGTTTGCGCGGCTAGCTGTGATCTTTGTTTTTGTGACCAGACATGTGCCTGAGCTCAAACGAAGGCAGCGAGGAGCTGCAGAGTCGCTCCAAGCTGCTGCGCCTGCTGGACTCGGTCACCGACGCTCTGGTGTGGGCCATCGCCAAAAGCGGCCTGACCTTCCGCCAGCAGTACACGCGCCTCGCCCACCTCCTGATGCTGCTCTCACACATCCGCCATGTCAGGTAAACTGCTCACTGACGCCGTGATGCTGCAAAAACACTTTAATGTTGGACTGACACAAAATGGTGCAAAACGTGTGAAGAAGCGGAAGGGAAGAAGATGCAGATGTACAGCAAATAAAAGTGAAAACCATGTAACAGCAGCATCATGCTGTGGGGCCATCAGAGTTTAGGAGAAGATGGATGGAATTAAATAAAGAGTCATTCTGGTAGAAAACCTCCTGGAGGCTACAAAAATGGTTACATTTAGAGCAATAGCTTGGAACACGGTGAATATTTAAAGGGGATTTATTATACAAAATTCATATTTTGGACATTTTTATACGTTTCTACTGCTTCTAAATCAGCCCAAGTGTTGAAAAAAATCCACCCAGTTTTTGTTTAGCAATGGGTTAATATCTTTGGTGTTAATTCAAAAACCTTCAGATTGTTACCTAGCAACCCACGCTGAGCTCCAGCATGTTTGGTCAGCTGCACAATGGCTGCTGAAAAAGACAAGTGGTTTGTTGTCGACTTACAATCCAGAAACCACTTATTACATTCTTGTTGGTTGTGCAGGAGGCAATACTAATGCTTTTCAACGCTGTACGGTTGTATGATTGTGAATCTGTTTGCAGACATTTTCACAAGTGAGTGTAAATGTTGATTTGGGGCCGAGGGCAGCAGCAGCTTATTTGGGTTTAGAGGACAAAGCCATCATCTAAGAATGAGATGGTTGAGTCCCCAAAACTAAAGTAAGAGTAAGAGCAGCACTACTTAATATTTTTACTCGAGAGTAAAAAAAAGTATCTGGTAAAAGGTATTGGGTAACTGATCAAAATATGAATATTTAAAAATTACATCATCAGATGAACCAAAATATAAAGTTAAGTGGAAATTTTGGTACTTTTAAGAACCAAAATGACAATAATTCATATAAGTAACAAAAACAAGTTTCCAAATTAATGTTTCATTAAAAAACTTATGAAATTGGTTGGCGTGCTGTGGTGGCGCAGGGACAAAGCACGGCCCAACTATTGTGGCGTTAGTCCTCGTGGCGGTGGTCACAGGTTCGATTCCCGGCCTGGTGACATTTGCTGCATGTCTTTCCTCTCTGATTACCCCGTTTCCTGTCGAACGACTTTCAAATAAAGGCCACTAGAGCCAACAAAACCTAAAAAGAAAAAAACAACTTTGACAAAAACTGCAGGTTTGTGTTTGAATTCTCAGTTAAAACATGTTTGTTTTTCATTCAGTGGGTAGAAAATTCAGAAATTTTACTCAAGTAAAAGTAGAAACTAGAGTGTAGTAAAAATACTCCTAAAAGTATATTTTTGTCAAAAAACTTACTTTGTACTTTTAGTCCAGACGTTTTTTTTCTCTCTTCATGACGCATTTTTTGACTTGCACCTATAATCCGGTAAATACGGTAATCCCAGTAGCATGGATTATATTTTGTAGTTGTTTTTAAGGTGTGAAAACTTATAACTTGTTGGCCTTTCTTCTTCCAATGTGCAGTAACAAAGGCATGGACCACCTGCACTGCATGAAGATGAAGAACATCGTGCCTTTGTACGACCTGCTGCTGGAGATGCTGGACGCTCACATCATGCACAGCTCCCGCCTCCCTCGCCGGCCCGCTCAGCAGGAGTCCACGGATCAGCCGGAGCCGGCGTCTGGCGGCGGCCCATCCAACACCTGGACTCCCAGCAGCGCTGGAGTCGGGGTCGAAGCCCAGTGTTCAGATTAAAGCTCGGATCCGACGACCTCTCACAGGACCGACGCTTTTCGGGAGCAGTCTGCAAAGACCGAGAGCAGGAATCTCTGACCACTGGTGAATCTTCAACACACTGTGCACTGCTGCTGGTGAGTTCTCAGAGGATGGACCGGACCTGGAAACAAACCGTCATTCTGACACGCAGCATCAGCACTTTCAACTTCTGAACTCTTGCTTCTAACATATAGGGCATCATATTAATCATCGTGGATCACTCAGCCTTCACCGTGACATACAGTGGTACGTTATTTTACTCCTGTAGAGTTGCTTTGTCACAACTTTTAATAGCAAAAAGAACTTGATTAGATTCAAATAGTATTTTTTTCTATGATTTTATTTACTGAGAGGAAAAAAGAGCTTTGCAAACCAACCTGGACCTATGTGAAAAAGTACATTTCTCAAAGTTTTTATATAACAATTATCCAAAGATGAGTCAAAGAATAATCCACGAGTTCACAAAAAAATTTAAAATAGATCTACAGTAGTGCAGGCCCCACTTATCTTAAAGGTCAGAGTTCATGATTCAAAAATTAGAACAAAAAATGGGCAAAAATAAATTTAAAGGCCCCTCTTATAAAATTTGTTCCAAATATTATTCTTAAAGTAAAAAGCTTAATTTTGGAGGGACCTAAATCTGACAGATTTGCGGCAATTAATCGTTAACTGGAGTATCAAGACTAAAAAAAAGGCAATTTGCTGAAAGAGCAACATATTCAAATACAAAACGGTCTTAAAAGTTATACATTTTGCATAAAAGATTAAATAATTTCTTTAAACATGTTCTAGTCAAAACTTAAGTGGAAAATCTGCAGAATGCAATTTTTTTTATCTGATTATTCATCAAAATAATTAAGAGTAAAAAAACATGGAAGCTTATTCACTCTTTGCAACTACGTCACTAAATCACCGGAGGCGCCATGATGGACGTCGGAAGTGAGGATGGGAGTACTGGACAGAGCAACTGGAAAATGTTTTGGTCAGTTCATTCGTGGTTTCTACTTGTTAGAATCGAGATAATTTGTCCGTGAACGTAACACAGCTGGTTGGGCTCACAGACGGTGATATTTACAGAACTAGTGGAACCTTCCTCGCCTGGTTGTCACCTTCTAGTACGACACAGAATAAATCCGTCTTCACAATGTGGCTTCTAACTGCATGCAAGGGGCCCACAGCTGAAAAATCAAAGAAGACACGGCTGGTGTCGTGACTGAGCGGCCAGCCATGAACACCAACTGACCCACTCACAGGCCCAACCACGAGAAAACTTTACTAATTATTTTCGTACATGTTAGATGTTCTTGCAGTTATTAATAGTTGAACTAGAAAAATATGACCCCAAGTTAAAAAAAAAAAAAAAAAAGTATTGACGAGCTGCTTCGTGGGGGAAGCCGTGAGAATGCCTGAAGGACCCGTTGCATGCAGTTACTCATCACACCACTAGGCGGCTCTAAACAAATGCATCGATTAAAAATCTCATTATTAATACATACTATTATTATTATTATTTTGGGTCAAATTTACATATACATAAATTAGCTTAGAAACCGACCCATGCATTGATCAAATGACCGACTCTGCCTGAATTCACACCACATGATTTATGTCACTGTGTCATAATCAGCGTTTCCCTTTAAACCGGAGCAGCACTAAAAACCAGATGCTAATCATTTTCTTCCATACATGCTAGGCTACATGACGGTGCGGCACTGTCTCCATGGTTACCAGCGGTTAGACGCCACAGTGCGATATTTGATATCTGTCATCATAAATACTTATAAAGTAAATGAACATTAATCTTCTTGCCTTGTAAAAAGTGTTCGCTGCGAATCAGTGATTTCACTGACAGTGATTATGATTGACGGCTGAGATCTTTTCTTTAAAAGTTATACAATAAAATGACAAGTTTGGTTTCTATCCCTGTCTATTTGTGCAGGCCCCCTAGGACCATTTTTAAAGTGAAATCAACTAAATAGAAGCGATATTAGGTTATAGATGTCGGTTTTTAGACAGGCTCTAAAGGAGCACGATGGTCCATCATGGCGGAGTGGGCGGAGTTCTGGAGTCCGTGACGTCACGTACAAAGAGTCAACAGTTTCACATAAAATCAGGTTGGATGTTTTGGTTACTCCTCTGAATAAATTAAATCATATTTTTTCTATTATATTACATTTAATTTAATCTGGAATATAAAAGTTTGACAAAAAACATTAAATAAACTTTTTCACTGTACAACAAGACTTGTATTCTTGGAAGTAATAACATTTTCTGCATAAATGACATAAAACCACTAGATTTCTACATCACTACTCACAGCTTTATTGTTTTTTACTGCAGTGTGATTTGTGAACAGAAATGCCTTAAAAACCTGTTAGAATTTTAACAGAAACCAGAATTTTTGTGTTCTTCTTTTTTGTTGCTGTTAATCCTTTAAAAATTGAAGTATTATGAATCAACGAGGCATAAAACAGGATCTGGCGGACAGAAATGTGCACTTATGACAAAAAAAACAAAACAAGAACGATTCTTAAACAGAGAAGAAAAAGCTGCTATTAGAGCTCCAACCAATAAAGTACCACTTTGGTGAAATCTTCTTTTAAATATTGGTTAAAAAAGTTATTTTTGTCACTTTTTGAGGTAATTTTATAATTGCCTGAAATTATAAAGGACAACCCACAACCAAGGACGTGGGTTGTCCTTGGTCCAACCCACGTATCCTCAGGTCACTTCAGCTACAAAACAAACAAAATGTTAAAGGCTTTTCCCCTTTAGCCTGTTTTACTGAACTGGAAACTTTTTTTAGAAGTATCGTTTTAAGTCGAGTTTATGCAAATAGACAGTTTTTAAGTGTCTGAAGCCAAGCAGATATAAGATTTTGAAATAAAAGATGGCGATGTCATCATCGTGTAACTCATGGCCTACAAAAACTGACTGCAGAATAATCTGTTCGGTTACTTTAGGTGAATTTTACATGGCGGAGTTCTCTGTCCGTGTTTATCAAATTCAACAAATTCGATGAGATGGAGAAATTAAAAAAACAATTTAAAGCCGAGGTACAGTATGCTGAGGAAGCCGTAACTGTGAATCTACACTGCTTTAGATCTATAACAAACCAGAATTTTATGCATTTTTTTAATATATAACTTTAAGGTTTGGCAGTTTGGATGATTGTTGGGTTTTAGGAACTACAGTGTGTCAAACCTCAGATTCTCAAGTTCAGAAAATGTGATAAATGCCAGGAAATATTAAAAAATCACTTGTAATGGAAGACAATATTTACACCTAAACACACAGTATAAGGTCTTAAAATAAACAATGCTGAGCCTGGCAGCCCGCCAGGCTTATAATACACCAGGAGAAACCCTGGAAATATTAACATATTATTAAATATGCATTTACTTAAATAGTCCCAATCTAATAAAGTTAAAACTTAAAACAGGAAGTTTATTGTCTTTTATATACAGCTACAATCTTTCATCTTGTTTCACTTTCTCCATTTTTATGACTCAATAATTAAATACTTAACTCTTCAATGTAAAGAGGAAAAGTTTTGCTTCATAAACTTAACACTTTGCTTTGAATATCAAAGTTTAACATCAGAGCAGATGATACTTTTTATAAACAGTAAAAACTATTTGGAACTTGGATTTGTAGTTTAAGCAAAGTAATGGGTATAATTTAACAGAGGAAGTTGATGAATTCATTTAAGATGAAGCTTATTTTGTAATCCATTTTTAACAGAAAATACTTGCTGAAGTGTCCAAAGCATAAATAAATATCTGCCACTAACTGGTTCAACTGATTTTTACAAAAAATGCAAATGAAAGTTAGGATATCGGTTCCAACAGAACCCCTGTTATTTCTGAAAGTTTATTTTTTTAACGTCCATTTGTGCCTCGTTAAAAACGTTTTACGGTAACAAAGCACTTGCATGTATGGATTAAAGGAATACAACAAAAAGGAATGAATAAAACGCATAATTGTAGACAGAAAATAATAACTTTTGTAACTAAAATTGAAGCTCAATTGCAATATTTTCTAGATTTATTTGGGGTTATTCGTCTCCACTTTGCGTTTTATTGTGAATTTCAGCTGTTGGATCAAAGTGTATTCCTTTTTGTTTTGTTCTAAAGTTGGGCGAGATGAAGGTGATTTCTGTGATATTCTGCAGCTTTGACAATCACTTTAATATTTACGGTTATTTACCACAAACTGGTCTCTGGACTTCTGCCTATTTCTCACCTTAAAACAAACCGTATTATGGTTGTGTAGGAAAAAAAAAACAGAAAACTGTCGATCTTTGTTCATTTCTGGTGAAAACTTTTAGTAATAAATGTTCAAACCTGTATTGTCTGTCGCCTTCTGTTGATTAATGTTATTAAATCAGGCAAATGGAGAATGAAGGAAAACAATTAGGATTTACTAACAGAAAATCAGTCATAAATAAAAAGCATTACATTCTCTACACAAATATATAACCCAAACATGAAACACGATGAAATGTTGAATGTATAAAAACAAACATTATGGAGCTCTGTGTCATTTTAAAGAAAAATCCGGTTTAAATCTGACCTCTGAATCAGTAATAAAAACAATAAGTCAGATTTTAAAAAGCTGGAATATGATAAAACAAAATGCATGGCGATATAAAATGGCTCTGCTTAGTCCAGATGTTTTAAACAAAAAACCTGTACAAACACAAGCCTTATTTTTAAAACGAGTCAGGCAGTTTTACCATCTTCATTTTTAAAATTTCTCCTTTTGATTTACAGTTTTTAAGCCTCTGAATGACAAATTGAAAAAGCATAAATCGATATTAATAAAAATTTAATGTTGGGGAAAATTTGATTTGATCTCAAAGAATGTCGAGATTTGAACCAATTTTCAAAAACAATTGCAAATTGTAACGTTTTGTCACATTACAGCTAAAAATTTCCAATGTTTTTACTGGGATTTTGTGTGATAGAAAATTATCAGAAATAAAAATACATATTCAGAAAATTTCTAACAAAATCCAGTGTTACTAATTAGAACTTTTTAATTTCCATTTCTGGAAAGGTGGAAACACAAAGTTGAATTCAACAACTTTGATTTTTATTTGCAGAACATTTTCAAAACATTTCTCAGTTATGCACGACTTTGTTGGTCCAATTAAAATATATTGATTTTAGTTGTAAATTTTTAGAAATAGTATAAATACATTTGCAAATGTTACTATTTGTGTCAAATAAAGAAACATTTAAATAGATTTTTTTAAAAGAGAACCTATTATGCCAAATGTACTTTTTGAACTTCCATTTGATTCTCTACTGCTTCTAAAAACAAACATAAAAAAATCACCCAGCTGGTTTTTTGGCGTCTGGAAAACGAGCCTCCCGTTATTGCGTCACTGCACTGTTACCTAGCAACCAGCACATTTGGTCAGCTGGTTTTACAGCCATGGAATAAACTAAGAGGCCACTGCGCTGAACCAAAACCTCCTGGTTATTCCACCAAATATTGGTTTCTGAACTCTTCCTGAGTTAAATCATCAGCATTGTTGCTTCTAAATTAAAATGAACTTGTTTTCTTTGCATTATTTGAGGTCTAAAAACACTGCATCTTTTTTGTTATTTTGACCATTTCTCATTTTCTGCAGATAAAAACTAAATTATTGCTTGTAATTTCAGAGACATGTCAGTAGTTCATAGAATAAAACAATGTTCATTTTACTCAAACATAAACCTATAAAAAGTAAAATCAGAGAAACTGATCATTTAAATTTTTTCCAGAGTTGTATGTGCTGTACAATGGCTGCTGTTGTTGACGGCCAGAAACCACTTGCTGCATTCTTGTTGATTGTGCAGGAGGCTCCACTTCTGCTTTTCCAAGATGTACGGCTGTATAATTGCGCATCTGTTTTACATACCAGTGTAAATGTTGAGTTTGGGGCGTGGCCATCAGCAGATTGTTTGGATTTAAAGTGACAGAGACCCTAAAACATTCTGGAAGTAGCTGAAAATAGGCAGAACTGGAAGCTCTACTGATGACAGTGATCATGTTTTGTTTATCTTAATCTGTTCAAGGAAGCACAATAGGTCGTCTTTAAAACATTTTCCTGAAAAGTCACCCATGTTTTGTTGGGAAATGTCTTTCGTTGGAAACAAGCTGCCGTCAGGTGGGCGGCGGGCCGTTGGTGTAGTGCAGCATGGGGTAGAAGGACCAGGCGAAGTTGTTGGTCAGGGTGCAGCCCGGCTCGCTGTCCGACAGAGGAATCAGGCAGGGCAGCAGCAGGAGGAGCAGCAGCAGCAGCTGCAGGGGGAAGGCGGCTCTAAGGAGGCGGGAGAAGAACGATCGAGGTGGGGACGATTCTCTTCTGTAGAACAGAAACAAAAGTTGATAAAGGCAGAGTTAACTCCTATTTAACCTCTCCTCTGTACGTACCTCTGGGTGGAGGAGGCTGTTTTTGGGTCTGCTTCTGCACAGCCGGGATCCTGGACCAGCAGGCGCTGCTGCAGGGCGCGGAGGTCGTCCTCCACCTTCCTCCTGAGCTGCTTCAGCTTGGTGCCCGTCACATGCAGCTTCTCCTGCGCCTCGTCGCAGTCCTCTGCTGCATCTTCAGGCTGCAGCTGAGACCAGAGGGCCTGCAGAGACGCCTGGTGAGCCTGCCGGCTGCGCAGATCCGCCTGCAGCTCCTGCACAGCACAAACAGCGCGAGACATAAGAAGGTCTGCAGACGACCTAGTGACACATTAACCCATCGACTAACAGGCTGAAAACATCGACACAGCCTGCCTGTTTTATACAACAATAGAAATGCATTAAAACATGCAAGTAAAATAAAAATCAAGTCATTTTTTAAATCAGAAAGTAAATATTTTTATTGTGTAAAATGCAATAACATCACTCCTTTAGCGTATAGTTGATCATTTGTAGCAAAGGAAACATCTGCAGCTAAAAAGATACTTTTAACATGTGAAAAGCTCAGACCTTACAGAGCTGATGATTATTTCTTTGGATTATCTGATTAATAAATGGACCACTGAACAAAAATCCTGACTTCCTCATAATTCACTTTAATCTCAGAAGATTTAATTCAATTCTGCAATAATAAGGTCATAATTCTGAGATGAAAGTCATAATTTTGAGGGAAAAAAAGTTGGAGTTCTCACTTTAATCTCAGAATTATGACTTCTTCTCGGAATACAACTAAATCTTCTGAGATTAGAGTAAAAATTCTGAGAAAAAAGATTCGGATTTTAATCTCAGAATTCCAACTTAATCTCAGAAGATTAAATTTACTTTTCCAGTGGACGTAATCTTCTTCCATAGGAAAAATATGATTTTTCTCTTACAGAATGTTTACCATGTGAAACTAAAACTTTTCCACTTGAAGAGTTCCAGGTGGATTACATTTTAAGTTTTTTGTTGTTTTTTTTTTATCTTAAATGTAAATTTGTTGTTTTTTTTTTAAACTGTTTTGGCTTAATTGCCATTCTGCATATGTTGTTTTTTTTTCATCAAATGACCTTTTTCTCAGTCTGTAAACTTCAGGTAACGATTCATCAGTTACTGAATTACTAAGTTATTACAAGAACCGATTAATCCGATTAATTGTTTCGGTCTCAACGCTTCATTTCTCATCCCAATCTGTTAATCTGCTGCTCACCGTCAGCGTGTCTTCCTGCTGTTTCAGGGCTCTGACGCTCGTCTCTGGATGCTTTATATCTACGCTGTAGCATCTGCTCTCTGCCTGAGCGAGCCACAGCAGCAGAGAGTGAAGAGTTTCATGAAACTCCTGCACAGAAAAATTTATGTCTCAGAGTTCAACATTTCACGCCACAAAAGTCCTGCATTTACTGGAAAGTTGAACAAAAACAAGATATCACATGCTTCATTGTTTATGGACCTTTTTTGGAGTTTGACAATAGCAGTATATTTTCAAAACGTTCTGGCAGGAGCAGGATGTCCATAAAACTTGTGTAATGCTACTCTAAAACCTGATCAAGCGTTTTATACGGGTTTCACGAGAAATAGGAAAAACAGGCCTTTTAAAAGTGGGCAAATAATCTAAAGTTAATTTTCTTACGGCTAATAGCACGTTCAAAAGATCCAAGGAAAACCAGCAGATGGGGAAAACGCATCACAGTCAGAGGAATAAAAGATCAGAAACTGAAATGTGATTTAAATCTTTTACAGATGTTTCATTTTATAACTTTTTTAGGCCGTCAGAATAAGAAAAGAGAACATGAGAACATTTCAATCAGTGTTAGAACCAGAAACGAGGAGCAGAAATCGCATCTATTTAAGAGTCGTTTACAAAACTCTTTTACCGAGTTCCTTAAATATCATTTTTATCACAGATCTTTCAGTCAATTAACACTTTTAAAAAAATGTGAAGCTGAAAGCACATAAAGGAACATTTTTATTTAAATTGGATTACTGTTGTGTTTTTTTAGTAGCTCAGTGTACAGTAGATTTGAAATGAGAGGAAACCAATTCCTGCATTTCTTTGGGTTGATTTTAATTTTCTATTTTTTTTTCTGTACATTTTTACAGTAAAAGAAAAAGTTTTGACTCACTTTTGCTTCATTTTGCAAAGTTGAGTAATAAAAAAAGCTGATAAAAGGTTAATATTTTTACATGTTAGACAGATTTTAAGTTGTTTATTTTTGCTGAAAATTGCAGCCTCATATTTGGTTTAAATGCGTTTCTAATCAACTGGGCTCAGAAACGCCCTGAATGTCAAGAATTCAGAACATTTTTGACATGTGGTTGAGGACCGCCCAAAATCATTTTGAGGGCCACTGATGGCCCCCGGCGCCACACTTTGAACACCACAACTTCTGGTTTTCTGGTAGCAGAAAACCTGGATCTACAGTTATGGTGTAGAAGTAAACTGTTAACTAATTTCTATAAAATCTGCTTTTACTTAAGTTTTTTTTCAATATGGGTTTTTGCTTAATCTTCATATTTATTCATATTTAATACTTTATTTGCCAAGTCTGATGAGTTACAACTTTATTTTTTAAAATATTAGTGTTTCATCATAGCATTTAAAATCAATCATTTCAAATTCAGTATTGATAGAAGAAGCAATAAATGATTAAACAATGATCTTATTTCTAACAAAATCACTCAAACGAATCTGGAACAAACATCCGGAAAACTGCAAAACTGTCGAAACACTGAGTTCCTTTAAATACAGACTAAAAACCCAACTGTTTCTAATCAATGAAACAATAATCAATATTCTGATGTATAATAGCAGCAAAATGTAATGTTTCTATTATATGACTTTATATTTTTGTGTTTTTATGATGTAAAGCACTTTGAACCGTCTTGTTGCTGAAATGCGCCATACAAACTTGATTGATTAAAATTGTATTCAATCAGCACCAAAGTGAAACAAAAGTACTAAATATAGAAGAGAAATATTTTGAGTCCAATTAGCTTATAGAAATCAACTAAATAAATCTGTAAAGTTATAGTTGACCCAGTTTGTCTTAGTTTGAATGAAACCGACTTATTAACATGAATTTGTGTTACATATTAGTTTATTAAAGTGTTTTCTTGCCACCTGGCAGCGCATCAGCTTCCTCCTCAGGCTGTGGTCCCAGTGCTGCAGACCAGTACACGCTCTGCTCCAGTCTCTGTTCGCTCTCGCCACTCTCTCCTGCGTTTCTGGAGCCTCCTTCGCCTGCAGGTTCACAGACAGCATGATGGCCTTGTAGTGGCAAAACACTTTCTCCATTTCCTGTAAAAAGAAAACAAAGAATAAAAAATCCCTTAAAACTTAATCTGGATTAAGCTCAATCCGCTACGGTCGGATTAAATCGTCACCTTCAGCTCTTTGGCTCTGGCCTCCATGTCCTCTATGCTGCCTGCGGGTTCAGCCTGCGAGAGGCGCTCCAGTTCAGGGATCACAGTTACTAGCCAGGAAGTGACGTCGTCAAGGTCAAAGGTCATCAGCTGAGGATCCAGAGTGCCAGACTGCTGGCTGCACCTGGACTGAGCCCGGAGCAGCTCCCAGCGTTCAATCACACCTGAAAGCTCACAAATATCAATAAACTCAGCCGTTTTTTAACACTTATTGGTGTTCCTACGACTGGGAAATATGGACTTAAAGTTTTTATTTTATATTTTATAGTACGGATGTTATAAAGTGGCAATAAGAACTACTTGTTGCTTCTTTTTCAGGTGACTTTAGGTGATTGAATGGCACAGCAATCATACAAAACACAAATATTGCTCTTGAAAGATTATAATTAGCTTCTTTTGGATACCAGTCACATAAAGAAGTGTGATTTATATCACTAAACTTCTTACAGTAACTTAGGGCTGTTGTAAACAATTATTTTAGTAATCGAGTATTTTATCGATTATTCTGACGATTAATCGAGTAATCAAATAAAAAAATTATAAAATAAAATATTGGTAAATCTACCATAACGTACCCATTGGTTGAGACCGGGATGATATTAAATAAATTTTCCGGTTCGTCTGTAAAGCTAAACTTACCTTAAACATCAACTACAGAGACACCCGCCGCGCTCTTCACCGCCACCAGGCGGCAGCTCCGGGAGCAGAAACGCTGCCATACTCCAGGCATCGCGCCAGTTATTTTAAAGATGCTTATTGGACCCGCGAAAAACGATAAAAACTCGGACATTATCATCAATTAATGAAATCCTCCCAGACCAAACTTGAAAATTGGACGTTATGCTGCTAACACTTAGCATCAGCTCATAGACAGAAGTGAGAGCTCTGCGCAATATAAATAATCACCTGGCTGGAACACCATGCGCCAAGTAATAAAACAGAACGTAACGACGCTTCGAGGCAGATACATTTTCCTTGAGGAAATTGAACAATCAAGGAATCGTTGCAGCCCTACAGTAACTGCATTTAATCATATTTTTACGGTCATTGACACTCTCTGTGAAAAAACGGTGGAAAATTTGGTAAATGAACAATCCCAACAATACATACAGTTCGTTTTAAACATTAATTGAAGTTTACTGCAACATTGATAAATCAAAATTCTCCTCATGAGAAGAAATTTATCACAATAAATGATAAACGATAAGCGATGAACACTTCGATTAAAGACCTTCAAAAACACTGAAAATAATGTAATATTTTACTCAAGAAGAATAATTAAAAAGAGAGAAATCCATTAAACTCAAATTAAGAAATAAATGTTAAAAAAATTGACAGCTGTCGCACTTATTGGCATCACTTCTGTTGATATTTTATTAAAACTCCCTGTTGCAGATGGATAATACTACTTTAGTTTAAAATATTTGCTCTTTGCCCAACCATCAGGTTTTTGTAGGATTTAAATCAGAGGACTGAGATAATCAAATTATTTTGTACTAAGTGAACCATTGTTTTGTGGATTTATGGAAAGATTCTGCGTCATTATCCCACAGAAACATCCACTTGTTGTTTATTATCGGTTTTCTGGCAGCAAGTTGTAGTTATTCTTTAAAATGTCCAAAGATTTTAAAGTTGTAACAAAGTTCCCATGTCCAGTTAAACAGAAACAGACCAAGAGCCTCACGGTTCCTCTGAAAAACCCAGCGCTGGGAATGACGTGATTTTACGTCTCTGTTGTCAAAATGATTAATTTCAGTCTAAATCACAGTTTCTGCAGATTTAATTTTTGTTTTGACCCAACTGCAGTTATGCTCAAGTATCTTCCTTTCTGACTTACAAAGATATAAAAAAACCTCCTGCAGATTCAAAAGTGAATGAGTTAAAATGAGTATTTTTCTAATTTATTTCCTTTTGAGCCGATTCCTTGACTGCATACATTCATAACTTATGCACCACCTGGTTTCTTTTACACTGTTTCTGAGATTTTATGGCAGATGTCTGTTTTGAGTCCTCCCTCGCAGTGCAGACACTCTTAATAAATAATCCCTTCTGCACGGTAATCTCACCTGACTGTTTGTCTGAGGCATTCAGGCCCGTCAAGCCGAACTCCTCTGGCTGCTCCTCATCGTCGAGGATCAGAGAGACTCTCTTTATGTTCTCGATGCTCCCGCTGCACTGGGACATGAGCCGCAGCTGGAAAAACACAACAAGTAGATCATCAGAGCCGAGTTCAGGCTCGACGGCGAGGCCTCGCAGACTGTATTACAGTCCGCAGAGGGAACCGCGAGACGTACATAACCCTGCTTCAGAGGCGTGCTGGTCAGAGCGGGTGGCGGCTCAGCGTGTCCTTCTGGATCCGGCTGAGCTTCTGTGGCTTCTGATGTTCTCCATGAACAATCGCGAACAGCCAGAGACAGGCTGGAAACTGCAAAACAACATTTATTGGGAGGTTAAGGGAGAACTACTGTGCACAATTCAGGAAAATATGGTTTTCTAAAATCAACCCAATCGCTTAAGAAAAAAAAAAGTTCAAGCATTGTTTTTTTGGCAATAAGTTGTTGTTTTTAGTGTATGGAAAATGAGTTGTTTCAAAAGCCTCCTGATATTTGACAGCCACTGACCCGTTACCTAGCAACACAAGCGGAGATCTAGCACCTTTGGTCAGCTGGTTTTACAGCTGTACAATGGCTGCTGGAAAAGAGAAGTGTTTTGTTGTTGACTTACCATCCAGAAACCACTTGTTGTATTCTTCTTCTTGGTTGTGCAGGAGGCTCCACTTCTGCTTTTCAAAGATGTACGGTTGTATAATTGCGCATCATTTTCACGTGCAAGAGTAAACGTTGATTTGAGGGGTGTGGAAAGCAGCAACATATTTGGACTTAAAGTGACAAAAGGCCCTAAAACAGCTCATTCTGAAAGAAGCTCAAAACTAAAACCTCATTATTTAAGAATTATTTTTTGCAAAAAATGTAATGAGCATGTTTTTATAGACCATAGTCTTATCCTAACAAAGTTAAATAAGCAACGTTTACACTCACATGTGAAAATGGCTGCAAACAGATGCGCAATTATACACCCGTACATCTTTGAAAAGCAGAAGTGGTGCAGCGATTGGTTTCTGGATGGTAAGTGAACAACAAAGCACTTGACTTTTCCAGCAGCCATTGTACAGTGCAGTACAGCAGTAAATTTAGCTAATCAAGTATTGGTTCCAACCTTGACGGAAATTTAAATCCTGACATCTTAACTGAAAGCCTGAATTTAACCCAAAAATCAATCATTACTCTTAAACTTTAAGGTATCTTTGCTACTTAAAGACATAACATGAGAATCATGAGTTTGACTTTCAGGTTTAGCTCCTATAAGAATATTTTATAATTTTGTTCATATTTACTGTGAAAAACCAAAAGATTTACAATCCATTAAGCAGTGTGGATGTGTCTAATTTATAATCTAATGGAAGAAATTTCCTGGAAGCATTTCCTGCAGCCCGAGGAGCAGAGGTGGAAGTGGATTTACTACGCAGAACATGAAGATGTGTAGCAGGTCTCGTTTGATAGTTTTTGTCTGTTAAAGTTATTTAATACATCCAGTTTTTATAATCACTCTTACAGTGTCTACACTCATAACTGGATTACTTCAAATTTAAGAAGCGTGGGATTTATTTTTTTGACTTTTTACTCTATTTTTCTTCCTCTAAGCTGAATAAAATCGAAGATTCATCGACTTGAGGTAAATATCAAGGCCAACGCAGGTTTTGGAAATGAGACAAACATACCAATGACTCAAAATAATGGATTATCTGACAGGCAGCTTCAAGGCACCTCAGAAATCAGTTTCTACGACCCCTGGAACCGTCTGAGGTAAACCGAAAAATAAATCTCACCCTCTGGATCTGATGAGACGACTAACCTCCTTCTGTCTTGACGTCATACCCACAACCTCTCTTAAGAAAGTTCAGCCTGTCGCTGCATCTGATCTGGTTCAAATGGTAAACTCATCCGGTGTTTTTTTTTTAACCACAAGCTTTAAAAACAGGAGCTGATAAAAAAAAGGAACAATCTGCAGAATTACAGGCCAATTCCAACCTTCAATTTATCAAACATATTATTGAAAAAGATGCGTTTCAACAGCTTCTTAAAAGCTTTAACTTCTCATAGAAGCGGACAGAAATCACACGTGAGGCACCGCAAGGTTCAATCCTAGGACTCCTCCTGTTTATTAATCAATCAAGTTTATTAGTAAAGCACATTTCAGCAACAAAGCAGTTCAAAGTGCTTTACATCATAAAAACACAGAAATACTAAGCCACTGCACACACAGTGAATGATTTAAGCATTACATTTTGTTGTTACACATCAAAATGTTGATTAATGTTTCATGATTATGTTTCAAAAGCAACTCTAAATAGCTGAGTTTTTAAGTCGAGATTTAAAGGCACTCAGTGTTTCGGCTGTTTTGCGTTTTTCTGGAAGTTTGTTCCAGATTTGTAGTGAATAGAAGCTGAATGCTGCTTCTCCATGCTTGGTTCTGGTTCTGAGGACGCAGAGCAGACCAGAACTAGAAGACCTGAGGGGTCCGGAAGGTTGCTATGACAACAGAGGATCGTTAATGTATTTTCTTACTAAGCCGTTCAGTGATTTATAAACTAACAGCAGTATTTTATAGTTTATTCTCTGAGCTGCAGGGAGCCAGGGTAGAAGTTAAAACTGGTGTGATGTGCTATAATTTCCTGGTTTTAGTCAGAACGCCAGCAGCAGCATTATATCCTCTCACTTGCACAGCACTGCAAAAACACAAAAATCTTACTAAGTATTTTTGGTCTAGTTTCTAGTGCAGATATCTTAGCACACTTGAAATAAGACAAACCAACTTCAAAGTTATTTTTTAGCTTGTTTTAAGTCAATAATTTCTTAATATTCATGAAAAATATTAGTTCAATTGGCAGAGAAATTAACTCACAAAATGGAAAAAAATGTCTCATTATAAGTAAAATTGTTTTGATTGATTGCTAGAGCAGGAATCAATCAAAACAAAAAAATAAATCCCTAAATGTGGGGTGTACAAACTTTTGCGCCAAAGTCCAAAATCCCCAATATAAATATTCAAGGGCAATTTTTTTTTCTTTTTTCCCCCCCAATTGAAAATATTATTGTGAATTCTTTCTCCTTTACCTGTACAACAATAAATAAAACATCTAATATTTAAACTTTTACAGTCATTTACCTTTTCTGGCTTATTATTTTCCATTTTTTAAGTCTATAAAATGTATTTTGTTTATTCTCAGCACAGAAAATAAGAATTTTTTTTACAAATTGTGCTGTTTTTATCCAAATCTAGTGGATGTGTGTGACCAGTTTGTTTTTGAGTAAAAATTCACAAAATGTTTGACTCAACCTTTTATGAAATAAAAATAAAAGCCAAAGAGGCTAACTATAGAACAAGTAATTTTGCTGTATTCTGTTTAAGAACTCTCATTCTAAAAATACTATAAAAAGTATCAGAGGGCCAAATTTGTGGCATTGTTGAACTAATAAAAAGGCATTTTATTTTGAAAATACCTGAGAGTGCGCTGAAGTAAGCCCCTTCATCTTCCTGCTCTTCCTCTTCCTCCTCATCCTCATGCGATGATGACCCTCCCACGTCTCCGGTGTGGTCCCACTCCAGAGGGAGGGAGTCGACGCTCACCGGCGTCTCCCGCCCTGAACGATCCAAAGGAGAGCTGAGCAGGTGAGTGGGCGTGGCTGGAAGACTCGCCTGACTCCGCCCCAGCCACGGGCGACCAATCAGCTCCAAGCTCGACTCCAGGGAAACGTTGAGGTCAGAGATGTCTGGTTCCTCTTTGATCATCTGGGTTACAAAATGAACAGTAACACCAATGGTTTTAGTTAGGGGTGTCCAAACCTTTTGGCACGGGGGCCAAAAATGTCAAGTTGCAACAGGGGCCACAAAATATTTTGTCCTTTTAATTGTAATAACAGAATCTATTTTATTTTATCTTTAAATAAATAACTAAACACAATATTTTAATGAAACAAAATAATGAAATTAAAGTTGTGTTACTTTTACATTAAATAACATATTCATTAAAATAACAATGAATATTTTTCATTGTTATGCTAACAATGAAAACAACATTGTTAAAATGTTAGTTCTTAACAATGTTATTCTAAAAGTAACATTATTTTAAAATATCATTTTAAAAATAACATTATTTTTTTTTAAATACAATTATTAAAATATTAATTAAAAATACTGTTATTTTGAATATAATAACATTGTTATTTTTATTAATCTTTTAACATCTTAAATTTTAAGATTTTGACCACCAAAACAAGGTTAGGTTATTCTTGATATGGAGGCCAGGGCTGTCAGATATCGGTAATTCTTTGTAGACTTGAAACAAAAAGTTTGCGCGTTTGCCAAAACAAAAAACAAAAAAAAACCAGCAAATCATATCCTAAAGTTTTAATCTTTTTCCGGATTTTTTTTTGTCTCTTTCTAAGAGTCAGTGCTGTCAAACTTTTTGGCATGGACATGATTAAAAACAAAATATACTGAAGTTCTTTCAGCTTGACATTTCCAAAAGGTTTGGCATAAAATAAGCATTTTTAGCTGAAACGTGCAGGTTTCAGACAGGATATTCTTTAAAATACATTTAAAAGTTCCTATTTTTAAAGTTCCAGTCTTTTGCTGCAGGATAATGGAAAGAATGTTTTCCATCTACTTTTTCTATATCTGCAAACTTTACAGTGAAAATAATCTCTAGAGTCATTTTCTCTACAGGTCCACCCGTCCTCAAAAAGGTCCATTAGCTGCCGGCCCTTTTGCAGCTTCATAAGTTTCCTCACTGTAAAACATAAATTACAAACTGGCACATTTTTGAAAGGCAGGTGTTATTTAAATATATCATTGTTGTTTATTTTTTGGGATATGAGACAGTGGGTAAAGAACATAAAATGTATGTTTTTTAGGATTTAGTGGAATTTAAAGGCTTAATGTTCCGTGATATACAGTAAGAAGTCGAGCTCGTGTGCGGTCCAACTCACCGGAGGTTGGCTGAGGCGCTGGTGGAAGCGGACCAGCCTGCTGAAAACCTCCTGGCAGTAGGAGTGAAGCTCCTCCAGCTCATCCTCTATCAGAGCCGCATCCTGAGCTGAACTTTTCTGGATCAGAGCCTCACCAAACACTATCAACCCGTCAATGCGCTCAGAGTTCAGGCTGATCTCCTTTTGGAAGCTCTGCCGGAAGATGGATGGACGAACGGAGACTGAGTCAGGAAAACCAGAACGAGTAACACATGCCTGTTTATGAAATTTAAAAGCGTCCTCGTAACAAGGCGCAAGAGAATCCTCCCTAAACCAAAACATGCAGCTTAAAGATGAAACCAGCAGCTTAAAAGTTTGACAAGTTCTCCTTCAGAGGTAATAAATTGGATATTTGAGATTTGTGTGTAGAGATGAAATGACGTGTGCCTCACGTTGAGCTGTTGGATCTTCTGATGGACGTCGCTCTCGGAGAAATGCTCCACGTCGGTGAGCTGCAGGTCCAACTCCGTCAGCCAAACTAGCATGCTCTCCCTGGTGCCTTCAAAGTCCTCCCGCTGGCTGGTAAAATACTGAGAGAAACGAAAAAAAGAATGGAAGAGGGAGAATAAAATGAAAATAAACAGAATATTTTGATTACCATAATTTTAGGCTTTTGGATTGGTGTAAAAACTGCTCATATGATGACATGGAAACATTTTATTTATAAAATCAATACAACAAACAAATTTTTCTCTTTACTGTAAACCAGGGGTGTCCAAAGTGCGGCCCGGGGGCCATTTGTGGCCCTCAGAAAAATTTTGGGCGGCCCTTAATCACATTTCAAGAATAACCTAAACTTTTTTTTTTGTTTAAAATCTTCAAATTTTACATGAAAACTGTAATGTGCAACCAGAAGTATTTATCTAGGGGTTTTGCTTTTGATTTAATTTATTAGAAATAGGGACTAAAAACATTCAGTTGCTTTTAATAAAAGTGGACATTTAATAAACTTGGAAAAATAAAGAGTGAGCCATCAAATGTTCTTGTAGCTAAAAAGAGATAAAAATCCAGAAAAAGGTGAAAAATTTAGGAAATGGTTTGCTGTTTTGTTTTGTTTTTATCTGCAATGGAAATTTCGTTGAATTCTGTTCAATGACAATAAATGCTATCTATCTATCTATCTATCTATCTATCTATCTATCTATCTATCTATCTATCTATCTATCTATCTATCTATCTATCTATCTATCTATCTAAACCCTGATAAATCCTTATTTGTTTTAAATCTACAAAGAACTACACATATGTGACTGCTTTGGTTATTTCATTAAATTACTTCTTGTAATTAATTGTTTCGTTACTTAGCTAGTAAAAATAACATAATGAAATATTATCTGCGATTATAAATAAAAGTACTAAACATTTTGTGGCCGCCTCAGTTGTTGCAGTTTGACATTTTTGGCCCCCATGCCAAAAAGTTCGACTGGTACCGAAAAACATCGCTGAACAAAACATTTTCTTCCTTTTAATCAGACATAAATTATCAAAATTATAAATGTACTTGATAACTCTGCACCTGTACGGCTCACTTTGATACAGCAATAGCGTGACAAGCTTCAGTCGATGTAATTAGGAAAATCAGTAATAAAGAAACTGACGAAAACAACATGTAAAAAATAAACCGCAACAAACCTTCTTTCAAATGGTTCAGAAAGTATAATGTAAAATAAATAAAGCTCATAAAGCACAGAATCAGACTGAATAGAACTGATACAGATATTAATATCGGATCGGTGCATCTCTAGTTCTTTGCAGACGTACTGCAGTGCGTTACGGTGTAATCGATACCTTCAGCCGGCGTAAGATGGCGGCCACTCGGCGGTGCAGGCCGTCCCAGCGTTGGTTTCCCTCTCTGACCATGGCTTTGAGTTGGCTGGCTCGGTCGGTGCGGTTCTCCCGGGCCAGGCGGCGGTACTGGTTGTTGATGAACTCCAGCTGAGTCAGGCGCTCATGAACCTGCCTTTGGAAACCCTGAAAAATAAAATAAAATAAAAAACACATTGTTATTGAGTCAGTAAGAGGCTTTTTTTACATCCATCTATATTCTTGATGAAGCGTACCGTTTCCAATTTAAATCACATTCAAAGCAAAACAAGGTGACTAAAAAAACACGTTAACAAGAAAAAACTAAGAGCCCACTGCACTGCAAACCTCCTGGTTATTCCTCCAAGTATTGATTTCTGAACTGAGTTACAACATTAGTATTGTTGTTTCTAAACGAATATGAACTTCGTTTCAGATCTTTTCAGTTCTTAAGATCTGAAAGCTCTGCATCTTTTACCTTATTTTGACCATTTCTCATTTTCTGCTAATAAAAACTATATTTTTCTTGTAATTTCATGCATGTTGTCAGTAGTTCATAGAATAAAAGAACAATGTTCCTTTTACTCAAACATAAACAAATACAGAGTAAAATCAGATAAACTGAGGATTTTAAGTGGTTTCTTCATTTTTTCCAGAGCTGTATATTGCAGCCAATACATTTTCTTTGATGCTTAAGATAAAAGTGAAATGATTCTGATTAAATCAACGACGGTATAAATTTAGCAAACCGAAGAGAAAACAACTGATGACCCCAAAAATGGGAAATTGTCTGTTTTTCTTTTAATAAGAAAACAGTTCAAAGCTTTTTTTATGATTTGGATCTTGTAAAGTTGATCAAATCAACCTAGTGTGATCACTAAATACTTAATACAGTTTAAGCTTTTCCACATGAAGACATCACAGTCCTAATGTGTATGCAATAAAAATATGAAAATAAGATTATTTAATTGTTTTTCTTGAATAAAAAAAAATTAGCACAAAACCATAAAATGAAAAGAAAAGAAAACAAATTGCATCCTTCTGTCTCCAGCTGGGAGAATTTTATTGAAGGAAATAAAAAATATTTATACAATTTCTATTTTACAGTGTCCTGTAAGATGTTGTAATGATGTAAAGAAACTATAAAACTTTGTGGCTCTGTAACAAGCTCATCAGCAGTATACATGTCATTATCCTGTTCAAAATCAAATTCAATCAAATGTTATTTGTATAGCACATTTCAGCAGCAGGCATTTCAAAGTGCTTTACATCATAACAAACACAGAAACACAATGAAACATAGAATCAATAATCAAAACATGACATTAATTCAGGTTCCATCAATAAATTTATAATTGATTATGTTTCAAATACAATCCTAAACAGGTGGGTTTTTAGTGGAGTTTCATCCATAAAGGTTTACCTGTTGCACTCCTACTGTGTTATATGGAACAAAATACCTGCTGCTACTTTTATTCCCTCTCACAATCACAATCACACAGTTTAAACGATGTAGACAGGATTTTAATGGGCTTCTGGCACCAGGCTCCGTTCACCTCTTTCACGTAATTTCGAACTGGGACGCCGTCGTCCCTCACAGATTTTTGTGCAATTCTATGGTACCTGTTAGTGTCTAGAATTTACAGGGTTTCCGTTGCGCGCAGTGACCCTCAGTCACTCGCCCTTTTTCTTCCACTGCGCTTTGAGGCAGCCTGCTCCGCCCACCTTCCTGTCTGTGATCCTGTTGCTCTGCGATTTGTTTTTTTTCGCATTTGAGACTGAAGTTTTGAGGGGGGCAGGGTAATAATCTTGTTGTTCACAATATCGTTCCCCCAAACGATCTTTGCAACAGCTGTGAGACGAGGGTAACAGCTTTTGAAGAGAAACAGCTGTTATGTTCTTATTTGCCTTATTTTACGCTCGTATCTCAACAGCTGATGCCACGTAATGCAAGACAAAAATAACTTAGATATCGGACATGTTATCTAAAGGTGCTGTGAAAGAAAAAAACTTAACAACTTGAGTCAGTACACAGCAAAAACGCAGGCCTCCCCCTGCTCCTGTGCGCAGCTCCATGTGTCCCAGAAAACATCTCCCAAAGTCTCCAAATCGCCCAGTTTCTTCTGCTGTTCCATCACAAATGATAGATTTTCCTGAAATAAATCACCACTGAACTGATCTGAAGGAAGACGGACGAAACTCCAGCAGTAGCGATCCACAAACAGGAAACAGGTTCTGCTGCCACTGGGGCGCGTGAGATGATACTACCACATTTCCTAAGGACCTTTAAATCTCATCAGCTGTTTCTTTACACAATATTACAAATGCAATAAAATATCAAAATAAGATCATTTAATTGCTTTCTTGAGTAAAATAAATTAGATTGCATTGCCTAAAATGCAATAAAAGCATATTCTTAGTGGACATTGATTATTTGTAGCAAAAAGGTGCATCTATATCTAAATAAATACTATCAATTAATCTGTTGATTATTTTTGGATTAATACAAGGACAGCAAAAGGTGCATAATAGGAGACTTCTTACAGAACGTTTTGGATAGAAAAGATTTACGGACATTTATTTTAGATATTAATATATTTTTTTACATATTTTGCTTAATTATTGCTCTGAAGGTGGTGTTCTTTCAGCAAATTGCCATTTTTGGAGTCTGTATGCTCCAGTTAACGATTAATCCATTTTTAAATTAGTTGATTATTTCAATAATCGATTCAGCACGATTCAGCTCTAATATTTATTTACTTATTGTCAGTGATTTAGTAGTTATGAATCTCTTGCAAACTCCAGGAACATTCAAATTTAACTGAATAGATTGACAAAAGTTGATTAAATCATATGTAAAGTTTCACAAAAATGATTTTTTTTGTTTTTTACCAAAAAATGCGCAACTTCTAAATCTTAATGAGCACTATTACAACGGACAGAAATGTGTCATTTATTAAAACAACAGAAATTAACAGTAAAATCAGCTGACCTCAAACTTCTTCAGCTCTTCCTTGGCTGCAGAGTAAAGGACATCTGCAGAGTTTGGGTTGGCAGCAGTTCGCTCCGCCATCTTGAGCCAATCATCGAAGCGGGAGTAGTCGTTGAGGAACTTGCACCACAGAGTCCAAGTTTCCTCGATTCTGCAAGAACACATCATGTTGAAGTTACAGTGTTTATTGTGGCTGGAAATTTTGGCTCCCATGAATTATGCTGAAAATATGTAACCTTAAAAACCTGAAAATGTTTACAAGGTCGAACAGGCAACTCGCTCACATGCACTTTACTCATGAAAGAGTTATGTTCATGCTTCCTGTGCAAACTTCTTAAGAACAAATTAAATAGTTTGCTAAAAACAACAAAAGCCTTTCTGCAGAATGAAAGTTATTCAATACAAAGATAAAGAGAGTTTTTACACCTGAATGTCCGACAGACTTGGTTCAGTTTGGGACTAAAATTGCAACATTTGTTACATTTTCAGCTGCTGCAGTTCGTTTTCACTCGAGTCAAACTAAAAACCTGTTCCTCTCCTCACCAGTGGGGGCGCTGCACCAAGAACTACTGAAGTAGTTCTATGAACAAAAACCTCAGGAGAAGACACTGAGCCCAACTTTCTTTTTTCGCAGAATGTGAACAAAAATGGAGTGGTGTCAGATTTTAGAGTTTGCAGGATTTCTTTAGTAAAAGACCACAAGTAATTTCTCTCTCTAGAACTAGACTCTCAGTCTTTGTTTTGGTTTCATTTTCCCAGAATACCCTGCGTTACAGTCTGCTTCATGCTTTTGGAGCGGTCTCTGATCGGCTTACATTCACATATTTATTCATACCGCACCAGAGTTCACTTCAACCGAACTGAGACCGAGGCTTTCAGCTGGATCAGAATTCGATTACAAATACAAACCTCCCCAAACAAAGCGGACTTTCTAGCCAAACAAAGTACAGTCGAATTAAGGCAGACTAAAAAGTTAGGTGTGAATGTAAGTAGCATAACTGCACCTACCTGAGTCTTCTGTCCAGAGCCAGAGCACAGATGGTTCTCCAGCGTTGGTCCAGGCTGCGGCTGGTTTCCTGCAGGGAGTTGCTCTCGGCCTCGGAACCGCCTGCTGCATCCTCATCCTGCAGCAGAACGTCGCACAGGCTGAGGACGGACGCTACGCCTTCAGTGTGCTGCTCCATGTCCCTCTGCAGGTCCTGCACAGACACCAAACCATCAGTCTGCAGACCTCATGGATTAAATCGGCGAAGTCATATCAAACATCTGAATGTTCTTAAAGGGCCAGATGTGCCAGAATGTATTGATAAAACCAATTAAACTGTTAAAAAACTGTTAAAAAAAGAAATAGCTGTTTGTGCTTCTTAAAATTAAATATTGGACATCTTTTCACACTGATCAGTTCCTCCAGGATTTCCAGATTGTTTTTTGTGTTTTTTTCCTATCAAAATCATGGATTTTTTAATGCTAATTTAGAAATATTTCTAGGAAATCTTTACGATATTTGCGCTAATGTATGTCTTTTTATTACTGGCTTTATCAATCACACACTGTAACTTGACATCAAGTAAGGCTGAGGCAGCACGTTTTTGTTCATTTTGAGAAAAATTAGAAAAATCAGAAAAAATGCGGGGATTTGTTGATTCTGTGTGAATTTTGCAGATTTGTGAAAACTGGAGGGATGTATTGATGTAATTTAGAGTCTAGAGGGCCACATAAAAAGCTACGGCGGGCCAAATTTGGCCCCCGGGCCTTGAGTTTGACACATGTGGATTAAAGAATAAAGCTGAAGAGCAATAACACCACATCTCCTAACATTAAGTAAGCAAAAGATGAGAATTATTAATGATAAACAGAGAAGAAGTGAGCAGCAAAATGTGGGAAAATGTAGAAATTTTAATACTAAATACTAAAGACGCAAAGGGGGGGAATGAAAGTGAGAAAAATAAGATATTTAGGAAGTGAAACAAAATCCAAAAAGTTAAACATAACCTCAACCAACATGGCAGTAGATGTAACTTACCTGGTGTTCAGCGAGCCTCTTCTGGATCTCGTTCTCATGACAGACGCTGTAGGTGATCGGCCGGGAAAGCTCGGCCTCGATGCGAGAAAGCCAGGAGCGAAGGTTGCTCATGTTCTTATCCAGCTGCTGCACCGTCACCAGAGCCTCCTTCAGCTTCCTCACCCTTAAAAAGATGTTGAAAAAGAAACAGTCGCCCAGTTAGTAACTTTAATATTCAACAAACCTTTCTAACATCATTAAACTTTAATAGTTATCGACTGAGTTACCAAAACTCAACTAATGAGTAATTAATTAATGTATTAAAGGGAGAAAGAGATGCAGTTGTTCAGAGAACATTTGATTATTTGATGTTTTTTCTGGGAATTAAAATATTCTGAAATATTTTTAAGAAAGTTCTAGGCCAGAATAAAAGAAAAAAAGTAATTAATAAATAAAACAAGAAGAGAGAGAAAAAAGTAATACAATTAATAAATAAAACAGAAACAAGGAGAGAGAAGAAAAGGGGAAAATACTGAAAAAGAAAAAAAGGCATGAAAGTAAAAACCAAAGAAAAACAAGCTAAATGTAGAAACTGAAGTAAGGAAAAATGGGAAAAGAAGGAAAGAAAGAGATGAAGAGAAAGAAAGAAATAATGACAGAAAGAAACAGAGGAGGAGAGAGAAAGAGAGAGAGAGAGAGAGAGAAAGAAAGAAAGAAAGAAAGAAAGAAAGAAAGAAAGAAAGAAAGAAAGAAAGAAAGAAAGAAAGAAAGAAAGAAAGAAAGAAAGAAAGAACGAACATTAAAAAAGGCTAAACAGAATGTGAAGGAAAACAAAAAGAACTGAACAGAAAAAAAACTAAACTAGAAAAGAAAAATAATAAAACAAAATAATGAGAAAGAAAGGGAAAATAAAATAAAAAATAATGTACTGGTGAAAAAGACAGAGAAAGCTTTTTGCAAACATAAAAACTTCTCTGGTATCTTTAACGCACCCAAAGCGCCACACTAGCTGTTGTCATGGCAACACACATGACAATAAAAGCTCTCTGGAGGCTTAAAAGGCTGAAGCGTGCCCCGTTTTTGGAGTTTGAGTTAATTCCCCCATTTGATTGTTTTCTCCTGCGGACGTCCAGCCGGGCAGGGAGACGCTTTCTGCAGGACGTCGGACAAAACAACAAACGACAAGAGTCCCAACTTCCTCTGCGTGTAAAGTGAGCTTCAGATCTAAAAACATGAACATGATCTAAAAACAGTCCTAATGTGTATTCACTCAGGCACTAAGACTCCTGTAAAGGACAACATTGATGAGCTTCGTCTAGTTTAAGTAGTAAGTAAAATTTGTGTAGTAGAGAAAGTCAGAGATTGATTCAGCATTTTAATAGAAACTGGAATTTTCCAAACTACTCCAAACCAAGAAAATTATTTAAGAAGATTAAACATTTTTCCAGGGTTTTCCAGACATTCCTGATCAGTAAATAAAAAATATAGCTGACATTTTCTGCTAGCTTTGGTGTAAAAGAGTTGCAGAGTTTTAGTTGACATTCATTAAAGTAAATAATAATGACCTAATAAACAGAACGATAAACGTTGTTTTCATGTTTTGAAGGTAGTTGGTCACAAAGGAGTTGATTTTAAAAAGTTACCGAAAAAAGAGGAGAAAAGTGGATCAACGATCTACGGCTAAAAGCAGGAGCTGCGGAAACTAACAATGCCAGAGTTTCCACTTTCTAACAGGTAACAATTGCATTGTTAAAATTGTTTTTTCAGATATTTTATTGGACAGTTACTGAGAAGGAAAAGCATTCATATGTAAGGTAAGATATATTATTTTAGGTTGAACCATGTTTTAATGGGGTTTCTGTAGAACCGAGCTACCTGTTGACCTACATTGTAGAAATGCAGAGCGACTCAACATTAGCATACAACTCCAGCATGAATTTGGGTTTACAGAAGAGAAATAAATTATTTACAAGTACTGTAGATCCAAGCACATAGAAATAACATGGGTTGGCTTGTTGTTAGCGATAGCATTGCTATCATAGACTAATTACTAAAAATAGCACAGCTCACTACTTACCTGGCAGAAACAAGTCGACAGCCATTTAATGCTTCTTTTGATCCTAAGTTTGACCCAACCAGAAACTAAATGATTGTGTCCTCCAGGCTTTTGAACACTTTCTTCTGGCTCGTTGTATAATCTGAGGTCTGCAGCTACAGGCAGTTAGTTATGTAGTATCGCCTCGATGCCTGGTAACATTATAAGTCTTTTTTTACTGAGATAATGTGGATCATATCCTAAATATACGTGTATTTTTTCGAGATACCTCATCAGTTCCAGCCCATTCAGGGCATTAGCTACTCGCTGTGATCAATTTTGCCTTGTTTTGAACCAGAGAAATCCACTTCCTAACCCCCATCTGAATTTTGCGCGTCACGTGTCTGAAAACCAGCAATTATGTGGTTGGTTTATGATGTATGGGACTAATAACTATTAACAGGAAGGATTAGGGGGGTGTAGTGATGCATCTAATCCACAACACAGTCAGTGTAAGTTATTGGACTACTGTTGCAGATGCAACCATCCTGCTCAACTAACAAGCCTCTTTCTCCCTCCACCTCCCTCTCTGCCTCTGACAGCCTAACAAAGGCCAGCAGCTTCATGTGGAGACCAGACAAAGACAGAAAAACCCGGGCAGGGGCTCGCTCAGGAAGAGGACATGAACAGAATGGTTGGAGAAAATGAATCAGAAAAGAGCCCAGGATGAGGATATATGGCTTGAGAGCCGAGATAACAAAGTGCAGCTGACCATAGGAGGGCCCGAAGTTACAAAGAGATAAAACTCCAGCTGACATTTATTCCTCTCACTGTATTTATGGAACTGTTCAGCAAAAATCTGCTTTGTTCAATTTATATTGCTTGCACCGAAATTAACTACTGACAGCATAATTAAAAAGAGTCATGGAAACAAATCTTACTTCTTTCTTCTCCCTCAAGTAGGATCGTTTGCCAACTTTAGCTGCAAATTTACCACACGGTCCCTCAGCATTTCAGGGTTATTACCATAATAAACCATGCTGATGTGACTGTAAGGACTTCATTTTCAGTATTAAAACATACAGTGCAATGAAAACATATTGGTCTGTTTTTAATTTTTTTTTTTTTTAAAAGCAGCTTTTAAATTAGGATTTTACTCATTATCCAACCTGAAAAAGTTGCTGCCCCTCATTTGATTATGAAGTAATTCTTATTTAACTGCATATCTTTGGTTTGATTGAAAGATTAGCTCAATTTTACTGCCACAACCTGATTAATGAGTTCATTTAAAGTTGATTGATCTTATTGATCGACTAACGATTCATTTATAAGCGGCCATTTTCTTAAAAGCCGAAGTTTTCTCTTGTATTAACTGTCTTTCCATAACATGAAGGGCTAAATTTTTCTATAAATGCTTAATTTAAGAAAACATTAGCATTAGCTGTATGACTGAATAAACAGGATATTGTGGTTTTCTCACATTATTAAACCTTATAAAATATAACAAAACAGGAACCGCTTAAGTTGCTGAATAGAAAAATAAAACATAAAACATTTCATTCCTATGAACAAACAGGAAAACGTTTATACAGAAGTACCGTCTGTTGCTCTTGGCGAAACATTTTAAGTCTAGGCTCCATGACGCTGCTCCATTACGCACCACGGCTGAAGGTGACAACTTAAAAAGCTTATTGAGTGTTTATATTTCAAAATAAATGTAGAGCAGCTTAAGGAGCATTTTACATCCCAAACGGGACTCTTGTTTGGCCTGCTTCTCTTTCAGGTTCTTGTAAATCTCCGCCATCTTTGTTTCTCTATAACGGCTCCACTTACAGATGACCACCGGCGCCCTCTGCTGGGCCAAACTACAACATTGAATAAGGTCTATTAAGTTAATTGGAACTAATTTTAATCGACAATTAATCATAAATCGATCGATTAATTGCTTCCACAACTATAAAATTCAAGAAATTTCTTCTCTTTACCAAAAACAATATTGGTGCTGCAAAATGTCTGTTTGCGTGGTTCTAACTTTTAAGATTAAATTTAAAAAAATTCCATAGGTCACCAGAGATCAACCTGCCCTCCTCCCTCCACATAAACAAAATCAAACGAACTGATATAAATTAATTATGCTATGTTGGTGATGGTTTGATCGACATCAGATTAGTTAGGTTTTTGATTACATCTAGAGACATTTATTACCATCTTTAAAATGATGGCGGCACAAATGAAACTTTTTGCTGCACAAACATTTGACACCAATTTTGTTTACTTTGTGCTCTCCCACTGATGGACTACAGTATATGTCAAATTCAAGGCTCGTGGGCCAAATCCGGCCCACCATATGTTTTTATGTGGCCCTCTTGATTCTAGACTAAACACTAAGTGAGCTTAAATATTATGTTAGCAATCAAATCAATGCAGTTTTTATCTGTTTACTGCCAAATGATATCAGTCCCTCCAGTTTCTTGAGAATTATCGTGGAAATTCATGCAAACTCAATGAATCTCCACACTTTTTTGCGCCAATAAATAATTGGGAGTTTATTGCAGATTTTTCTACTTGTACTAAACAGCTGCCTCAGCTTTAATTGATGTCACATTATAGTCCATGATCTGTACAGCGAGGAATAAATAGTCAAATTCACCATCATAAATAAGTGCAAATATCGCAAATATTTCCAAATTAGAACCACAAACACATTAATTTTTATTGAAAAAATCACAAACAGAATCACAAAATCCTGGAGGGACTGAAAAGATGTTTAATAATATTATTTAAACTGAAGAATTCATTGGTATTTTAACAGTTTGTGAACAGGTTTTATCAATACATTCTGGCACTATTCATGATCTTGATTTGGCCCAAAACGAAAATGAGTTTGACACCCTGGGCTACAGGAAGTGGGCCCAGTCAGAGCGCACCAGGGGACATATGGTCCTGTCTGAGCCCTCCGACTAGCCCCTTCTTCTGGCCGAGGGGGAAGCTTGGGTGTGTGGGGTTTGTATCTCCTGCTTGTCCACAGGATTGCCCATCTGTTTGACGGGGGGTAGCAACAGTTTAACAACGCAGGAGCTTAACCTCTGTAGTCCATACATGAGAGGCCATGTTTTCCCGATAGCTGCTAGGCACGGCTTACAACAGCAGGTGGATGGAAACCCTTAGAAGCTATTGTTTACTTCCAAGAATCCAGTTAAAGCTTCACAGAACTTAATTATGCTTTTTGCAGCAGAGTGGCTTTGCCCTGAAAGGTGTTTGTTCTGACAGGATAATGACGTAAATTTTGAGAGCGGTACTTAAGAGTGTGATTCATGTCGCCACACAAACACAATTTGACTTGCAACTCCGCCAACATCTTACTATTTATCTCAAAGTGCTCAAAGTGCTCACAGAACGGCATAAAGAGTGTTTTGGGAAGTGCTTAGTTGATATAAACACCCAAAGTCCCGCTGAGCAGATGCTGCGACGGCTCTCACCTGGCTTCGATGTGCTGAAAGAGGTTGTTCCATCGCTGATTGACTTCCTGTAGCGAGCCGCGCACCTGGGTCTGCTTGGCCTGGTCGCTGGCGAACAGCAGCTGCTCTCCCAGCTGCTTCAGGTGGCTCTTGTTCTCGCTGAACAGGTTGATTTCCTCCATGCAGTCCTGTGGACACATGACGACCACACAGCTACATGAACACCATGTTGATGCAGACAGGTTTAAAATAGATACAGACCGTATTTTTCGTACTATAAGCCGCTACTTTTTTCCCACGCTTTGAACCAGGCGACTTATGGTCTAGTTTCTAGTGCAAAAAATCTTACTACACTTGAAATAAGGTAAACTATCCTAAAAGTAACTTTTCAGTAAGATGAGGTTTTAAGTCAATAATTTCTTAATTTTGATGAAAAAGTTATAGTATTGCCAGATAAATTAACTTATAACATGGGAAAAATGTCTTGTTATTAGTAAACTAATCTGCCAGTGGAACTAGAACTGGGTTGCTAGGCGACGGGCCGGGCTTGGCCGGCGTTGCTAGGTAACGGCGCCAATGGAACTCGTACTTTTACATCAATATTAAGGAATTATTTACTTTAAACAAGCTCCTATATTTTGCTAGAAAGTTACTTTGAAGTTAATTTTGTTTTATTTCAAGTTTACTAAGATGTTTGCACTAGAAATCAGACCAAAAATACTTGGTAAGATTTTGTGTTTTTGCAGTGTTTTTCTTCAGCTGCAACAGAGAAACTTATTAGACTTGCAACAAAACTACTGGATATTATTATGAACAGTAAGTACATTTAGAACAGATTCTGTTTAAATTTTACAAAAGCAGGTCAACTTTTCAGGAGGACCTCAATAAATTGCAAACAGATTTTTTTTTACTTTTAAGGAATAAAAGTTGTTAAAGTTCCTTTCATTTAATCTGCCTAGTATATTCTGCAATTTACCTGGCTTCATGTGTTTTTAATGAAGATACCGTAATCAAATTCAAGGTTTCTGTCTCATATCGGAGGTTCTTTTGATGAAAAAGGTGCAAACAACAATGGTATGAAGTTGCCATGACTTCATACCTTTTTTAGTTTCTCCACCATTTCCTCGATGCTCAGATCTGCGCTGTGGCACACCTTGTTCTCCATCTGAGTCAGCCAATCACAGAACTCTTTGTTTTTACCATTGAAAATGGTCCAGGCATTCAGGCGGTCGGCTATTTCCTGTCTGCGTAACGACACCTGGCGGAAATACAATAATGACATTTAGTGTTTGGTAAGCAGTTTGTTAAATGTCAGCTTTAGATAAGATATTAGTTTCTTACAAAGAAAGTCAAGAATCTTCTTATTTTTCTACACTGGATAACAACTTAACCTGTCAACAGTGAATTCCAAATATACATATTTTTCCATCTTTTTTTGCTTTTTAATGGTCATAAACACCTAAAAACACTCAAAGGAAATTATTTTCCAAATTAAAAAATTGGATTCAACTCATAGAATATAACTGGGTGAGTTTTAGAGTGCACTAGGATTAACAATCTTACAGCTCTGGAAAAAATTCAGAGACCATTTAAAATGATCAGTTTTTCTGATTGTACTTTTTATATGTACTGTATATGTTTGAGTAAAATGAACATTGTTCTTTTATTCTATGGACTACTGCAACATGTCTCTGATATTCCAAGCAAAAATTTAGTACTTATTTGCAGAAAATGGACAAAATAGCAAAAAATAAATCAATTAAAAAAATGCAGCACTTTCAGACCTCAAACAATACAAAGAAAACAAGTTCATATTCATTTAGAAACAACAATACTGATGTTTTAACTCAGGAAGAGTTCAGGAATCAATATTTGGTGGAATAACCAGCAGGTTTTCAAAGGGGTTCAGTGCTGTGGACTCTTCATTTTTTCCAGAGCTGTATATACTCTCTTTACAAGAGGAAAACCACATGTTTAGATCATATTTTACATTTATTTCCCCCCCCAATTTTATTGCAGTTACAGGCACCTCTCCTATCGCCATGACTTAAAGGCGAAAGGAGAGGTGCCAAAGCCCTCGATGAATTTGAGTCTGCAGCGGGACACTTTGTTGTGATACATTGGTATGCATTCAGGAAACAAAGTGACCCAAATATAATGCACAGACAAAGCTTTAGAAATCCAAGCACTGAGCTGTAAAAAAAACAATAATAAGAATATTAAATGTGCTCACATGTACTCAGTAATTTTTACTCTTATATAGTAATAAACTAAATTCAGAAGAACCCTCAGGAGAGTGCAGCTATTTGCTCAAATTAACAAGGTCCATTTTTCTAATGACAGCTTAATACCAGCAGAACAGCCCATTACAAACCCACAGAGGGGGCAGTTGATCTTTTAGATGTTTCAGGGCTTATGATTAGAGCTGCTCTATTTGACTGATCATCAACATTCACGCTATTAAAAAGAGCCCTGCTTTGGTATTAATGCACAGACGCAGATGGTCCCGCTGCAGTGTGAAGAATCGGGGATGCATTGAGCGCTGTGGTCACCCTGTGAGGACTGAGTGCCGCCTTGGGAACAATAGAGCAAGTCCCTGCACCTCCCTTAGGCCGGCCAGGCCATCTGCTCACCAAACCCCCACCTACAAAATCTGCAACCTGTTAACCACAGACTCATCACTGTATGTCATGAAGAAATACGATAAATTGTTTGTTTTTAATAAGCTGGTGACATAATAAGTAGCACAACTTCACAAACTGAAGCTCAACAGTTTGGTGAATTAAAAAAAAAGATTGAAATATTTGACAGCATCACTCTTTTAGCCAAAAATTAGCACTATTTCAGCATATTTTCACATAAGTAAAATTAAAAAGTAAGCGTCAGGGGTGTCGGACTCATTTTTGTTTTGGGCCAAATCAAGATCATCAATAAAAGTGTTTGTGGTAATAATTTGGAAATATTTGCAATATTTATGATGGTAAATGTGACTTTTTATTACTCGCTGTACAGATCACAGACTATAATCTGACATCAACTAAAGCTGAGGCAGCTGGTTAGTACAAGTAAGAAAGTTTTTGACAATTTTTTTGACAATAAACTCCAAATTGTGTATTAGCATAAAAAATATGTGGGGATATGTTGATTGTGTGAATTTCCACAATAATTCTCAAGAAACTGGAGGGACTGATTGATATAATTTGGCAGTAAACAGATGAAAACTGCATTGATTTGATTGATAACATGATATTTAGGATTTAGTCTAGAATCTAGAGGGCCACATAATAAATTATGGCGGGCCAAATTTGGCCCACGGCCCTCGAGTTTGAAACCTGTGTTCTAGAATAAAGAAAGCATTTGGCAAAAAAGCTACTAAAGTACTGAGAACTGATCAGATTAAATCATTTAATATTTAAAAATTACATAATCTGATGGACCAAAATATAAAAATAAGTGGAAATGTTGATATTTTAAGAATTAAATGAAAATTATTTACTTAAACAAGATAATTACAAACTATAAAACATTTTACCAATCAACTAATATGATAATGGCACAATAATGCAAGTAATGATGAGTTTCATTAACTTTAATTTAAACTTTCATTTTTTATGAAATGCTCCCCAGTGGAACTGGAAGATATTTTGAATTTCCAAAATAAAATAAAAAACAATCAATGAAAACAAACTAAACCAAAACCATAAATAAAACATATTACGATTTCTCTGTAAACAAAACTGCCTACAAAAATATTAATAATCAAAATGGAAATTATCAAGCTCATTTTAATATATCATGGAATTAATTGGTTACTGCGACAGGCTTAAATATAAAATGTATGAAACTTTAACAAAAACTGCAGGTGTGTCTGTCTGGTGGATTTTTGGTTAAAACATGTTTGTTTCTCAATCAGTGAGTAGAAAATCCAGAAATTTTACTTAACTAAGAGTAGAAATACTTCATAGTAAAATTACTCAAGTAAAAGTAATGTACAGCATAGTAAAAATAGTCCTACAATAATTTTTTTTTTTTTTCAAAAAAGTTGCTCAGATAAATGTAAGTAGTTACTACCCACTACTTTGGGGTATTTTGACCAAAAATATGGATTTTACGAATTTATATTCACATGTAAAGCCAAAAAAACTCAAATCAATTCATTATCAGACAGACGAAGTACACACTGAAAACATTTCCTGCTGCTGAATCTGAAAACCTTTTGCCAACAGGAAAGCAGGTGCAAGCAGCTTCTCTAACTGAAAGCCCAATTAGCACTAGCATAAATTACCTTATAGTAGCCTTATAACCAGCTAACATGCTAACTAACCATTGAGTTCTAAAGACCAAACATGTGTAGGAATGTGTGGAGTTACCAAAAATAATATTCTAATCACAAGGTTACCAAGCAAGAATGATGGACAGCTTGAATCAGGGAGTAAATATTCTCACATGCTGACACAATGAGGGAGATTTATGTTTATAATGAATATTAACCATACGTGTAAGGAGGAACTGGTTCCTTTACAGAAGCTAAACTCTTAAAAAGTAAGCTGCTGGTTTCCCTCCAAGAACCAGCACACTTCGTCTCTTTCATCAAACAAATCAGTGTGACCAACGTGTGTGTGTGTTCTTCCGTCTTTGTGCAGTCATCAAGAAACCAGAAACGTCTTCCCTCCTTTCCCTCCTAGTCCATCTTCACCCACCTCAAACTATTTGTAAAAACTTTTAGTTTGGTTCTCACCTTGGTGCACAGCTCGTCCCATTGAGCATGGAGCATTTCCAGCTGCTGCTCCAGCAGCGCCGAGTCACTGGCCGCCACGTACTGGGACAGGTCTGTCTTCATGGTGGCCAGTTCCCTCAGTCCGCCAGCCAAACGCTGCAGAGAGAGCTCAGCCTCCTGCATAACACACACAGAAACATGCAGCACGGTCAGCAGGCGGCCATGCAAGCTGCTGCTTTACCTCTTGCTTGGGTTTGCCCTGACTGTCCAGATTAAAGGGCTGTGGACGGGACAGGGGGAGGGTAGAAGGGGTAATAAAGGGGGAGGGGAGTGAAAGCATCAGTGCATTAAATAAGAGGAAGGGGGGCTAACTGAAAGGCTTTGTAGTGGGGAACTTCTCATAAATTAAAAGTAACCTACTATTCTTCCTTTAGCATAGATCTACATGTTCATTAATTTTTTTTTCACAAAATTATTCTTTGATAATAATTTTAGTCTCAGTAATGCCTATTTTGTTCTGTTTTAGGGCTTCTTGTAACTTTAAATCCATAGCAGCGGCTGCTGGCCACGCCCCCAACTTAATTTTTACACTCGCACGTGAAAAAGACCAAAAACAGATGCGCAATTATGCAACTGTACGTCATTGAAAAGCAGAAGTGGAGCCTCCTGCACAACCAACAAGAATGCAGCAAGTGGTTTCTGGATGGTAAGTCAACAACAAAATACTTTTCTTTTCCAGCAGCCATTATACAGCGCTTTAAGAGGTAAAACCAGCTGATCAAACATGCTGTAGTTCCTCATGGTTTGCTAGGTGATGGGACAGGCTTTGCTTGGGTTGCTAGGTAACAGGGCAGTGCCTGCTGATTTGTGATGTTACATTTGAAAGAATTTTCAATCATCTCATTAAATGATTAATTTTTGCTTAATAAACAGCTGGGTGGTTTTTCTAAGCGCTTGGCCCGTTTTTAGAAGTAAATGAAAGTACAAAAATGTGCAAATTGTGAATTTTGCATAATAGGTCTCCTTTAAAATTATTATTTGGAAATCCAGAAAATGTAGATCCAACAAATGGATTCAAGAAAATGACACACAAATGTTAAAAATTTGAGGTGTGTTATTGCAACATGTAATGTGGAATACTATCAAAGCCACACGTTAATTCTGAGAAGATTTTTTTTTATTAATTTGTTTTCTGCAGAAAAACCTCCTGGTAAAATTCCCCCCTTGTACATAAAAGACTCTCCAAGTTACTCTCCAATGATTTGTTTATTACTTTCTGTAAAATTTAGAGAGGTTACTTTGCTGTGTCACATTATTATATTGAGATTAAAAAGACAAATGAGTCAAATATTAATTTCATACCTAGCACACATTCTAAAATATTCTTTTTTTTATTGGGATTTTATGTGATAGATTATGAAGCAGCACATAATTGTGAAGTGGGAGGAAAAAGATATAATGCTTTCAGTTAGTTTTCTATTAAAAAAGTCAAGTGGAATCAGTTGTTCACCTGGATTTGCGCCTCCTCCTCTGAGCCAGCCGGTCTTTCTGCAAGCAGATTGTCAACTTTCTCCAGTCCAGAAGAGATGCTGCTTGTTGCTTCCTGACTCTGAGACCACATCTGTGAAGCAAAACATTTCAAAAATACTCATCAACTCATTGATTTTACAATGTTTATACCTCACAAGTCCCTCAGTCCCTCACAAGTTTAAATAAATGTGTCCAATAGGTAGAAAACGAAACTATGGGCAAAAAAATGATTCTTTTTTCAAATACAAACAGAACACCGAACAGGAAGTCACAGCCTATTTATCTACAGGGGATTATATAAGAAGAACAGAGCCAGAGGTCTTTAGTAAGACAGGATAAGTTGGCCTTGTTTCCTAGATTGCGATTATGTCTTAAACATGTTGCCGTTTCCTGCATCTGGTCATCTTAAAGTGGAAAAAGCAAAAAACAATTTCTGACCACTGCCACTAAAAATCTGCAGATATTCGGGTGAAATTAATCACAAATTATAAAGATCTAACTAGATATCAGCAAAAGTAAGCTATGCTTGCATTAAAGTTATCAAAACAAGATCGTCTTGTATGAAGAAAGAGGAACATTCTAGATCAGGGGTGTACAAATTTTATGTTATGTGGGCCAAAATCGTCAGCTCAAAAGTACAAAAAAAAATATCAATTTAAAATCTAAAATCACCAAAAATATTGATATTGTGATTTTTTTTTTTTACCTACTTAACAATAACAACTAAGTATAAATCTTTTCGATTGAATAAATAAAGTAATCAGATTTCTTTTTTGTAGGAACGGGATCGTAGTTCCAAAACTTCAAATTGTTTCTGCACATTTTCCTTGTTAATTTCTCAATTTGGAAGAAAACTGGAAAAATAATTTGTCTGTTCTGAATAAAAACGAGATCCAGGTCAGTCTTCTTGCTTTCAAATGAAGCAAGTATTAATTTCAAAATGTTTGAATACAGCTAATAAAAGCAGATTTGGGTGCACCAAGATGTACTTTAGAGCAGTGGTCCCCAACCACCGGGCCGCGCAAGAAATAATGAACTACTTCTGGGTCTTTTATTTTGAAAATCCTAAACCGGATGTTACCAGTTACGTCTTGCGCGTCAAAATTGAGCCGCCAACTTGCAGCAGAATGAGTAACAAAACAACATCAGCTCACCCCCCCGGTCCGCTGAAAGGTTGGGGACCGCTGCTTTAGAGCATAAGTCAATGAGTAGATGTGGTCCTAGTTACCATGACAACAACAGAAAACCAGATGGCTTGGAAAAGATGACCACTTTGTGTTGCATCTAACATTTTTATAAGTAGATTTTAATTTAAAAGACATGGTTTTGTCCTAATCTATTTTTGAATTGTTGTCATGGGGGCCGCACAAGATCAGTCCAGCGGCCACAAATGGCTCTTGTGCCTCACTTTGAACACACTTGTTCTAGATTTATGCTGATGAGGGTCTCCCAGCACAATGCTGTGTCGCTGTGATGGAATGACACTGGTAACCAGCTGTTTCAGGATGTGGATCAGGAAGAGATTTGATCTCCCTTGGCAGGAGATCAGGGCTGTGCAGCCTGGGTGTGTGTGAGTGTGTGTGTGTGGGGGTGTGTGTGAGATCATGTCCTGGATTAAGGTCACACAATCCCCTCTACAGCACATTTTCCTTTTTACATTTTGTTGTTCTAAAACCTGCAACCTATGCATTAAATCTGTTACTAGCACTGACTCGAATCTCGATTAATCGATTATTGAAATAATCATCCACTAATTTAGTAATCATTAATCGTTAACAGGGACATACAGATTTTTTTTTTAAAGGCCATTTGCTGAAACAATAACATAGTTAGAGCAGTAATTGAGCCAACATTTAACATTTAAGCTAAAAAAATGTCTACTCTATAAATATGTTTTACCCCAAACTCCTCAAATAGTTTGGGGTAAAACTATAAAAAATTTACCTCACCTGATTTAAAATCTCACTTCTCAAAATTTAGTAATATTAAAAAGTGAAGATTAGCATTTCAATGGATTTTTATTGCCTTTTTATTCTTTTCCAGCTTTCAATCTGCCACTGAAAATATTTTCCAACTTTTTAAATCCAAACATTACGATTCTTAAAAACACACTCATGAAAACTGATATTTCTGCATTGCTGACCATGAAAATGTAACATTTTAAAACTCCCTGCTATTAAATACATGCAGTCTCTTTTTTAATACATTAAAGATATAAATAAATGATTTCTCACAGAGAAAGTGCAGATTTTTGTTTCTTAAAAATAGAATCTCCAATTATTGGTACTTTGTATTTGGATTTAGTTGTTAACGTTGCAAGAATCTCTCAAACTAAGCATGCATGTGGCAACAGTGGAAAGTAAAACTCCTTTTTAACGGGAAGAAAAATCAATCAGTGTACAAAAAAATATATAAAAAATGAAACTTTGAAATTATTTTCCATGTTTTGATTTGAATATATCCCATTTTTTAAACATCAGATGTGAAAATGTTGCAGATAAAAAGCACAGGATGTTACCTGGACAGTGATATTAAGCAGATCTTTATTTTTTCTTTGCAGTAAGGTGGTTCGCTCCCAGACTTTCTGTAATTCCTGAAGCTCTGACTGCAGTTGGGTCCGACTCTCTGACTCTGTAACGATTTCACACAAATGTTTCCCAGCTTCAACAGTCCGGGCGTAGACAGAGGAGTGCAGACCTAGAGATTCTTCAATAAGCTTTAAAAAAAGAGAAAAATTACAAAAAATATAATTAGCATATGATTTAATTAAAATAATACATTTGATAATGATCTGCAACCAAGTGCACTGACCTCATAAACATTTAAGTTCTGCAGCTGCTGCACCGTGTAAAGCTCCGGTCCACTAGGGGGCAGGAGAGAGTCCACCTCTCTAAACAGCTTCTTCAGAGATTTCAAACCGCCTTGGTAAATTCTCCACTGCTGCAGATGCTCCTTTGTTGAGGTCCAGTTGTGTGCAGCGAGAGCCACAGAATCGGTCCAGCTCCGCTTCAGACACGCCACTCGAACCATGAGCTCGGATCTGAGCAAGAAATAAGAAAGAAAAGTTTAGGTTTGTCAGCTTTATTTGGAGAAAAACCTGAAATCAACACGAATTCATAAAATTTGGTATTGTACAAAATTAAAAGCAGAAAAGCAGAAATTTAGTAAACATGCTTCTATTGGAAAGAGAACAAAAAAGGCTACTGAGAAAGAAACAGATCCTAAATGAATGATCATAAAATAAAACAACAAAATAATAAGAGCAGAAAAAAGTATTTACACAGGGTTTCTACACTTTTGCCACTGTAAAATTCAAGCACTGTTCAAGGTAAGTTTTCAAACTTTTCCAGCACCACATTGGAGATAAAAACAGATGATTTCAATTCACTATTATATGATATTATTTATTACTATTCCACATGCTACAGCAGGGACAAGGTAAACTATAATACAACAAAGTTTTATGTTTGGAAATATCAAAATTAAAATTTAACACACACAAAAAAATCTCCCCAATTTCAATGACTTTAATGTATAAAATGTAAGCTGGCCTTTATTTCAATTACACTCTTCAATAATTAATTTAGCCATTAGGAATAAATAATAAATATTCAAAAAAAAAAAAGAAAATATTGTACGTTTTCTGACATTTAGCAATAGTAATAAGTTTGGTAATTCTAACTAACCTAAATCAAGAAAAGTTTAGTCTGATTTAACTTTAATGAGAGAAAAATTAATTTGTGTGTCTCTGAAAAAAAATTCAACTGTAAATTGCATTTTATTATAAAACTTGGCAGCTTTAAATATCAAGCTTTTATACAGAAATCAAGCATTTTCTGAACCTTGAAAACACCGAATTAAAATTCAAGTATTTGCAATGATTTACAACAGATTCCTTCACCTTTTCCAAAAACTCAAAAATATCGATGAATCCAAAAGTAAACGCACAAAAACATGACATTAAATAATATCTGCTTGTCATTGAGTGCAATGAGAATTTGATTTCAGACCAACAAGCAGGAATTCTGACTCCAATAATCAGTTTTTGCACCCATGTGGCACAAAGAACAAGCAATCAATCAGCCGGTTGCAAATACCTCTGACCTCAGCTGATTCTGCAGACTTTAAAGCCCTTCTGTATGCAGAGTACTTTCTTCTTTTTAGTCAAAACCAAAAAGCTGTCAGTCACGTCAAGGACAAGGTAGTACATCTGGACAAGACTGGACTGACTCTCTCTGGAGCTGAACGCAAGATCATTCCTCACTGGATGACCATGAGAAAATTACAGATCTGTCCAAAAATATTTGCTAATAAAACCATCTTCACCAAGAAAACGATTGGAAACACACTGATGCTGACCCTTTGCAAATACGTCACTTCCTCATTCGAGGCGCCATAATGGATGTCGGGAGTGAGGGACGGGAGTATCGAACAGAGCGACTGAAATTGTTTCCCAAAACAGTCTTTGCCAGTTTATTCATGGCTACTACTTGTTGGAGTCGAGCTAATTTGTCTGTGAACTTAACACACCTGGTTGGGGCTCATAGACGGAGGTATTTACAAAAGTTGGACATAGCTAGCTTAGAAACCGACCCGTACCTTCTCCCTCCTGATGTGTTGATCAAATTCATACCACATGATTTATGTCATTTTATGTCATAAACAGCGCTTCCCTTTACACCAGAGCAGCCTTAAAACGTATGAAAGACAAAATGCTAACCAGTTCTTTCATACATTAATTTTTTTTTTAGTTCTTTCATACATGCTAGGCTACGTGACGGTGCGGTATTGTTTCCGGGGTTACTGAGACGCCATAATGCGTACCTTCGCCATAATGCGATATTTGATATCTGCCATCATAAATACTTAGAAAATAAATGAACGTTAATCCTCTTACCTTGAAAAAAGTGTTTGTTGTAAATCCGCGGTTACAGCGAGGGCTGCTATACATCGCCGCGTATCTTTCCTCGTTAAAAGATACAAAATAAAATGACAAGTTTGGTTTCTACCTTTGTCTGTTTGTGCAGCCGACCGCGCAGCACCCTGTGAACCTTTTTACTGCCAAATCAACTAAATAAAAAAAGACATCAGGTTACCAGATGTGCGGGTTTTTTTTGACGGACTTTACAGGAGCGTATTGGTAGCTTTGACGTCCAACATGGCAGAGCGGGCCGAGTTCCGAAGAGAGTGGCGTCACGTGCAAAGGGTCAATGATTGACCAAGTTGATGTAATTACTTTAGGACGGTTTTCCAGTAAAACATCATTATTAACTGGTTAGAAAAAAATCCTTATATTACAGATTTTGAACCAAGTGAAGCTAAAACTACACTACTTGAGGAGTTCTAGGTAGAACATATTTACATATAAACAGGGGGTTTTTTATCTGAAATGCAAAATGAACATAGATTTTTGTTAAATTTTGGCTAAATTGCAGCTTTGAGGATGTTGTTGGACTTTTTTGAGTCTCCAATTAACGATTAATCGATTACTAAATAGGTTGGTAGTTCTTTCAATTAATCGATTAATCAATGTGAAATTATGGCTCTAATCCTTAAGCGGTAGAATAAACGTTTGAAACACTCTAAAACATTTGAGCCGCATTTAGTTGTGTCTAATAACTGAGTTCTAGATTTTGAACCTAAATATGTGAGTTTGTGAAAGATAAACTTACAGCAGTAAGTTGTGTTAACTTTTATTAATTTTGTCAAAACTCCAAAAGTTGAATAATCTAGAGTTTTTAGGTTAGCACTTAAAAAAACTGAAAGACGAAAAAAAGTGGGAACTATTTCCCAGAATGCTTAGCGGCATGTTTTTATATCCTGAGACGGAAGTGTGTTACATTGATCTGACTGGTGTTTTATTAAGGAAAATTTTTATTTAATGCAAAGCTTGAGGATAAAGTCTTGTTCACACTAAATGATTTTGAGCAGAATTTAATAAAATTCATTATCAGATCAGAAATTTTGTTCATGCAATTTGAAACAAGAAATTAAAACATTCTAAAGTAAAATAAGTATTTATTTTAACTTGATATTGTGAGTGAAATAATAGAGAAATGTGGCTTTTCAGGTGAGAGCAGTTTTTTTCTTACATATTGTAAAATAATTATTTGGTATAAATTGCAGCATCAAGTTAAAACTAACCTTTCAAGAATAACGAACTTAAAAAACAATGTTTAGACAACTTGTCTCTTGTTGTTAAATTAATTTCATGAACTTTAATTTCTGAGTTAAAACCAAAACAATTTTCTTGTTGACTTAAATTGCATTTTCAATGCAGCTTAAACCACCTTTACATGTTTAACAGTGCACTAAGTCGTAATTCCTAAATCAGTTAAAAACCATAAATCTGTTAAAACGTCCTGCATCATTCCTCACCTTTTGTCCTCAGTTTGTTTTTCCATAAAGTTGAGGGCGTCACAGAGGAGGTTCTGGAGGAGCTGATGCCCCTTCATGACCTCAACCTGAAGTTTCTGTGGGAGAGATTTGTTAGATTAAAGAACAGAAGGACATTCATTCTCCTCTGTCGTTTTAACAAATTAGCTCATGATTACACAGTGAAAAGTTATGGTTAAGAAGTTTGACATAAATAATAGTTATTTGTTTGTGGACAGGTGATTTTCTCTGAGGCTGAACTTGCAGTTTCCTGAGATAACATATTAGCATTTCAATTATTCTGTGCTCTTCCTAAAACGATTGAAAACTTGTTGAATGTGCCGGAAAAAGCCTCAGATTATTGATAGTAAAACTCAAGAAATGAATGAATTTGTAAGATCTGCCAAACCTGATGGACAGCCAGCATCTCTCTAAGGTTTGAGTGACTCAGATCTTTTCTGCAAAGTGATTCTCGCTGCAGGTATTCCTGGATCGTTTTCACTTTTTCACATTTTTCTTCAAAGTCATAGCCGCTCTGAAGCTCATCTTGCAAAACTCTATAAAATAAAATAAAGAGAACAAAGGCTTTAGAGGCAAACCGTCAATCACTGTCTGTAAGACTGCATTTAAATCCAGATAGGTGAAAAAGTTTAATTGTAAAAAAAAAACAGGAAATTTATTGTACAGATCTGGAAAAAATTAAAATTCAATTGAAAACCTCCTGGTTATTCCACCAAATATGGATTTCTGAACTCTCTGAGTTAAAACATTAGTATTGTTGTTTCTAAATGAATTAGAACAATGCTCATTTTACTCAAACATATACCTATAAAAAGTAAAATGACAGAAACTGATCCTTTTAAGTGGTGTTTATTTTCCAGAGCTATATTTAGCGTTCATTGGGCCTCTGGTGATTATTTAAAGAATTGCAGTGTTACGTTTAAATGACTAAAGTTAAAGTAGTGATACTTCTTTGTTTTTCATGCTTTTTACAACTTTACCCATCAAAATGTGGCATTATTACCCATCCTTTCAGGTTGTGAACAGTTTCATCTGTGGTACATTTTGTTTTTCGGAGAATTGTCTTAGACTATGAAGACACAACACAATCTTTCTTCTATCTGATAAATATAAAACCAGGAATTATTACATTTGTGACGAGTTGAAGCTCCAATCACAGTAAATACAGAACAAGGACACAAAACCGTACCATCTATTTTTGGTCTAATTTGTGGTGAAAATATCTTGGTTCACTTGAAATAAGACAAAACTAACTTACAAGTAACTTTTCAGCAAGATACAGGAGCTTGTTTTAAATAAATAATTAAGTAAAACGTTCCAGTTCCACTGGCGCCGTTACCTAGCAACGCCAGCCAAGCCCAGCCCATCACCTAGCAACCGAGTTCTAGTTCAACTGGCAGATTATTTCATTTGTTAATATCTTAGCTAATATCTTAGTACACTTGAGATGAGACAAACCAATTTAAAAGTAACTTTTAAGCAATATATAGGAGTAAATAATTCCTCAATATTTATAAAAAAGTTCTAGTTCTATTTGTAGATAAATTAACTTATAACGTCGAAATGTCTTGAAATAATCTGCCAATAGAACTAGTAACTTTTTCATGAATATTAAGGAATTATTTACTTAAAACAAGCTCCTCTTTCTTGCTAAAAAGTTACTTTTAAGTTGTTTTTGTCTTATTTCAAGTTTACTAAGATATTTGCACTAGAAACTAAACCAAAAATTCTTGGTAAGATTTTGTGTTTTTGCAGTACTTAGTGATTTATTCTTTTTAGATTTTCATGCCATAATATTTCTTTGCTATTACATTTTTTGTGAGTTCATTTTCTTTTGTGTTTTCTGGTAATTTATCCGTTTTTCAAAAATAGTGCATTATCTCAGACTTTTATCTCCATTACAGTTTGGATTCTAGATGGCAATAATTACATGTTGTAGATCAAACTGTCTCACATGTTTTCATCTGTTGCCTTGGTAACGGTTTCTGCCCACAGCCTGCTGAGGGACTGAACTCGCTCCATCTCCTCGTTGCTGAGGTTTATGTCGCCACTCATCTCTTTAACGTCCACCAGTGATGGAGTCATGTCACTGAGATCCAAAAGAACCTGCTGGGAGTTTAAGAGAAAATACGAAATTATAAAAATGATTTGTTTTTCTTAGTTAAAGGTATGTAGAAGGGGAGTTTAAAACCTCCAGAGTGTCTGCATCACATGCGCCCCCACGCAGTTTAAAAAGCGAGTTCTGCATCTGTTCCTCAAGTGCTTCCAGCTGAGCTTTAAATCGTCTCTCTCGCTTCAAATCCTCCTGGACATTTAGACAATACGTCATATTTAACAACCTCCATGTTAAACAACATGCTTTATGTGTCAAATTTAAAATATCTCACCTCCAGATTTCTCTTTTTTCCCAATATTGTTTGGTTCAGCAGCAGGACATCGCGACTCAACAACCTGGTTTCTGATTTGATTAAATTTGCAGATAAAGGTTCGAGTCGTCCAAGAAGAGCTTTGGATGCTGCCAGCACATCTCCTGCATCACTTTGCAGCTCATCAGCAGCATCTTGCAGCCTCTAGATTGTGAAAAGAGGAGACAAGCTGAGGAACAGGAGCAGGCTTTTATATGCAGTTTATTGCCACTTTCCACTTGTTTCATTCAAATAGATTGATACTTTAGTCCTGTGGGATAACGCAATTTATGCAGTAAAAGGTTTCAACAACAACAACATTTCCTCTGTATTTTGGAAGAGAAAGGAACTAAGGAGGCATTATAAAAGGAAACCAAAAAAATACAAACATTTTCCTTTGATCAAATAAGCAAAACAGCACGTCATCTGGATGATCTGCAACAGGTTAGAGAGGAGGTCAAGTACACCGACTGGAAGCAGATCTTCAGTCATACTTCTCAACAGAAGTACATGCACCGTCGTTCCTTTCCAAGAATAGGAGAGCAGGTATTGAGAAAAACATTTAATTAAACCGGGAACGCAATGCATGGACTCCCCGAACCTGCACCTGGAACAGATGAGTCAAGCAGGGAATCTAATGATTCTAAAAAATAAAAAATAAAAACGAAAAGAGAAAAAAAGAAATGCATTTGGAGGCTGAAAAGCAGGGTTTGTGAACCTGGTTAAACTTCAGCACTTAAGCTCAGGCTTTCAGTACTTTATTGTGTTTTTTCTTGCCAGTTTTAAGCAGAAAAAACATAAACCTGGACAGAAATGCACTTTAGGTTACCCAGAGGATAATTAGCATAAGGACCAAGTAAAGTTCTGTTCTGTGTGAACTTATGGCAACAACAATAAATCAAATGTATCTTTAAGGAGACTGACCGTGTGCAATTATCATTTTATTGTGTAAAATTCACTTTTTGCACGTTTTCTTTCTTCCATTTGGGTTTCAACTGCTTCTATAAACAGCTCGAGCGCTTTAAAAAAAACCTGTTGAGTTTTGTTGGTTAATGTTGGTCGGTGTCTGAAAAATGAGCTGTCTGCCCCGTTACCTAGCAACTCAAACTGAGCTCCAGCTGGTTTCACCGCCATATGAGCTGTACAACGGCTGCTGGAAAAGACAAGTGACTTACTTGTTGTTAACTCACCATCCAGAAACCACTTGCTGCATTGTTGTTGGTTGTGCAAATGCTTTTCAATGATGTACTTTTGTATCATTGTGCATCTGTTTGCAGCCATTTTCACGTTCAAGTCTGAACGTTAAGTTGGAGGCCAGAAGTAGCTTATTTAGACTTAACCCTTTCATCCTTAGCGGTCATTGCAGTGGACAGCTATTCTCTTGTGTTTTAAATGTTATGTTATAAATGCACACAGATCACTGATCTGGACAACGGTGCGTGATACAATACACTGCCAACTACTGGCCATCTACTGGAACTGCAATGATTTGTTTGTTAACTCCAATATGGCAGACAGACCAAAAAAAGCAACTCCAGTCCCTGCTTCTTCTCTTGCAGGTAAAAAAAAAAATCAAGTAACCCCTAAAGACTAATACTACTGGTGTATTTTCTAAATAAAATTGTATATGGAGAAAATTACAACTGATCACCTTAAAAAAAGGAACAATTTTTCCCCCACCTTCTTTCTTATGCCTTAAAAATATCAAAAACACTCTGGAAAGAAATCCTGACATAAAGTATCATAATTCATGCATGAAAGGGAGACAGAGCCATAAAACAGCTCATTCTGAAAGGAGTTCAAAACTAAAATCTCATTATATCAGAATGATTTTATGCTAAACATTTGATGAACATGTTTGTGTAACAGGTCACCTATCCTCACCTGTTCAAGGAAACATAATAGGTCATCTTTAAGTCTGAATTTCCTAAATTAATTGCTTGAAAATGACTGTTTCAGTTCTGGTTGGTGATAAAGTTGATGAGACTCTGACTCACCTTGAAGGGGCAGACTGTGGTTTCTGCATCTTTTCCAGGTGAAAAACTTGATAACTCCTCCCACTCATTCCTCAGGTGTTGCAAACGAAGAGAAAAGCGCTCAGACAGATTTGAGTATTCAAGCCAGAGGGAGAAAATGTCTTTAGTGTTTTTATGCTCGTCTTTTATCTCTTGGAGTATTTTGTTCCACCTGAGGAGGCAAACATAAAGGTACTGAGTGTGTAATAATTATATGAAGCAACAAAGTTCAAGCAATAAGTTTAGAAATGAGAAAAGAAAAGTTAACTTAAAGGCAAATCCTTTAAATAGAATAGGACCTGACACTGTTCTCAAAATAAAATCACTTCATTCTCACATTAATTCAACTTTATTTTTTTATGACTTTATTCTTGAAATACTGGGACTTGATTGTCACATTACTACAATTTTATTCTTGCACAACTTTATTCTTGTAACACAGTTTATTCTCGAAATATTATGATTTTATACTCATATTATTGCAACTTTACTCTCGTATTATTTCGACTATTTTTATATGACTCTATTATCAAAATAAAATGACTTTATTCTCGTAATTTTATTTTATTTTATTTTTTTCTTAGTATAACCTAAATATTCTGGTGTAATATCTGACATTTTTTAGAGAAGATTTTAATTTGTGTGTCATAATTTTGTCCTAACTGGGGAAGAAAACGTCTCCATCTGCATCAGCCAGTGAGACAAACTTGTATCACAAAGGGACGCAAAAGGCCCCCGAGCCACACTTTGGACACCCGTACATTATCTGGTAAAATTTTAATCTAAATATTTCCCTCCACTGACCCATTTCGCTGCTCCTCTACTTCATCCCTAATGATCTGCGCTGACGCATCATGCAGCATCTCCATCAGCGTCCTGCAGGATTTGTCCACATCCGTCCAAAGCTGTTCTCCGTCTTCCTCCGCCTTCACCTGGAGGTGCTGAGCAAAATGGAAAACACTTTTTCCTTTTAACTCTCGCTCTCTCGAATGCATTTACTTCCCTAAAAAGTAATAAAAGAGGTGACAGCTTGAAGTCTGTGAATGCCCACTCTCTCACTGAACCTTTCAAATCCGGACTCGGAGGCTTTTAACCGCAGTTACAGCTTGCTGTTCCACACAAACACTAAAGTTTTATGATTCCTTCTTTAATTGTAGCCACTCAGTGTTCTAGACTCCAGATCAACTTGTTTTAAAACTAATAAACTACCATAAATGATTCTGACGATAATATACATTTATGCTTGCTTTTGTAGCTTTAATGTGTTTATGGAGACCAGTTAATTTCTCACCTGCAGGCGGTCTGAGTTTCCTTCAGCCTGCTGCAGAGAGAAGAGAGGCGTTCGCTGCTGCTGCAGGGCACAGCGCACCCTAGTGGTCAACAAAGTAACTTCCCCCAGAGATCTACGGAAACAACTCCACTTCTCCACTGACTCTTCGAGATGCGCTCTGAGATCTTCCATCTGTAACGGAAGGAAGTACAGAAGGAGCAGAAGCAACAGAAACAAAAACCAATTAGACAGTTTGGGTGATTTCATGTTCTATTCTTTATAGATGTTTCTATAGGTTTAAAATGTAAAAACACTGTCTTTCTGGGTTTTTTGTAAAAGAAGATGTCAACATTATACTTTTTATGTTGAATGAAATAAAAACTAATTGAAGATGTTTTTATCTTTAATGGTTTCAGACTCGAGGAGGTCCAACGGTCAGCACAGGAACATAAGATGGTCATAAAACAACTTCATTCTGGACAGTTAAATAAGGAAGAACGGAAGGAAGGAAGGAAGGAAGGAAGGGAGGGAGGGAGGGAGGAAGGAAGGAAGGAAGGGAGGGAGGGAGGGAGGGAGGGAGGGAGGGAGGGAAGATTTAATGATTAATGGATGGATGGAGGAAGAAAGGAAGGAAGGAAAGAAAGAAGGAAGGGAGGGAGGAGAGACTTACTGATTAATGGATGGATGGAGTATTTATGGACTCCAGTCCACCAAACTTGTCCAACCTTGAGGTTGACTTACCTGCTGATGAAGATCAACACAGGCCTGCCTCACACTGTCCACTTGGCCGGAGAAGATCTCATTACACAGGAGCTTCTCTTCCTTCCCATAACACACTCCTCTTCCTCCTTCTCCCAGATCCTGCAGATCTGCAGAAACCTGCTGGATCCTGGCAACTTCAGCCTGGAAAACACAAAGTCACCTCAGATAGAAAACTGTCCACAGTGTCCAGACGTCCCTCTGTGTGTCCCATCATTATACCTCCCACTCCAGCAGAGCGCAGCCCGCCAGGGTTTGACTGTAGGGCTGTTTCCACTGACTCATCCTCTTCTTCTGCTGCTCTGTCCAGTCTTGCCGTTTCTGCAGAAGTCTCTCTCGTTCTGCACAAGTGTGATGGAGGTGTTCAACCTCATGAATCTAAGAAAAAGAAGAGGAATGGAGCCAATTCAAACACAGTCATTGTTTCCATGTTACTATGGATGGACACGTGGATTCTGGACACATTATTTAACAATATGTTGAATCTATAAACTGATAAATTTCCTCCATTTCTAAATTTGAATGAAACTACTTTGAATAGCAACACTTAAAAGGTGACCCATTATGCGTCCTTGAACAGGTTGGCACAGTAAAAAACATTTTCCTTACATTATTTAGACAAAGTCATTCTTATATAATGAGATTTTTGGTCCTCTCCTTTCAGAATGAGCTGTTTTAGGGCCTCTTATCTAAAAAAAAGTTGCTGCTGTGTACTTGACGTTTACACTAACACATGAAAATGAACGAAAACAAATGCACAATTATATAAACATAAATCTTTGATAAGCAGAAGTGGAGCCTCCTGCACAACCAAAAATAATGCAGCAAGTGGTTTCTGGATGTCACGTCAACAACAAAATGCTTGTCTTTTCCAGAAGCCATTGTATGGCGGTTAAACCAGCTGACCAAATGTGCTGGAGCTTCGTTTTGGTTGCTAGGTAACAGCGCACTGTCACTTAACAATTGGGATTTTTTTTAAACAGCTAATTTTTCAAACACACAGAAAAAAAAGAAACATGAACTTATTGTCGAAAAATGGTTTTTAGAAGCAGTTGTGAGTACAAAGATGTGAAAAATGTGAGTTTCGTGTAATGGGTCCCGTTTGACTCGGGTTCCACCGAGGCGCTGACCTGGCTGTCCAGCTGCCTCTGCAGGAGCAGCCACCGCTGTCTGACGCCGCCCAGGTTTTCGGCGAAGGTCGTGCGTTCCAAGCGGCGAGCCGGGACGTCTGCCCCCGCCATTTTGGACCCAGGCTCGGACATAAAATCAAGGAGTTGCTGACAGTTGTCGACAGCTGCCCTTAACGCCTGGAAAATAGGAGATATGAGGAATTTATTTGAAATAAGGGTTAATTGTTTTTTTTTATCAACATCTCTTAATTTTACACTTATTTTCTTCCTTTGAGATTTTGTACAGAACAATAAATTCAAATCATAATTTTACCATACTTTGTCACGCTGCATTTAATTGTAAAACAGAAGGAAAATTATATATTTTTTAGATTTACTAAGCCACAAAAAAAATCTTAGTACACTTCAAATAAGACAAAACTAACTTAAAAGTACATTTTCTGCAAGATATAAGAGCTTGTTATAAGTAAATAATTCCTTAATATTGATGAAAAAAGTATTTTAATAATCTGCCATCATAGCATGGGGAAATGTCTTGTTATAATTAAAATAATCTGCCAGCTGAACTAGTTGTTTTTTAATCAATATTAAGGAATGATTTACTTAAAACAAGCTCTTATATCTTTCAGAAAATGTACTTTTAAGTTAGTTGTGTCTTATTTCAAGTGAACTAAGACATTTGCACTAGAAACTAGACCAAAATAATTGGTAAAATTTTGTGTTTTTGCAGTAAAAACCATGTAGGAAAATTAAACCCAGATGGTTTGGTCAGATGAGAGCAAAAATCTTTTTTCAACCTTCATTTTAATCGCTACGTCTGCAAAACAACGGCTGCACAACATTTAGAAAACACCAACGCCATTCTGAAACGTGGTGGTGTCAGCATCATGCTGGGGGAATCTTTTTCTTCAGTAGAGCAAAAAAAACAAAAACTGTCTCCATTCAATCTGACTAAACATAAGAAATTCTCCAAAGAAAAACAAACAAAAATGTCAGTTTTTAGATAAGTAGAGACACAATCCAAAAGACTTTGTTCAGGGAGGTTGAGTAAAAATGTACATCACATCTTTAATTTGTAAAACTTGCATTGCTTTCTTTAGATTTTACATTCAGACCTACTTTATGTTAACTTGTCACATAAAGTATCAATAAAGCAAAGTTATAATTGTAGTTGGAACATGAAAAAATGTAAATACCGTATTTTCCGGACTGTAGAGCGCACCATACTATAAGCCGCACCGACAATTTATTTGAAAAAAAAAAAAAAAAAAACTGGAAACGCACCTATATAAGCCGCACCGCTGGTATCTCCCCCGCTCTCGGTTTTCCATAAATCTGCTGGATTTATTAAGGACGCAGCCCTGCCTCTCCAAAGCCGAACCTTGGATTGGTTCACCCCCAGTTTACGTGCAGCGGCTCTATTTCCATCCTGTACTGCCAGATCGATACTCCTCAACTTAAAAGCTGCATCATATGAGTTTGAAAACATTCCTCCATGGTGCCTGCTGCTAGCATGTGCTTGTTCTAAATTAAAATTAGCGCTTTCTTCTTTGATTTACACTTTTGACTTCCATTGATTCACTTCCTGCTAAAGAGCCCCCTGGTGGTTGAAGAAAAATCCACGGAAAAGCCGTGGGGAAAACGTAGCGGCTTATAGTCAGAAAAATACGGTAAGTTAGAATATGAACTATGTATTTCAGGCTGGAAATCAACTTAAAACAGTAATCCTGACAAAAAAAAAGCAGCTTTAATTTAATTATTATTTAAATGAATGCATAAAACACACATGACGTACCTGACATTGCTGCAGAATTTCAACCATCTCAGCTGCATTTTTGGCCGTCAGAACTCTTTTCTTCTCCCGGCTAAGTCGAGTTTCCGTTTCCTTCAGCCAGTTCTCCAGTTCAGACAGCAGCTTTAGTGGCGGCTGTTCGTTCACCAGGCGCTAATAAACATAATTCAACATAACAATAACTGATTTTCATTTCACATAAACATCTGTCCCTTTTAATGCTCTGCTGGTTGGTTTTATTGCTCTTAATCAAAGTAATTCTGTATGAAACATCTGGTATTAATAAGGAGAACATCATCAGTATCTGTGTTACTAAATCTCTCTTCAGAAGATAAGATCTGCTGAAATGGTTTCCAGATTGTAAGGCTTCAAACTCAGCCAACTGGGAGAAAAAATCTGGCAAAATCTGACTAATTATAGTGAAGCCAGATATCTGGTTCCAGTCACCGATGATGAATGGAGAGAAAAAATTAAAAGTGACCTTCCTGCTGATTCCTTCCCTCTCTGATCGCCTAGAAGACATTTAAGTTTATACTCCCAGCAGCAGAGGGCGGTTCTCTGAGTCTAATTATTTCTGAAAACGAACAGAACTAACATGAAATCTGACACATTCTCAAACACTCTCAGCTGCTTCATATCTATTCATTTAAAACGTTATTTTCTCTAAGTACTGAAACACTGAACCTGCAGCAGATGCTCCAGCATCTTGGAAAGGTCAGAGGTCAGCTGGCTGCAGCTGGCCTCCAACTGTGAGACCAGACTTCTCAGTTTGGGATACTCGGCGTCCCTCAGGTGGACAAGCCGACTGGTTTCCTTGGAAACGGCTGCCAGCTCCACGGAGACGTCCTGGGGAAAAGTTGACAATGTTGGAATAATTATAATTAATGTGTTTGGAACATTATTTTGAGTTTTATTAAACTAAGGACACCTGATAAAATTGTATTGTGGTTTTAGTGATTTAACGTGGTCAGTTTGATGAAACAAACTTGAAATATTTATAATGTTTATCATTTGAAGGATTTTTGTTGACAGTAAATTTTATTTTACATCAACCTGTGGTTTAAGCAGATCTCCCTTAAAAATAAGATCATGCGTCTCATTTTTAAGAGACAGGAGATCGCAACATGAATGAATGAATCAATCAATCAATCAATCAATGCATGCTTCTGCTTTACTCTGCTATGTTTCCTAATATGGGGATCTGCACATTTTTTATTCAAATTCCAAACTTTATGAAAGTTCTCAGTCATTCTGGGCGGACGGACGATCAGTGCTCATGATACACACTTTTCATAAATTTAAAGAAAACCATTAAAACATTTCGGACTTAAATATGTCTTAAATAACAAACCAATAATAAACAAATAACAAACCAATAACAAGCCAATAATAAACTATAATAAACCCATAATAAGCCACTGATGTTGGTATCACTGCTGAAAGCAGCGGCCTGCACGTCATTGCTTTTTTTTTTTTTACCCCTCCAGGGTCTTTTGTGGCTCTAGTGTCCCTTATGTGACAGTAGGCTGACAGGAAAGAGGGAAGGAGAGGGGGGAAGACATCTGACAAATGTCGGATGTCTTCCCGTCGGGTCTGGGAGTTGAACCCACGACGGCCGCATTGAGGACTCAAGGCCTCCAAATACGGGTTGTGCTAACCGCTACGCCACCACGGCACGCCCCCTGCAGGTCATTGCTAATGAAGCAGATAAGCGCCTCACCAGCAGATCCAGCAGTCGCCTTTGAACGGATTCCTGACTCAGGTCTGAGGAAGTCTTCAGGTGTTCGCCGGCGGCCAGCAGACGCTCACCGACCGAACCAACGCCAGCCAGGAATCTGTGGGGAGGACAGCCAGGACTGATAGATCAACCAGCGGGGCAGAACATGAAGGCCCCCTCACACACACCAAAGGCCAGCTTGGTGGATGTCCAAAGGCAAAAATGAAAATAAAAGATAAGCTTCCTTTTTATTTTTTCTTATATACCTGTCTTCTCTTTTAACTCTTTCTCCATCTGTTGTTCTGAATCCAGAAATAAGACGAACTGTATATTTATGAATTTCTCCCACTCAGATGAGCAAACTATAATCCAGGGATGTTATTTGATTCAACGTCTTTAAACTGCTTCAAAGTCAGAGATTGAACCGTTCCCAGTTCACTCCACCATCTTGATTTATGGGCAATCAAAACTCTTTAAATTGTTAGTGTTTCGATGATTAAATAAATCAAAAATCAATCACTCAAAACTTTTAAACAGCTTGACTGAAAAGGTACACAAATATTAGATTTATGGCATCAAATTGAACTAACTACTTCTTATCTTTGAAATTTGCATAAAATAAGACAAAAATATAACTTTCTTATAGAAATTATAAGCAGAAACATAAAATTTAAACTTATATACATTTGTACTCCTTAAATTATTTTTTTGCTCGTAAGTGCATGCTTGAAAACAAAAAATTCTTTCTTTTTTTTTTAGCTTGTTTCATAAATTTAACAACAAATTATATTTGGCTTCCTATAATGTAAAGTAAATGTACTGCAAAATTTTTTGTAAATATTTTTGCTGAATTCTCATGTAAAGTGAAGATGAAAATATTAATAAAAGAGAACTAAAGCTTTAGATTATTTATTCCTGCAAAATTAATCTCAAGTTTTATACTTGAGGTGTTCAATGTGAGGCCCGAGGGCCATTTATGGCTCTTGTAATAAATTTGTGTGGCCCCTTCTGCACAACAAGAGTAAAAATTATCCACCAAATGGAGCTGAAGTATTTTACATTTTCAGATGTGTAACTTCTTAAATGATACATTTTCTTTTATTAGTAATGTTTTGTTTTTGCTTTGCAGACACACCAGTTCAATAAAATTATCCTAATACAGCAATGCTTTTGGAACAAAGTTCTCATATATATTGCTAGGAAAATAATGAAAACATATTTTTAAACAAAATATAAAAAAGATTCAACCCAAAAAGTTAGGAAGCTATAACTGCCACCTTGATTCTTTTATGCAGTCAATATCTTGTTAATTTTAATTTTTGCAGGCAGTATTTTGATGCTCAATGACAGTTGGTGCTCTGTCGCGGGTTCGATTCCCGGCCTGGCGACCTTTGCCGCATGTCTTCCACTTCTCTCGTTACCCACTTTCAGATAAAGGCCACTAGAGCCAATAAAACCTTTAAAAAATCCAGTTCCTTTATGTTGCTGGAAAGCTACTTGTCAATTAGTTTTGTCTAACTAACAAGTTAGACAAAACTAACTTGTCAGTTTTGTACTAAGATATCTGCACTACACAACAGACAAAAATACTTGGTAACATTTTGTGTTTTTGCAGTGTACTTCTAAATAAAACTGCTCATCTGGTTATTTCAATTTGTCAAGAGCTCAAGCCATAATAATTCTGCTCTTCTGCTTCTTGTACAAAACATGTTTTCTCCTGATTAGATGCTTCAGATTGGTAATGCTGCATCTTGCCCACCTGGCTCTGCTTTCCTGGATGTTTCTCAGGCGGAGGATTTCTTGCTCCGTACGCCGGTAGGCGCCTTTCCATCGCAGCTCCAGAGCGCCCCCTTCCTGTGCAACCGAGGCACCGAACCACAGCTCTGCCTGCAGCACCAGCCTGTGATCCAAAAACGATCCCAACACGGAGCGGCTCTCCTCCAGCCGGATGAGAGTCCGCTGGGAATCAAGCAGAATTCGAATTATGTCGAGTTTGAACAATGGCAAAACTTCTGATTACTTTTTTCAAAACTCAAAAGAAATAACTTTATTTTGATGAAAATATGGCGTATAAATAAAAATATTCAACATAATATGTTTAAATTTCAGCAGAAAAATACATAATTTATACATTACAGTAGATAAAATGTGCAATAATGACAAACTATTTTCTATGTCTACAGTGCTAGATACATGATTTCTATGTTTATTTAGTTTGTTTATAATTTCATGACAACAAAACAACATGTCCAAGACTGAACTTTGGTAAATATTCATGTTTTTTAGAACTGCTTTACTATTTTAAAAGGATTTTTTCCCATTTGTTTGAAAATAGTGTTTGTGGGGTTTTTTCTTAAACTTAAAATCTCACTGTCCTTTTTAAATTTTTATTATTTTCCGTATCAAATGTTGCATTATTTGTTAATGCAACATGTTTTTTGCGTCCTTTTCTCCTTTAATAGTTTTCTTAAAATCTCAATGGGATTTTTCTTTTTCCCCCTTCGCAGATCTGTATTTCCTGTTTATTTGTGGTTCTGTTTAGTTGGGAAAAAGGAGTAACTAGGCAACCTGAGAGAAGAAATGAGGATAAACTGTGTGAAATTTTCACTGGACTTACCTTGCAGGCATGTAGCCTCCGCTCCACCGTCTCCTCCTCATCGTCTCCCTCTGGTTCTGCAGCGCTAGAAAAAGCTTCAGACTCATCCAACACGCTGCCAAGTTGACCACAAAGTTGCTCCCAGTGGGTCCAATCCTAAAGCAAAGGCAAACATAAAATCCATACATTTCAGTAAAACCCCAGAACGGATTTTTAGACACAACAAAGATGCGTATTCATGTGTGCAGAAGCTCAAATGGCCTTCAGCAAACAAACATTACAAACCCGAAGCCTCTTCTGAGAAGCCATTCCTTCTTCCAGCACCTGTTGCTGCAGAGTTTTGGCCCTGACTTCCAGATGTACCCATTCATCCTGTTTGCTGCTAAGTGCATTAGGTTCATGCTGGAATAGGTACTGAAGAAAAGACAGCTGGGATCCGAGGACCTGGAGGAGTTTCTGCATAATGAATCCAGATTTGTGACAAAAGTGAATTAAACAGTAAATAATTCAACAAACAAGACGTTTGGAGGTCCTGAATCATAAACTCTTGGAGGTTGGGTTCACTTTGTGGGAAAAGTGGAGTTTCTAACTTAAACCCAGGCTTTGCCTGCTTAATCAGATACCTTGTGTCTGCAGAGATCAGCTCGAAGTTTGCTGCGGCTGGGAATAAGGCTCGTCCGTTTTTCTGTTAAACTCTCCTCACACCGTTTCAAGAGGCGAGAAGTCCCCTGAAGCAAGCATTGGGAGGCGTGTTGCAGTTCCTCTCTTCCGCCCGGCTCACACTGGGACGATAAACAGAACCAGAGTTTTGGTGAGAATATTTATGGGTTGAACTTTCAGAAAAACGGGGGGGAAAAAATGTAAATGTCACGAAAATGTTTGCAATTTTGTTGCAAACTTTTAAAAATGCTAAAACTTTTTCAGAAAGCTAAATTGCAGTGGTTGTTACCTCCAAGCTGAGCGGACCTTTCAGGTTTGGGAAGATCTCACAAAGTCCCGTATCAAATGGATCCAGGAGACGAGGCTGGCAGGAGGGAAGAGTCTACAGTACGGAGAGAAAGACGATGATTTTTATCAAGTTCTTCACAGAAAACTCTGAATTTAATTGTTAATTTCATCATTAAACATTTACTAGCAGGTTATTTGGCTACATTTTCTTACAAAGTTTTATTATTTCAGCTTAAACTACAGGGATATTGTGCATATGTGTCAAACTCAAGGCGCGGGGCCAAATGCAGCCCGCCATCATGATTTCTGTGGCCCTCTAGATTAGGGTTCTGCAGGCTACAGAGAAACATGTGGCTCTTAATAACTTTGGTCAAAAATGCAAAAAGATTTTTGTTTTAAAATGTAAACGTAAAAATAAATGTAAAGCATTTTTACAAAGAACACTAACAGCGTCTTTCTTTTTTAAATTGTAACTTTTATGTCTTTTGGTTGCAAATTAGTATGCTACTTTGGAAATAACTTTCTACTACAAACGATATGTTCTATAGAAAAATTGTGTTTCATTCCTTTTGTGTAAAAAAAGTCATTTTAAAACATTAAAGTGCTCTTCTTTCTTAAAAAAAAAAGAAGCAATTTTATAAGCTAATTTGTTTCATGTAGCTTTTGTGGCTCTTAATAGATGCTGGACCAAAGGAAAAAATGTCTCTAGCAACATTTTTACCAGTGTTTCACTGAGAAGTAGCTCATGTAATGAGCTGAGCATATGCAAATTATGAACAGATGTTTGCTAATTGCTGCTGGCTAGTCTGAAGGAGCTGAGTGAGGTGGAAGCTTAGAAACTGAAGCTGTGAGGAGGAGCTTTGTTGAAAAAACTGCGCTTGGTGAAAGCAGGTGTTCCCACAGCTGCATGGTTGCCATGGAGATTAAAAAATTTACCAAACATGCATGAAAGAATCAAGGAAAAAATCCAGGTATATTTTTAATAGGGGAATAACATTATAACATAATTTTACAAAATACTACCCCTTTAAATGATGGTCTGTGTTTTTTGCATTTAAAGAGAGAAATTTATACATCTGGAAAAGCTTGGCATTGATTTGCAATACATCAAACCTGATGTTGGCTTTGCAGCCCTGAGTGCTCAAGCAGCCGATTGTGGGAGGAGGTGAGGAGAAGCTGGACCGCCTGGACAAAATCGTCAAGCGACGCCAAACAGCTGTGAGCGTCTGATTCTCGCATCAGGACAGCAGGTTTGATCTGCGCTTCCACTTCACCCACCAGCTCAGCTAAAGGCTCCAACTGAGCCCATAAACTCTGAAACAAACACAAAGGAAAGCAAAAAAACCCCTGAAATGTAGTGCCAGAGTTGGGAAGTAACTAGTTACATTTACTCAATTACATTTACGCTAGTAGCCTTTTTTAAAATAAATAGTTTTTAGGAGTACATTTTATTTTTACTCGAGTAATTTTATTATGAAGTATCGCTACTCTTACTTGAGTAAAATTTCTGGATTTTCTACAAAAAAAAATCACCACAAACTTGAAGTTTTTGTTAGTTTCATAAGTTGTTGTTTTTCTTTTTGAAGAAACTGATTTGGATTGTTCTTGTCTAATTTTGTTATTTTTTGTCATTTTGGTCTTTAAAATACCAAAATCTCCACTTAACTTTAGATTTTGGCCTGGTGACGATGCAGTTTTTTAAATTTTAAATGATTGATAATTTGATCACTTTCTCAGTACTTGAGTAAACGTTTTACCAAATGCTTTTCTACTCTTACTTGAGTAAAATTTCTGGATTTTCTACTCACTATGTGAAAAACAAACATGTTTTAACCAAAAATTCACCAAAAACCTACAGTTTTACTTAAAGTTTCTGAAGTTTTATTATTGAAGGAAACTGCATTGGACATGTTTTCTTTTGTCTGGTTTTGTTATTTTTTTTACTTATATGAATTGTTTTCATTTTGGTCCTTAAATACCAAAGTTTTTAGTTTACTTTACATTTTGGTCCATCTGATTATGGTATGTAGTTTTTAAATATTAAATGATAATCTGATCAGTTACTCAGTACTTGAGTAAACATTTTGCAAAATACTTTTTTACTTTTAATTGAGAAATTTCTTTTTTTTTTAAATCTTACTTTTACTAGATTGAAAATATGTTGAAGTAGTGCTACTCTTACTTGAGTACAGTTTTTGGGTGCTCCCCCACCTCTGTTTTGCACTAAGCTGTATTTTCAGGTTTGCTGATAATATTGTAACTTAAGCAGGTTGATGGTGGTCAGCCACCTCCAGCTGCAGCAGCCTCAGCCGAGGATCCGCCGCTGCAGGTTCATCAGGGGTCAGCAGGTCGGCTGACGAGTCGAGACACGTTACGACGCTCTGCACTGCCTCGCTGAACTTCTTCTTCACTCCTGGATGAGAAGAACTTGAGGCCTTCACCTGGGGATTACCAAAGTTAGTCATTCTTTTTCCACATTACAAAAATAAACTTCGGTTTTTTATTGAGATTTATTATTACAAAATAGAGCAAAAGCACTAAGTGAAAAGAAAAGCCTCAAAACTACTTGAATATTTTACAAGTCAAACTGTTCTGGTTCTAGTTTTTTGAACTCTCTTTTTATCACTTAAACACTGCAAAAACACAAAATCTTACCAAGTATTTTTGGTCTCGTTTGTAGTGAAAATATCTTGGTTCACTTGAAATAAGACAAAACTAACTTACAAGTAGCTTTTCAGCAAGATATAGGAGCTTGCTTTAACTAAATAATTAAGTAAAACGTACTAGTTCCACTAGCGCCGTTACCTAGCAACGCCGGCCAAACCCAACCCGTCACCTAGCAACCAAATTCTAGTTCCACTGACAGATTATTTCACTTATAGCAAGACATTTTTCACATGTTATAAGTGTAATAACTATAGCTTTTTTTTAATCAATATTCAATAATTATTTACCTAAAACAAGCTTCTATAATATAACATGTATTATATACAATATATAATTTGGGACATGTGACTCATAGCATTTAATACACACCTGCAATTCATATAAACTCATAGAAAACTTGACATAGAAGTAACCAAAATTTGATTGAAAAAGTGAAATAATTATTTTAAAAAATCATTTACATATCGTCTTAGCTTCTTTGTTATCTTGTTAGATTAAATCTTTCTTACTGGACATAATCAACACAATTTGTCAAAATTACCAGGTTGAGAATTGGATTGTTTTCAGATTACTCTTTGTACCTCATGTAACGTTTGTCTCAGCTTAGCGTTTGTGTCTTTTATTTGCTGTAGAACCGAGGAAATAGACGCTGCAGACATGGGCTCTTTTCCTGGAACCTGAGCAAAAACAAAGAAGCAGCTCCATTTTAGATCAGGAAGCAATTTATGCTTTGAAATGTATTCAAATCTTTTTTTTCTTTACTTAGTCTTCTTCTTAAAGTAGAAAAAGTAATTTACTCCTCTTCCTCTTTCTTTAACTCTTTTAACTCTCCTTTACTTAAAATTAACAACTTAAATTTAAACTTAAATTGAAAACTTAAAGGCCTGAATAGATGGAAAACATCTATTCTGTTCGGTATTTTGTCACTCCACATTTATTTTTCACATATTTTCTAACCGTTTTCTTTTTTCCTCCGTCTTGAGTGCCGATCATGTTTTGCTGCTCCTCCAAAACTTTCCTCAAAGCGCTCACTTTCTTCCCAATGTGGGAGCAAATATGAGTCCAATGCTGATTTTTCACATCATCATCATCAGGAGAGCTGAGGGACACAGAATGAGGACGGGTGTACTGTAGGCTTGAACAAGCTAAAGTATGAAAACATTTTTTCTTCTCGTTTGCAGTTTGTTACCCAAATGATGCTTCAGTTTTCTGAGATTCTGAACTTGGACTGACTTCTTTTTGCTCCTTCAGTTTGTTTAACACTCCCTGAAGATTAAAGAGAAAAACAGCCAGATTGGATGGATTATGGTTTAAAAATTAGCATCATTTTTAATTTCCATTATTCTTGGACACTCACCGGGTGTGAAAGGTCAGCCGAGGACGAAGACAGATGTTTATCTTCCTCCTCTCGCAGCTCATCTGAGGCTTTTTTAGAGCAAAAGGGAGTTATGGGTCTTGAAGGAATCAGCCTGGTTTCTCCCACCGCAGCTTCCATCAAACACGAGTATATTTGCGGATCAACGTTGGCCATTTTCTGCTCTGATGAACCTGTAACATGTTCGTCTTTTACACCATCCTCTACTTTTTCAAAAGGAAAGGTTTGGCAAGCGTTCAAGCCCAGTTTTGGAGATGTGGGTCCAAAACTGTCATCAAGTCCAGATTTTATACGTAAAACACTGATTCCAGGTTTGTCTGGACCGTTTTCAGCCTGATAAGCTGCACTCTGCTCCTCCTGAAAGACAAATGAATCACTTTAATCTAACATGTTATTGTTTTTGTTAAGAATAAAACCTCATATCCTTATGTTTCTAATATTTTTACCATGTCCTCCCTTCGTTCATCTGGTAGATTGAGCGTCTCCTCCAGGTCCTGGTGAGTTTGTGAAAATAGAAATGCAAATAAAATCCATGCCCACACATTTATTCAAACATGACCTTCTCGTTTTGAGTGTATGGATGAAAGCAAGTGTTTCAAGCAGCTGCTCTCGACAGTGGAGGAGGGGGTTTCTAAGGAGAAACAAAAACCTGTCCGCTACAGCTTCACTTCATTCAAAAATGGGTTAATTTAATTAGTAGCAAAGAATACATGCATGAATTTTATTTGAAAATCATTAAAAGGAAGCTTAATAAATACAAAAAGCATTTTTATTCCTCTTCAGAATAAAAAAAATTATACTTTGTAAATAATAGGAGATGTAAAGATTTTCTGAATGGAGCCCAAAGTTACGTAGAGTTACGCTCAGGTTTGGATCAGTTCAAAGATTTACCTCTGGAAAACTGCATGTTAGTGTGTCAGAGGAGGAAGAGTGACAACTCTCATCTCCTTCATCCTCCTCTTCCTCTGTAACATACACCTCAAAAGCCTCCTGATTGCAGGGATGAGAATGAATAAATCACCAAACGTGTGAGTTGAATTAAACTGGAGCAATAATCACTCAGTCACTGAACTGTGTCGATAAGTCAGTGCTACTTTCATGGATGAATGAAGGATTTTACTCAAATCTAGAGCATAATATGAAAAATTGCATTAGTTTAGTAAGTATTAATATATTTATGTATATATTTACAAAATAAATAATAAATAAAAATATATTTTTATCTAATATTTCAATATTTCAAGCTAAATTAATCTAATGTTCTCTGCACTCATTTATAGATTATTTATAGATTAACATATTTACATGTGCTTATTTATTTAGTTATTTATTTATATTCAGTCATAATGAATTATTTACATCACTCTTATATAGGCATATATATATTTAGAAACTTTATTCTTATTTCTATTGCTAATAACATTTTGGATGGAGTAGCTAATCAACTAACAAGCAATTTCTCCTTCAGATAAGTAAAGTATATTCTATTTAATTCTATTCTATTCTATTTTCCACACAGTGATGAAGTAAGCAACTTTCACTTTATAACACATTTTTAGAGAAGGAGAATAAATTTGAGAAGTACAACACTGCCAAGTCCCAGCAAGCAGATTTAGGTAGTCTGAAAATTTTACATTTTTATATCGAGATAAAAAAAAAGAAATAATAACTGTTTCTTATCCATTATATATATATATATATATATATATATATATATATATATACAGTGTATATATATAAAGGTTGGATTTTCTTTAGTATTGATAAAAAAGTTTTAGTTCCACTAGCGCCGTTACCTAGCAACACCAGTCAAGCCCAGCCCGTTACCTAGCAACCCAGTTCTAGTTCCATTGGCAGATTATTTCCCTTGTAACAAATCATTTTTCACGTTATCAGTAAAATAATCTGCTAGTGGAACTATTGCTTTTTTAGTCAATGTTCAAGAATTATTGACCTAAAACAAGCTTCTTTAGTAAAACTTATTAAATAATTTGGCACATGTGACTCGAGTTACAAGTGTGTATTCAATACACACTTGTAACTTATATAAACTCATAGGAAACCTGTTGGGTTAAACTGATTATTTAGTTTAGGCTGGTCACTTTTTTGTCAGCCATATACAAGTGACCAAAAACTGTATTGAAAAGTTAAGTAATTATAAAGTCCCTTTTACAGACGGAAAAATCTGCAATCAATTAATGAAGCCAGACTTTTTCACAGCTGCCAAACTAATATTCAATGGGTTAATGAACTTCCCTTTTAACTTAATATTTTTACTGTAACTTTATTATGAGAACTTTCATAAGGAGATTCAGATAAATCCAGAAAACAGACCTAACAAAGCGTGAAAAGCTCAAACATATAATTTAAAAGTGGCAAACGCCTATAAGCTTTTCAGTGTATGGCAATCAAAATTCTCAAGTAATCAAAAGTTTTAAATGAATCAGGCCTTGTTAGAAGCTTTTCTTTATCTAACATTGTTATTATTGTTACCTGGAAAAAGCGTCTGTGTGCAGGGTTCTCCAGCAGCGGCATCTCTTCAGATGAATCAGAGATAATATTAAGATTCTCAGTCGTTTCTTCTTCTTCCTTTTTGTTCTGTTAGTCAAGAACAGCAAAGAAAAAATATTATCACGCCTGTTTCAATGACATTTGTTGTGTTAATCGAAGAAAATGCACATATAAAAACACAGATTTCTGCTTTACATCATTCTTGTCATCAAAAAAACCAAACAAGCTGCCAACCTGTATTTGAAGATTAGGCATACTTCAAATACAATACATAAATAAATAAATATGAATGTAATAACTGAAGGAAATAATGATTAAAATAGAGCAGAAAGAAGTATAAACTTATAATATCTGCCCCATATTCACATGAAGAGAATATAAAAGTTATTCAACTCAGAAGAGTATTGCAGAATAAAACAGCTTATTCAACGTCATATCGCTTCAACAGAATGATTTTCACATTATTTTTAAATTTAGGAAGAGATTTAGATTGTTCCACCTTAAAATAAAAAAATAAATAAATATATGTGCTTTGTACACAAATGTTAAAATATTGTCCTTTATCAATTCATTAAGTTTCAATAAGCTTAGCTCTAAAAATTGGGGTTGTGTGATGTGTGTATCCACTTCCACTCGCGTCTGACATCTCTCTTGTAAAAAAAAACTAATTTATATATATTTTATAATTACTACCCCACATGTTTACATAATACATCACGTATGGAACAATCAGTGAGTGACTCAAAATACACAAAGCCATTTTATTTAATAATCCTTCACCTCCTTTACAACAGTAGCACTTTTGAATGCTTTAACTTTTGTACTTGATAAGATTTCAATGGCAGCATTTTGACATAATCCCCGTTTTAAAACGCGCTGTACCTCCAGCAAACATGTTTTCTCTCTGGTGGTTTGTTCCAGCCCATCCAGCTGTTCAAGCAGCATTCTGGCTTTGGAGAAGATCATCAGGTTTTCTGCTCCTTCGGGGAGATGGACCTCCTCTTTCCAGCTCTCCATGTCTTCCAAACTTTTCTGCATCGACTGAATCTGGGTCAGGATCTCCTTTAGGTGCAAAATACAGTTCAAACTAGAGTTAAAACGTCCATATTAGTCAGAAAATGCATCAGTTAAGCAAGTTCTAACCAAGCTGAAGCATTTAACTGTCAAACAAATGATCAAATCTTCATCAGCAGTGTTTTACCTCACAGTTGTAAAGACGTTCTGCCTGCGTTACGTCTGCATCATCCATCGAGTATGAAATGTTTCTGAATTTTGAGACGTTTTTCTCCATCGCCTTAATGTCAGCTTCAACAACTTCCACTATCTGCAAAGGAAACTGGCTTCAGTTTAGAAGCATTTCAGTTGGGTGGGAACTTTCAATGCTAGCATTAGCATAAAAAAGTGCTTTTATTTTGGGGGTTTTACCGCAGCAGCCTGCTGGAGCTGGTCGAGTGGCTCGACGATGGTCTGCTGCATTTCCTGAACCTGTTGGTCTCTTTGGTCCAGCCTCTCTTCCTGAGCGCTGACGTCACACACGGCAGAGATCTCCGCCAGGCCCGACTTAAACACCTGCAGGGTGTGTCTGATCCTGTCAGAGTCTTCCAGGATCAACTACTCCAGAAATTTCAGTAAAAAAAAAAAAAGAAAAAATATCACAACCAGTTAATAAACGGTTGGGGTAAAATGTGCAAAATATAATATCTGATTTAAAGTTTCTAATTTCTAATTCTGATTTACTGGTAAATCAATGGGTAATACTGTGTTTTTGGGATATTGTGGGATTATGGCTTGTACAAAACATATTTTTTACATTTACTGCAAAAAATAAAATCAAATTCTTAGAATATGAGATTTTAATCTGCTCAGTTCTGCCTGTTTTTGGTCTTTGACCCTTTAAATTCAAATAAGTTGCTGCAGGCCACGCCCCCCACTCAGCATTTACACTCGCACTTGAAAATGGCTGCAAACAGATGTGCAATTATGCAACTGTACATCTTTGAAAAGCAAAAGTGGAGCCTCCTGCACAACCAAAAAGAATGCAGCAAGTGGTTTTTTGATAGTAAAGCAACAACAAAAATACTTGTCTGTTCCAGCAGCCATTGTACAGTGGTAAAACAAACTGATTAAATGTGCTGGAGCTCGGCTGGGGTTGCTAGGTAACAGCGCAGTGCCTGTCGAATGTGACTCAACAATTTTTGCTAATTTTCCAGACATCAAAAAAACATCCAGGTCTTTTTTTTAAATCCTTCAGTTGTTTGTAGAAGCAGTATAGAGCCAAATGGAAGTGTAAAAACACAGAAACTGCGAATTTTGTATAATTGATGCCCTTTAATGCCAGGATTGTCTGTCCTAAATTAAAACATTTATTGTATGGGTCAAAAAAGGCTGACATTTGTAGACCAGAGAGCGCTTCGGTGGACCTCTAACCTCTAAATACTTGACATGGTTGCTGAGACTTTTGGCTGTTGTAAACTTGCACTGAGTGCCAAGCCATAATTGGGCTTCATCCAACCAGCAGGACGCTCGGTGAGAAATGTCTTCAAACTCCTGCAGGCAGGCAGGAATCTAACGTCAGAGAGGAAAATAGAAACATTAGCAGACATGTTTTTATGTAATTGATAATATTTTTCAGTCCTACTTGAGCTGAGTGTAGATATCTGAGTAATGAGAGAAGAAGGAAACCTTGTTGAGGAAGGCGGTTCGGTTCTCGGCCAGGCGGGACGCGTTCTGATAGAGCTGCAGCGGTTCTGTGAGCTGGTCCATGAGGAGCTGGGCCTCATCCGGTTGGTCCTCCGCAACGTCCTGCACTTCACTCTCTAGGAGCGTCAAGCTGCTGTGCCAGGCGTCCAGTTCATCCCACACACACTGGAGAACAACACACAACAATCACAACAATCTGAAGCCCATTTCTTTGCTTCTTGTGCAAAAAAAACTAGTTCCCGACACCAAAAAAAGTAAAATCCATTGATTAAAAGCGGGGAAAGTAATTTTAATATGTGGTAAAAAAAATCACATTTTATGAAACTATCAAAAAGATGTTCAAGCAAACAGACAAAAATACAAAATGAAGACATAAAGACCTTCAGGACACATTGAGCTTCTCTGATTGTTGGACTTTTCTGCTCCAGTAAAGATTTCACTCTCTCCAGACCAGAACCCAGTTCCCTGACTCTGCGTGAAAGCTTCCTGATTGGGTTGTCCGTCTCCAAAAGCTGTTGAATAAAAAAACATTTTGTTTGGAAAAAACGGCTTTGGTGAAAGATGATTCCTGTGTCGGTAAAGATGGAAGTTAATTAATGTCACCATTTCTTCTGCTTTCTGGACGGATTGTTCCACATTTTGGATCTTTTTTCGGATATCTGGCGGGATTTCTGCATGTCGGCTCCTCCAGGTGTCCAGGATGTGTTTAAGTTGGGTTTTTAGAGAGATAACGTTTTCCTGGAGCTCCTTTTAGTGCAGAAAAACATGAAAACAAGATGAGACAGGATGTAACAAGTAAAGGCAAAAACTGGATTCAAGGAAAGGTTTTAAAAAAATTACTCGAGTGAAACAGTAAAAACTTTATTGATCACGTCATTTAATATTTAAAAATTACGTATCCAGACGGGACCAAAATAGAAAAATGTGTGGAAATTATGTTATTTTATAGACCAAAATATAAACAACATCATTACAAAATAACAAAATTACTTAAAATAAATGTTTTTCCAAATCTATTTGTTTCAATATAAAATGTATGAAACTTTAACCAAAAGCTACAGGTGTGTGTCTGGGGACTTTCTGGTTAAAAGAAGTAGAATATAGAAATTTTACTCAAGTAACAGTAGCGACACTTCCAGTTACTCAAGTAAAAGTAAAAAGCACATTTTCTACTCAAGTAAATGTAAATGTTATCTTGGTTTCAAGATAATCTTTCAGAAAATGTATTGAGTTGTTTAAAATTCCACTTGTCTTCCAGAAAAACACGAGCTCCCAATCTTTTATAAGCTAAGTTTTTGTATTTGTGTATATACAGTATGTGAATGTATTAATGAAGCATAAAAAATGAGCTGACCTGCGTTTTGCTTGGATTTGAACTCGTTTCCAGTTCTGGTAAAATCTCAAACACTTTTTTCTCAACATCTCGTATTTCTTCTTCAGCTTGCCGTCTCTCTTTCTCCTCTTCCTCCGCTGCAGCCATGAGAAGCAGGTTTCTCTCTTTCAAGCTGAGGGAATCAATGATGTTTTAAAAACATTTACCTTTCAGCTGGTTCTATCATTTTACAAAGTCAGATTTAAGAAATCCCACCTCCAGATGCTCTCTTGCATATTCTTCAGGGATTTTCCAGTGGATCCAGGGAGGACGCCGTCTTGGGAAGAGGATAAGCCCAAAGTGTGCTCCAATAGATGCTTCAGTGATGATAAGGCCAGCTGCTGCTGCTCCATTTTGGCCAGAAGCTCCTGAGGTTCCTCCTGAGAGAAACTCATAGTGGAAGAGCCTGGAAGTTCAGCCTGAAGACCGGACAAATAGTTGCAACTCTCCTCTATCTAAGGAAAGTAGAATTCAACTGTCAATAATTACCATTAAAGCACAAATTAGGATTACTTTCTGCCTGTAGGTATTCGTCAACAATGATACTCACACTTGTCGTGATGTCCTTCCATTCCTCTTCCTTCTGTTCTGTGTGTACCAACAGGAGGCCCAAACGTCGTTGTAATGCCGTCCAGCGCCTCCAGAGGGCGCCATGCTCGCCGTCCTTCCCAACGCCACAACCCTGCGTCGGACATCCGGCTTTCAGGTCAAACATCTTCCCAGCGAGGTTACGAAGATCTTCCCTCAGAACCTTCACAAAGAGCACAGTAAAAACTGCTGGGTTAAAATGAACCCAATTAGTTACCCAGTGCTGGGTCAAATATGGACCGACCCAACGCTGGCTGGGGTGTTTTAACTCAACTGGGTTGGGTTGATGGTTTGACCCAACACATTGGGTTAGTTTTGGTTAGTTGCCATAAGTTACCAACAAGTTACCAGTTGCAATAAGTTACCATCTTACCAAAGATGAGAAAGTTTAATTCAGGCTTGTCTAAACAAACGAGTGTCTCATCAAACAATAATACCTCTTAATAATAATAATAATAATAATACATTTTATTCTTAACCGCCTTTCGACACTCAAGGTCACCTTACATAATTTAACATAAAAACAGACAAAAAATTTAAATATATAGTAAAATTAAGTACAAAATAAGAATTAAAAAGGCAGTGCAATTGTAATCAAAGGATGTAGGCAACTTGAAATAGAGGGGTAACTATTTAAGCATCCACCTCAGCCCTGCTTTAATTGAACTTTGCCTGGAAAGTTTGGTTTATTTGGGGAGCTGTGAATATACGACAGTTTATCAGGGCCGTTTTAAGTAGAAAAACAAGGGGAGTAAATTTACGGCACAAAAAATCGGATATTTTAACAATAGTCTCAGACATTTTCTAGAAAAAACTTGGAAATTTCAGAGATTCAAAAGTCAAACATTTTCTTCTTGTGAAATCCGAAATTTCCAAGGCTTCTTGGTAGAAAAATTCTGAGATAAATCTCAAAATTTTGTTTGTTTTTTTCTAGCAAATTTTCAACTTTTCAACCTCAGAAATTTCCAAGTTTTTCTAGAATTTTTCTAAGATTATTTTCAAAGTTTCCAAGACTTTTGGTGGAAATTTACACCTTTTTATTTTTTACCTACACTGGCCTGAATAAATCGCTGTAGTTAATTTAACTCTAAAGTTAATAGTCTATTTACAAGCCATGGTCTGGGTTTGGCTGAAGTGAACTCTGGTGTGGTTCGGATGCATATATAACATGTGAATCTGAGACAACTCCAAAATCAGGAAGCGAACTATAGCGTCGTAGGGGATTCTGGGTAAATGCAACCACAACAAACCTGCGATTTTAGCGCTAGCAGAAGAAATGACTTGTGGTTTTTTACTACAGACAAAACAGAAATCCTACCACCTCTAAAATCTGACCCTACTCCATTTTTTTTTTTACATTTTGCAAAGAAGAAAGTTGCGCTCATGTCTTCAGAGGTTTTTGTGTCGTTTCCTTCAGTTGTTCTTGGTGCAGCGCCCCCGCAGGTGAGGAGGGGAACAGGTTTTTTAGAAAGCTTTGGTTGGTTTGACACAGTGCAGTGTGAAAGCGAACCACACTAACTGAAAATGTAATGAATGTTTCCATTTTGGTTCCCAATTGAACCGAGTCTACTGGAGTATCAGGCCTTGTAGCTCTATTTCAAGGTTCTAGCAGATTTTCTACATCTGACCTACCTTCACTCTCTTCTTCTGATCAATACACTCATCATATGATGTGACTTTCTCTGATGCACATCCTGAAAGCTTGGCTTCAAACTGCAATACTTCCTGTTTAATGTCTTCATGCCACTTTCTATGGGTTGTCTGTCTTATTTCACACCTGTAAGAACAGGAAGTGTAAACAAAACAAGCATATAAATACATCTTAGACATACAGTACAGACCAAACGTTTGGACACATCTTCTAATTCAATGGGTTTTCTTTATTTCATGACTATTTATAAGGCAATAAATCCCACTTATTAACCTGACAGGACAGGTTGACCTATGAAGTGAAAACCCTTTCAGGTGACGACCTCTTGAAGCTCATCAGGAAAATGCAGAGTGTGTGCAAAGCAGTAATCACAGCAAAAGGTTTGAAGAAACTAGAATATAAGGGATATTTTCAGTTGTTTTACACTTTTTTGTTTAGTGCATATTTCCACATGTTATTCATAGTTTTGATGCCTTCAGTGTGAATCTACAATGTCAATAGTCATGAAAATAAAGGAAACTCATTGAATTAAAAGGTGTGTCCAAGCTTTTGGTCTGTACTGTATAGTGATATCTAGTACCTCTGCAAACGCTCCATTCTGAGTTTTGCCTGAGCTTCCAGTACAGCTCTTCCAACTAACAACTGGCTGAGGACGTTGATGTGAAGGAGCTCGGTATCTGGTTGTGAGAGACAGCGTTCCTGCGGCACTCGCTCCATCAGATGGTTTATATGAGCTTGAAAGCCATTTTCAAGAGCTTCCAAAGCCTGTTGGGTTTGTCTTTGCTCCTGGGTGCAATCTGAAAAGCTTCCGGGGGCCGACATGAAGGTCGCCTCGGCATTATGGAGGAAGTTTATTGCTCCCTGAGCAGCCCACTGGTAATCTTTAAGGGATTCCCTGGCCTGAGACAGACTGACCTGTTGGACACATTAAAAATTGTTTTACAAAATCTTCCAAATGAGTGAATCAAAAACTATTTAAAGCTGCAGTGTGTAACTTACTACATATTTGTTGAAATTGTCACTATGTTTTGACCGTTTCTGGGAAAAGATAATCTGTGAAAAGATTGGGTTCCTCTGTCTTTTCCCGGTGCTAACTAGAAACAACCAACAAGGGGGCGGGGTTTAATGCTGTCAATCACTTTGTAATTAGCATCGCTTGTGTAGTTAATGCTCGAGCTAGTTAGCTTAGCAGATAAACGGTTTTCCATTGACAGTAAGTCGTTTCACCTTCATTAGCACCTTTACCAGTGAGTACTGTTGAGAATAAATAATTCTGTGTTTTCCTTCTATCTCTTTTAGCTAGTTGCAAAGCTAAAGCTAAAGGAAATGACATGTTAGGAAACACGATGACACTAGGGAACGCCCTCTTTAAGGCATAGCTTAGATAGAGGCTAACAAAGAGAATGGAAAACTTTTGCTTGATGCCATTTCGTCCTGCTAGCTCCTAAAGGTAGCATGAGAAATGGACCAGCTGTATTTTGGTATTAATAAATGGAATTCATGAATTCAACTCACTGACTCTTCTTCAACCTCATACATCAAGAACTTAGCAGGGAGAACGGATAAATTCTCCACAGTACATGATGTTGATTGACAGCACTAAGACCCGCCTCCTGGCTCGGACTGGTTGCTTTTGGTGCATTTTTTCAGATGGCAATAGTAGAATAGAATAGAATAGAAGTACTTTATTCATCCCAGCAGGAAAATTACTTCGCAGTTACAGCATAGAGACATTTACAGCTATTCTATCGTAGCTCAGGAAAGAGGTGGAGCAGATTGATCTTTTCACAGATTATCTGTCATGACATGGTGACAGTTTTATAAATAAAAAACATATTTGTTTTGTCTGCAGCTTTAAGGTATTGACCGCCTTACCATCCATGAGTGGGACTGTTGAATTACTGCGTCTCTGAGAGAATACAGCTCATTGTAGTCTTCCAGGCTAACGTTGTCTCTCTGTGCCAGACCTTCCAACACTCTCATCCCAGACTCTACATTTCTCCTGATGACCCAACACTGAATCACTGCATCATCTGTTGCTTTCTTATCAGGTTTGACGCGTCTGGTTTCCTCCAGCTGCCTGTTAGCTCTCTGCAACAGATCCATCAATGCCGGAAGCTCAAACTTGAACTGGAGACCTGGTAAAAGCTCGGCCTCCAGATTTTTGATTTGATCCGTGGCAGATTGCTCCCAGCAGATCAGCATTTCCACCATGTCATGAAGCTTCTTCTTCTCTGCCTTAAGCTCAGACGGCTCTAACTCAGGAGCGATCACCTCCAGCTGATCCGCTGTCTCTTGGCATTGGGTGTTGACCATCGCGAGTTCGACCAGCAGCGTTTGACTCAATCTGAACCTCTCAGCCGCGCTCACCGATTGGTTTTTAGCCTCCTGGAGTTGAGTTTTGGCGATCTCCATGGATTCCTCTATTTGTCCTCTGTGGTGAACATATCTCTTTTGCTCCACGGTGTTTATTCTGAGAGCTTTGCACTGATCTTGTAGTTCACCAATAGAGCAGAGCACAGAGTTTCTCTGGTCCTCCTGGCAATGCTGTAGCTCTTGAACTTCCCACTGATGCTCCATTAGCTTGTGCTCCAACTGTGTAATAACTAACAGCGTCTCTTTGGTGAAAGGAAACTTCTGCTTCTCCAGATCAGCAGATGTTTTCTCCAAGTTAGCCTGAATGGTAGCTAACTCCTCATTGGAAGATGTTCTCTCATGAATTAGCTCCTCTAATTCCCAGCAGGTGGCTTTCTCATGAGCTAGCAGTCCATCTAATTCTGCCGAAAGGCCTGAAAGCCTGTTGCCAAGGTAGCGGCTCTCAGTGGGACTCAGCTCAACGGCTAATTTTGTGCAACTTTCTGAAAGTGCGTCCACTAATCTGAGTTGGGTTTCCAGCTCCACTGCTGCTAATTGATGACTTTTTAGCTCCATTTCCAATTTACTGAGGTCAGCTTTGGAAACATTCTCAACGTTGATGCGAGTCTCTCTTTTCACGTACGTTTCTGCTACCCAGTCATCCAACCTACCAAACTCGCACATAACCTTCTCTCTTTCATCAAGACCCTTTTTCATGGCTTCAAGAACAAGACCCAACCTGTCAGCAACAGTTTCATACAGCTCTACAGTCTTTATTAACTCCTGATTTTCTATTTCAGTAGCTTTACTCTTTAGCTCTCCAACCTGCATTTTTATCTTGCTTCGTCTAGATAATGTTTCCATGTGAAATTTCCTCATTTCATCAATCTGAAGATGAGCCTGCTCAGGAAAAACAGACAACTTTTTCCCAGTAAAGACATGATTTTCTGCTTGTTTTGTCAAATTGATCAAGTCCTGTAGCTGCTTGTTGATTTTACTTGTAGATCCACTTCCACAGATTTCTGGCAAAGAGTTGAGCTTCTCTTTAGTGACATGGAGCAAACATTTCAGATCCTGAATCTTTTCTTCAATCGCAGCCTTTTCTTTTGGACCCAGAAAAAAGCAGATGAGGGCACCGGCCTGGGACTGTAAATGCAGGAGGAGCTGGTTGCACACTTTTAGCTCTGTGGTCAGACAAGCTAAGTCTAAACAACTTATGTTGTGAATTTCAGATTTTAAAAGAACTTCAAGTTTGGCTTTAAGCTCAGCAGCCTCTTTTAAAACAAGTTTCGACTGAGATGCAGAATTTGACGCCTGTTGATGTGCTCTTTTGATGCTTCCTTTAAGAAGCCTCCATTCCTCCTGGATATCACCAAGCTGAGCAACGAGAACACCTGAACTCTCCGCATCACTCAGGTGGACTGACAACTGGCTGCTTAGGCAGAGCAAATCTTCCAGCATTGACTTCTTCTGCTCCATGGTCTGCAGCAATGCATTCAGTTTTTCCTCTTGAAGGGAACTGCTTCCCAAAACACTTCTAAAAAAAGTAAAGACCAACACAAAATGATACTAGATTAACACATGAATTATAAAAGACATGATAAAATAATTTAAGGGTTACCTATTATGCTTCCTTGAACAGATTTATAAAATGTTCATTAAATTTTTTTTACACAAATTGAGATTTTATTCTGCTCAGATTCTGCCAATTTGAGTTACTTTCAGAATGAGCTGTTTTAGCGATCTGTCACTTTAAATCCAAATAAGCTGCTGATGGCCACGCCCCTTAATCAACGTTTACACTCACACAACAGATGTGCAATTATACAACTGCACATCTTTGAAAATCAGAAGTGGAGCCTCCTGCACAACCAACAAAAATGCAGCAAGTGGTTTCTTAATAGTAAGTCAACAACAAAACACTTGTCTTTTCCAGCAGCCATTGTACAGCACATACAGCATTAAAACCAGCTGAACAAACGTACTGGAACGCCACTTGGGTTGCTAAGTAACGTCGCAGTGTGACTTAAGTTTTTGAAAAGGTTCATTTTCCAGACAACAAAAACATCAACTTAATGCTAAAAACCATCTGTTTTTTTTAAGTGCTTTCGCTGGTTTTAGAAGCAGCAGAAATGCAAATTAAAGGGTAAAAAAACATGTAAAAAGTGAATTTTGCATAACAGGTCGCTTACAAGCTCATCTTATCCTTCTCCACTGCTACGACCTCAAGGAAAGCTTTGGTGGTGTTCTTCTGCAGGTGATACTGCTTGACCAGATCCAGCTGAGCTGCTTTGACCTGAACGGTGGCAGAGGCATCCAGCAGGGCTGAGCTCCATTCTCCCTCCGCTCTTTCTGAAGCCTTTGGGTCTGAAACCGTTGTCACGTTGCTTTTAATGGAAGCCACTTGCTCCTGCACGGATCGCCTGTACTCCTAAAAGAAGCACAATGAAAGGGAAAGAATAGCTCAAGATTAGTTTGGCAAAAGCTAAACCAAAAGTGCTTCAGTAAGAAAAACATCAGCTTTTCAACATTAGATGTTGCAGTCATAAAAATTTAATGAATTAGATCAGGGGTGTCAAGCTCATGTTCATTTTGGGCCAAATCAAAAATCAGAATAATCTGCCAGAATGTACTGATGAAACCCATTAAACTGTTAAAATGTTAACAACTGTTTGTTTCAGCATTCAATAAGTGTTTCTTAAAATTAAATAATATTAAACATATTTTCACACTGGTCAGTCCATCCAGGATTTTGATTGTTTTTGTGTTTTTCTGCAATTAAAATCACAGATTTTGTGGCACTAATTTAGAAATATTTGTAAGGAATTTTTCAGAATATTTGCGCTTATGTGACTTTTTGTTAATCACCCTATTAATCACTTGACATCAAGTCACTGAAACCCAATGTTTTTGATCAATTTTGAGAAAAATCAGTTCTTAAACATTTTTTTTTACAGGAAAAAAAAAGTTTTGACAAAGGAGACTAATGTAAAATGTGAGGGAATAATTCTTAAGTGCTTCACATACCTGTGCTTCCTCCTGCTGTTTAGCCATAGCTGCAGCATTGAGGCGTGCAGGTTGATATCGGCAAGCAAGAACACGCTGAACTGTCCGTGCTAACCGAATGTCTGCATCACCAGGTGAGGACGTCAGGTACCAACTCAGGTCCATATGAGGCATTTTCTAAGAAGAAAATAAAAAATGAACCTAAAAGTGCACATAAAATCCATTTCCAGTCCTTCTGATAACCTTGGAGCAACACAGTCAACAGAGAAAGTAAAGTGCTATTAATATGATTTCATGATAAAGAAAGAGCAGATGATGGTAATTTTCCATATTGCCATATTACAGCTATAAATCTTAAATTATATTTGGATTTGATGTTATAGTCTCAAACAAAGTATTATAAAAATAAGGGAAATGTGCCTAGATTTCACATTTTTTACAAATTAAAGTAATAAACTAAAAGTCTGCATTTGGATTCAACCTCCAGCCCTCTGATCCTCCTAAAGAAAACTCAGTGAAGCAATTTGCCTTTGGAAGCCACATAATTACAGAGTGCATGTTGTAATACTGGGTGTAATTTATTCCCAGTTGTTGTGTGAATGCCTCAGAGGTTTGTTAGACAACAGTAGTGAATAAATGAAGACCAAGAAACACAGCAGACAGGTCAAATATAAAATTATGGCAAAGTTTATGAAGCAACTCTTGAACATTTCATGGAATAAAGTTTCATAAATCATCTGAAACAACTGCAAGGAACAACGGAAAGCCTACTAAGACATGGCTGAGTCAAAATTTACACCATAAATCACTTAAAAATCTGTTACAAAGCTTAAAAAAGTGATTTTTACAAATTCTCTCCATCCAATTTGACTAAACTTGTTTTGGGAAGAAGAACGGGCATAACCCAAAAACTGCAGCTGTGCACTGCAAAAATACAAAATCTTGCCAAATATCTTGGTCTAGTTTCTAGTGCAAATATCTTAAAATAAACTTGAAATGAGACCAAAGTAACTTAAAAGTAACTTTTTAGCCAAATATAGCAGTTTGTTTTAAGTAAATAATTCCTTAATATTGTTGAAAAAGTTAATTTTTCATTGGCAGATTATTTAACTTATAAAAAGACACTTTCTCATGTGCTTTTTTATCAATAATAAGGAATTATTTACTTAAAACAACACTGAAACGTTATTTTTAAGTTAGTCTGTCTCATTTCAAGTGTACAAAGATATTTCCACTAGAAACTTGACCAAAAATACTTGGTAAGATTTTGTGTTTTTGCAGTGTAAGTGCAGATGAATAAAAATTCACACCACACTTTTGAGATTTTTATGTATAAAAATAGTTTTCCACTTCAGTTGTGAACTAATTTGTGCTGATCTTTTTCGCAAAAGAAGCACAAAGTTTTATGTGATGTGCAAATTGTTCACTTTTACACATAAATAAGTCAAGAAACATTATGAATATCGATATCAAATATCAACGATCTCGAACAATCATACAAAATGTCATTATTCTAACATAACTGCTCTTTTATCTTGATCTACGTAAAGTGTAATTAGACTAAAGACTCAACAGGAAACGACTCTCTCATAAATCCTTCCTGTTAGGCAGCATCATGGGAATACACAAACATCAATCAACTCTTTTCTTCTCACTCTGACATCAGAAATGATTTAACCTTTCATTTGGAAACAGAAACTTGAACTTGTTTCAAAAAGTGTTTTATTTTGCAACAAAACTGACAGATTATGTATTAAATGTGCACAAAAGTATAGGAGATAATATTTGTGACTTAGTTTAGAACAGAAGCTGTGTTCAGATTTTGCATTAAAACCAGTTAAAACTCACCTGTAAAATGTTACTTTGCTCCACCGACGCCTGAATCGCTGATAAACTGTCCTGCAAGGCGGAGCTGTACTTGTAGCTTCCCGGTGATCCACCTGTCAACACTTCAGCGCCGGGGCCGCATGCTGAGCCCGGCGGGATCCGCTCCGACTCCATGACTGTTTGGCTTTGAAGCTACACAGAAAGAAGCCAGGAGTGGCGTCACATTTTAGCCTTTCCCCATGTTTGTCCACAGATAATAACAGTGCTTCCTGTTCTTTTTTTTCCCGCCTCTGCCGGTGCAAATATCAGGTTGTCAGTGGCTCAGCCAGTCAGTGCAGTTAACACAAGAATGCGCCCGAGTGAGTGATGAAGAGAAGGAAGCCCTGGGGGTGAAGGATTCCCCGTCTGCTCACATAAAACAACGCTGACTCTGTTTTTTTACAGTGTGGCCAAACTGGACTGAAACCAAAAACGTTAGCAGCTTACAAAAGAAGGGAGTCGCCTTGCTAAACATCAGGGGAAAGACGAAGGTGTGTATTGTGGCTGTTTTCTATGCGGTGAAAGAATGGAAACACGCAAAATGATTTGTAACAAGGAAATGGAAAAATGGAGAAGACACTTAGAAAAACTGTATTTTTAATACTGATATGGCTAAGAAAACTAAAAGAGGGATATTTTTATTGAATTTATGTATCTGATTTATAGATTTTGATAAAAGTTTTAAAAAATATAGCAATTCAAAAATGGTTATAGTCAACTAATGATCAAAATACAACTGTTAAATGAGCTTCAGTTAAAGCACAGGTGTCAAACTCTAGGTCCGGGGACCAAATCCAGCCCACCATAGCTTTTTATGTGGCCCTGTAGAAACGTCTATACTCCCAAAGTACATCAGTCAGTCTCTTTGGTTGTTTCGTGATTCCACAATTGCTGAAATTCATGCGAAATAACCAGATTGTCACACTTTTTTTGCGCTAATGTATAATTGTGAATTCATTGCAAATTTTCTGCAAAAATGTTCAAAAACTAAAGTGGTAGTAGTTTTTACTTCTACTCCACTGCTTCCTTATTTAATGTTAATTTTAGTCTGTGATCCATATGGTAAGTACATAAAAAGTCACAATTACCATCTTACACAATGTGGCGCAAAATATCTTTCAAATGTTTCTAAATATTCAGATTTTAGCTGCAAAATATCAGAAAAACAATCAAAATCCTGGAGGAATTGATCAGTTTGAAAAAATTCAATATTTAAATCTAAGAAGAATTCATCAAATTCAACTATTTATTAATATTTTAACTGCTTGTTAATGTGTTTTATCAATACATTCTGATACAATCTACCCCTTAAGAACATTTATGATGTTTATATGGCCCAAAAAGAAAGTCTGACACAAAACAAAATCGGTTTTGTCTTGTGCAGAAGCAGAAGTTTATTTATTTTATTGTTGTTTCGATTTCCTACAAGAGTACCACATTTCTGCTCCTGTCACTTTAAGAGCTCCAAACCCGGCCTGCTCTGATTGGTCAGCTGGTCAATTCAAAATGTGAAAGACAACAAGCCCATTCTTTCATGCTCTTCTGCACCTTTGCATGTTGGCTATCTGTGAAAAAGTACACACAAGCCGAACTTTCCTGGCTGAACGGTTAACACTATAAACAGAAACCAGATGCTAACCAAGATAACGAACGATGGTGTAATGACAAATATTCTTATTGACAAATTCCTAAAGAAATATTCAGGCATCCAGAAACAACCGTAAGAAGTGAAAGGAAGTGAAAGGAAGTGAAAGCTGCTTTGGCACCAACCTCAAATTGTTCAGGATTTTGCTCAAATTTAGCTGCTTTTTGGTGGATGGCTAATGCTTTAAAGTCAACTTTGGCAGATGGGAGGCATTCAAACGATAAATGATAAGGTAAGAAAAAATAAAAATAAAAAAAATACATAAATGCAAATCTGTTCTTGTAAAAGCAGCATACAGTTTAGCATAAAATTACAGCTTTAAAATGTCATTTTTATGTCTTGTTGTCTCTCACACTTGACTGCAAGACATGTTTGTAAATGTCAACCTTACTTTATAAAAAAATTTTCAAGAATTGAGAACAGTTTGTTGTCTTGATCTGCATGTAGTTATCCATAAGGAAAAAATAAATTTATTCTTCAGAAGAGTACTTAACCTGATTGCCTTTATATTTAGGATTCTGAGCCCGCGGGAGCGAGCGAACGACCAATGCAAGTCACGGCCCTGAAACTCCAGGTTCAGTACTCACACCACAGCTCAGATGCAAATATTCAGCCACATCCATCTGTAGGTGGCGATATAGCTTCAACTTATAACTCCAAACTTAGAAATCACATTAACAAAACTGATGTGGCAAAGTTTCTTAGAAAGATTCTCCAGCAGATGAGCCACTGTGCAAAAGTTGCTTGTCCGGAATATTTGCCACAAAAACTGGATTAACCAAAACCAATCTCACCCCCTAGAATCAACTCTGAGAAAATAAAACCTGGCACCATATACACTAAGGAAGAAACAAAAAAATTATGATGGTGGATTTATTTATTTTTTGCCCAATTACAAAGTAATAAAAGCTAATTACACATTGCTACACACATAGCTGCAAAATGAAATTACCCATAATTTTAAAACCGTAACAATAATCCACAATTTCCTTCATGCCGCCAATTAGAAACACAATATTGACCATATCTAGCAAGTTTTTTTCAACGTCCACCTGTAGGTGGAGCTGTAAAATTGCAAAATTTGTTACGCAAAAATCGCAGCTTGGATTTTTGCCAAACTTTTTATGGAAGTAACATTGGATGGAGCTGTCTATGGACAGATTTTAGCGTTTATTCTGAAATGGGAGCCAAAAGGATTGTCTATATCTGATATAAATGGGTCTAATGGGATTTGTCTGTCCACCAAATCAATCAAACAGCTGCAGCTGATCCAGATGCTGCTGCTGGCGTTCTGACTAAAACCAGGAAGATAGAGCACATAACACCAGTTTTAAAGTCCCTCCACTGGCTCCCTGTAGCTCAGAGAATAGACTTTAAAATCCTGTTGTTAGTTTATAAATCACTGAACGGCTTAGCACCACAATACATTAAAGATCTGCTGTTGTTGTATCAACCTTCCAGACCTCTCAGGTTCTGGTTCTGCTCTGCATCCCCAGAACCAGAACCAAACGAGGAGAAGCAGCTTTCAGCATCTATGCACCACAAATCTGGAACAAACTTCCAGAAAACTGTAAAACAGCTGAAACACTGACTTCTTTTAAATCTGGACTAAAAACCCACCTGGTTAGGATTGTATTTGAAATGTAATTAATTATGAATTTAATGATGGAATTGACTTAATGTAATGTTTTGATTGTTGATTCTGTGTTGCATGACTTTGTGTTTCTGTGTTTGATATGATGTAAAGCACTTGAAATGCCTTGCTGCTGAAATGTGCTATACAAATAAAATTTGATTGATGGACTGATTGATAATGTAGTGAATAGAAAGTCTTAATCATTGTTTATCCAGGTATTCATGTTATTTTTATTCCATTTATTCCTACTTAAAAAGGAAAAGAAGTGAAAAAACTTTTAAAATGTGCTAACAAATAAACCATTAGCTCACCTTTCCCAGTGGCAACAGCATTTCTTTCAGTGCTCCATTTTGTTTCCATTTCTTTCCTTCACATAGCAGTGAGGTGCCATCTTGTCCCGTGGGTGTTGCACAGAGTTTCCCGTCTGTACATTCAGAGTCGTTAGCTCCTCCTCGCGCCGCCCCCTCACCTGCTCCACCTCTGCTCATTGCACTGTCGGTAGCTGTCAGTTGTTTGTCAGCTGCATCAATTTGTTTTTCGGTTTCGTTTTCATCTCGATTTGGCACCAAATCCTCTGCAGAGCTCAGGGCAGGCGGCACAGTTTTTCCCAAGGACTGACAGGCAGTCACCCAAGATGTGCTGACTGGGAATTTTTCACCTGTTTCAACGCCAAACTCACATTTGGAGTCAGATTTAGACAGAGTTAGAGCTTCATCATTCTTTACTGCATGGGTTGGTTGAGTCTCTTTGTTTTCTGACTGCCTGCTTGAACCTTTTTGTTCTGCAGGTTTTCCGTCTAACTCAGGGTTGAGTCTTGGTTTCTTCTCAAGAAATCCTGCATTTGAACTTGTTTTACAGTGTTGATCTCCTACATATCCACTTTGCTGGATGTCAAACGACTGCAGCTCCAAAACTACAGTGAACACTTTATCTTGGCTTCCACTGACTTGCCCATTATGCTCATCTTGTTCTTTTGCACCTGCATTAAAAGTCTCTGATTTGCAGGTTTTTAAGAGTGTTTGGTCCGACTCTGACTGGGCTGAATCTGTGGAAAATCTAGTTGCTTTTTCTGTGATTTCAATCAGCTCTTTTTCCCTTTTTTCATTCTCCATGTCTGGTTCAACTGTACATACTTTTGTTGAGACAGAGTGTTCTTTTAAGGCATCAAGACTCTCTGAATGGATCGGCAGAGGACAGGACACATTGTTGATCTCAGGAATGGCTGCTTCAGTCGATTCCTTGGGGGACGAGATGATCGGTAATTTGACTTTGTTGATTTTGTCTGAATAAGACGGTTCTAAAACTAAGGCTTCTTCAGTGTTCAGTGAGGCGGATATGATTGTTCCTGTAATATTTTCAGAAACTATCATGTCCGCTGACTCAACAGCAATCTGATGGTTAATTTCTCCTGAAGCAGATGGAGGCTCCTTTGACCCGAAAACATCTGGACTTTCTGAACACAGGGCTGGAATATTGTCTAAAACAGCTGTTGTACAAATAACAGGGATATTTTCTTGATTCGGTTTAGTGGCATCAGTTTCATTCTTCAATACTCCTGGTTGAAAAGTGAGCAGTTTGGTTGGGATGTGTAACGTTTCCCGGCCATCTTGGTGTCTGTCTGAGTTGGGATCACAAACATCTCCGGCTGTTTTTTCTTCATTACCTCCGTTTGGCAATTCTGTTTGCATTTGATTAACCTGTTAAACCCCCCCAAAAAACAAACATATTAATAAATAGCAATGTGTGGATTTGAGATGTACGTCCATAAATTAAATAAAATTTAAATTGTTTTCACATTAATCACTCCCTCCAGGATTTCATGATTGATTCTGTGATGTTCTTTGCAATCAAATTCACAAATATATAAATATTTGTAAAAACTCTTCTTGAGTTAATCATTAGTATTGTTGTTTCTAAATGAATATGAACTTGTTTTTGTTTTTTTTGCATTATTTGAGCTCTGAAATCACTGCATCTTTTTTTCTTATTTTGACCATTTCTCATTTTCTGCAAATAAATACCAAATTTTTGCGTGTAAATTCAGAGACATGTTGTCAGTAGTTCATAGAATAAAAGAACAATGTTCATTTCACTCAAACATAGACCTATAAAAAGTAAAATAAAAGAAACTGATCATTTTAAGTTGTCTCCAATTTTTCCCAGAGCTGTATAAATACAGTATATATTTAGACAGAAAGATTTAGATTTTTAGTAAAAATTAGCCACATTTTATTTGTTCTTATGGTGTCTCTTATATACGTATATATATTTATTCTAGTTTTTAAAAATGTATTTATTTTATTATTTAGCTATAAAAAGTAAAATCAGAGAAACTGATCATTGTAAGTGGTCTCTTAATTTTTTCCAGCGCTGTTTAAATATTTGTAAGAAATTTTGCGATATATGTGCTTATAAATTACCTTTCACTCGCCGTATCAATCACAGACATCAAAGCGGTGTAGTAGATGTAGGAAATACTGCCACCAGCAGGTGGGAGTTAGTAATATTTTTGAACATTTTTGTGGAGATTTTGCAATAAACTCACAAATATACATTAGCATAAAACAATTTATTGATTTTGCATGGATTTCGTGGAATAGTGACCAAGTGATGTAATTTGGCAATATGCTGAGACAAAATGGTTTGATTTGATTGATGAAATGATATTTAAGCACACAACTGTTATTCTGAAGGTCCATTAAAAGCTAATGTGAGCCATATTTGGCCCCCGGGCCATAAGTTTGACACTTGTAACTTAATTCTTCTTGAACTAAGAATATTCTCACCAGGCCTCGACTTTCCATCAAAACCTCTGAAGCGCTTTTCACCAGCGTTTTCGTCATTTCTTCACCCAGACAATTTACCAGAATGTTCTGCTGGGAAAGAACGTCGTAAAGTTTGTTTTGTAGCTTTAAACCTTCATCCAGAACCGCCTATGAGAGAGCAAACAATAGCTTTAGTTACATTTATATTTGTTTTTTTTATAATTATGAAAACATCACTATCACTAAGAAGCTGATTGAAATACGGCCTTTTACCGTCCAGATAGAATGAGCTGCATCCTGTTTTTTATTTTTAACAAGAACAACGAAGAGGGGAAAGGTCTCAACGCTTGTATTATCATTCAGAGGATGGATCCATCTGTGGCATTTTAAAGCTCAATGAATAAAAGAATAATAAAAAAAACTCATGAGAAAAATCTGTTCTGCTTGGCCTGAAAAGCACAAAGGGAAAAGTAATTTTCCTGTCATTAACACAAAGTGCAGCCGAAAAAAGCACTGGAGGCTGAAGCCACTCTGACTTACAGAAGCTCAGAGAGCTGAGTCACAACTTTAATTTACATGTTTTGAAGAGAAAGTTTCAATTTGAACATTTTTGGCAAAAAAAGGACTTTGAAACAACCCTTAATGATCAAAAACTTTAAATTTTCGGATATTTCTAACATTACAGCTTCATGTTACATTATAAAGTTGACTTAACTTAAATCTTTGCTTATGTATCAAAACAGAACAACAATAAATGTTGGCGATAACATAGCAGCAACATATTACTTTGGGAGCATTTGTTCTTAACTTTTGCGGTTGAATTTAAATCTCAACCTGATCCACGTTTAATGGAAAACATTAATGGAAACGTTTGTGAGTTACCTGACTGGATGATGATGACGTCTGAACTTTTGCTGCTTGGATCCACAGCTGCAGATCTCTGATGACGCCTCTCACTGTCTCACCCGTTACTTCTACGCATTCTTCCTTTTTCTGGTTAAAAACTGACCTCAGGCTAGATTTAGGGCACAAAAAAGGAGAGAATTCAGTTTTTTAGTCAAAATGTTTTACAAAAACTAATGGGAAGTGAATTTTTATGAAATTAGGACAGTTTTTCTCTTCTTTCTGTTACAGAAACTTCTATATCCATGAACTGTGTGACTCTCTACGAGTATGAGGGTCACACTAGTAAAACATTAAAATTAAGATGATAATAATAATAATAATAATAATAATAATAATAATAATAATAATAATAATAATAATAATAATAATAATAGTATAATGAGAATTAGGTCGTATGAGAATAAAGTCACAATATAACAAGAAAAACTTGTCACAATATTACGTGAATAAAGTTGAAATAATATGAGAATAAAGTCAGGATATTTTGAAAATAGTCGATATAATAATATTAAAGTAATGATTTTATTCTCATACAACTTTTTCTAGTAATATTATGACTTTATTCTCATAATTTTACAACTTTAATCTCATAATTCTATGACTTTAATCTCATAATTTTAGAAATTATTCTCATAATTTTATGACTTTAATCTCATAATTTATTATTTTATATTCTTTGATACTCCAAATACTACACTGACAAAGCTATAAAACAGATCAGTCTGTTTTATGTAATTTTATTACATTTTCAAAAATTCAGTAATTTATTTGAATTTACCAATATATTAATATATTTTAAATAAACATATTTATTTACAGAAATAAATAATAAAACAAGAAAAACATTGTTTTCTCCATTTCTTCTGCTAAATCAGCTTTCTGTCACAGTTACAGTCCCATCTGCCTTTATTTGCTGTCATAAACTGAGACGATGTACCTGAGGAGTTCTTTCCAAACAGCACTGACAGTAAAAATGGCTTCTGCAGGAAGCACTTCCTGTGTTTCCCTCGTCCTCTGCAGGGCATTAACTCTGATATCCAGCTGTGTCAGTTTTTTGTCCCACCCCTGAGAAGCACAAATGTTTGTTTTATTGAAAGCATGCATGCAGTTTTTGACATGTGTTTATGTGGGGATGTAGTGACACTTCACAGTATTCTTTAATGTTACCTGTACTGAACGCCACTGCTGTGTCAGCTGGAAGACATCTGGCAACACAGACAGCTCCTCCACATTTTTGGCGAGATCTCTTAGATCTGCCTGTAAAAGGGAGGCTTCTTCCTGCAGAGGGATTGCACGCTCTATCGCCCTCTTGTGGTTGTGGAGGTTACTGATTTGCTCTGAAAGGCTGGCTTGGGCTTCTGCTGTGCAGCTGGCTGTGAGGGAATCCCTGAGCGTTACAAGCACTAAAAGCTCCTTTTCAATTTCTGCTACTTGTTTCAGCAAAGCCTGGGAAGCGGATGGAGAAAAAGAGAAATGTGAAACATGATATAGGTGGAAACAGAATATGCAGAGTCAGCTCTCTTTAAGGGTTTTACCTCTAGAGATGCTGCGTCAGAGGTCAGCCCACCGGAGCTTTCTGTTCGGGTCTGGCAAGCCGTCATCCTCTGTTGAAGGGTTGTCAAGTGATGGTGGCAGGCCTGCAGCAGCTGGCCGAACTGTTCCTCATTACTCAGACCTTTCTGCAGGTGGGCGTACAAACCCTGCGGACATTTCAGGCAGACCAAGCAACTCA